>NC_090270.1:329693788-329999859 GCF_040414725.1 Anabrus simplex
TAACTAACTAACTAACTAACTAACTAACTAACTAACTAACTAACTAACTAACTAACTAACTAACTAAATAAATAAATAAATAAATAAATAACAAGAAATGCTTGTCCTGGAACAGTAAAATTCCTCATTACTCAACAGTGATCAAACCTGAAGCTCTTTATGCTTCAGATACGCTCCAATTACATAATAAAAATTTAAAGAACAATTAGAGAAAAAAAAGGGAAATCTTGAGAAATTCATAGAGCCAAGGATTAAACATGGAATACATTACCCAAACCCAACTCAGAAATATACTTAAAAATATCTAAACTTACTGATACAATGAGACAGCAACGAATTCAATTCATAATCCATTTGAAAAGAATGAATAACAATAACTTATTTATCAAATACAGTAGAACCCCGCTTAAGCGAACTTCACTTAACCGAAACCCGCCTTAACCGAAATGCTCTGGCAGAATTGTATTTTAATATTTTGTTTTTACCCTCTCGTTCTTAGCCGTCGATATTAATATTCCCTTCCTATATGTGCTGAGAGCTACTAGGCAAACCCTATTTTTATATTATGACTTATGCCAGAATGCACGTGTAGCATAAAACAAAACAGTTTCTTACCATCTAGTTCATTCCATGATACACTTTTCTTGAACAAGCAGGAATTATTATTATTATTATTATTATTATTATTATTATTATTATTATTATTATTATTATTATTATTACTACTACTATATTATTCGTCATGAAGATTATGCAGACGACTCTGACTTTGACAATAGCAATTCTGAGAATAGAGTTACAACAGATAATGGATTTAATGCATTGGAGATACGATTGATTTCGATTTTTTTAAATTATAATACAGTGACGCACGCTTTAACTACAGTATTGTAATAAAATTACTGTATACATACCTCAGTTCAGAAGTAACAAAAAATATTTCATTGTTTCAGATTGATTTGCGCTTTGTTGAACAAAGCAATCAACCTACACTAGCTGAGATATTGTTGATTAAACGGTGGCGCGACATAGCTGCACGACAGCGCTGCACCAAGAAAATTCAGAAGAAAATCACTGATTTTATACAATTAGCGACATTATGTAAACATTTTAATGTTAGTATACAGTATGCACCTTTGATTAACAGAATTTATGCATTTTTATTCCGACATTTAACGTCCGAAAATATTTGCCATGGATCATCCGAAAAAACGCGTCAACCAAAGTGGTTCTGTCCCCTTTATTTCGGATAAACGAAGTTCTACTGTACACACATTTTTGCAAATCAAACGTATGAGATCAAAATTGTGTAAGCAAGTGGAGAAAGAGCTCACTGAATTGGAATCAACAAATCTGCAGGATAGAAATTTAATCAGGACAATTGTTCACACAAGGGGATTTAAAGAAGATGAGCAAAAACCAACACGACGTACTTGGTCGAAGAAACAGAAATTAAACAATCGATGAAAATTAAGAACTATTGGGCATGGAGGAACGATCAACAAATGTTGATTCGCGCAGAAGAATAAATAAATAAATAAATAAATAAATAAATAAATAAATAAATAAATAAATAAATAAATAAATAAATAAATAAAGAACAAAACACTTTACTTACGAAAGTTAAGAAAATAAACAGAAAGGCGGCACGCAGTGACGAAATGAGATCTAGGGGGCGTGGTAGCCGTGGTGGCTTTCCACAAAGCCGACCAATGAACAAGGGGTTACTAAAATGAAAAATTAAATCCGTGTGGTTTTAATTCCACTTAAAACTGGAATTCCAGTTTCTATGTTCACGATAACAACAGTAATGTAATACTACCAGCTCGCTTGCTTGTGGACTGAGATCTGTCCAAGACGAGAAGAGAGAACATCTGACCTTCATCACGACATGACCGATCGCCTTTACTCCGGGATATCTTCATGACTTATTCCTCGATGAAATAAAATGAATTCGACAATTTAACCTCCCAAACAGCTCTCGGCCTGATTTAGTGTTTTCAGTTGAAGAGCTCTCATAATGGATAGTTCATAGCCGAATATTTCCAGTCGTAAATCACAGGCTTGATGCGTGCCCTCCAAGTGGGACACGAGTCTCAGAGGAAGAAAAAATAATGAAGGAATATTGATTGGAGTATTTTTAAGAGCGTGGGAGTGGGCTGGGAGAGAGTGAGTGAGCTGCCTAAATAAGAGATCACATTATTATGGCCAGCAGTTCAGGGGTCGGAGCGTATTCACCCGATGACAAACAGAAGGAACGTGCTTTTTCCTTGTCGTTTAAAGGGGCCCAACAGCCAGGTTATCGCCCCTAATGGTACGAGGTGAAACGAAACGATGACGATAATTAAAACTTCAAAATGTGTTCACTGACTAGAATCTAACACGAATAACGATGAAAAATGACCGTGAATCCAAAATAATCATTGGATCCCATTCAAAATTTTCAGATGATGCTTGTTATCCAAAGGGGTCCAAAATCTAGGTCACCGGCTCTTCATAATGGTACTAAACACTGCTAATGTAAACCCACGGTGTTCCTCATATAGTGGTACTAATCACAGGTAACGAAGTCTCCTGGTGTTCCTCATATAGTGGTACTTATCACAGCCGCCGCCCAGACCCGTGGTGTTTCTCACATAGTGGTAGTAATTATTATTACTATTATTTGCTTTACGTCGCACCGACAAGTCTTATTGCGACGATGGAATAGGAAAGGCCTAGGAGTGGGAAGGAAGCGGTCGTGGCCTTAATTAAGGCACAACCCCAGCAATTTCCTAGTGTGAAAATGGAAAATCACGGGAAATCACCTTCAGGGCTGCCGACAGTGGGGTTCGAACTCACTATCTTCCAGATGCAAGCTCACACCTGCGCACCCCTAACCGCACGCCCAACTCGCCCGGTCATAGTGGTATTCATCGCAGGTAAAGTCGACCCATGGTGTTCCTTACGTAATGGTACTAATCACAGGTAATCTCATGGCTACAAATCCATCATCCCTTGGGTGCCCCTTTTAATCGCCTCTTACGACAGGCAGAGGATACCGTGGGTGTATTATTATTCTGCATCCCCTACTTAGAGGGGTGTCGACCGAGGAAGCTGTGCATTCCTTCAACGTATGTCTTCTTGTGCACATTGAGCAGGTTTTCTCTGATGCACAATTATCTTGTTTGTGGTTGAATCGGCTGCAGTTGAAACACCTGATCTGTGCAATGTAGTTCTCTGCATCACATATTACCCTAATAATTCTGAGTTTATGCTGCAATAGTTTCTTTCGGACATGTGAATTCACTTCCACAAAACTAAATTCTGGTTGTTCCTTTTATCACGATGTATAAATGTCGACTTAATATCTCCCTCCTGTAGTGCCAATTCCCTGTTTCGATTCTGATTACTTCGTCAGCGTTTTCTTTATTATTTTATTTCATTAGGAATATTGTACATTACTAAGTTTCGGTTTCTTAATGTTGAGCCTTTTATGTGTGTTGAAACAAATTATCAGACAGTTGACGATATCCTTTGGGAGTGTAAGTTACTCAATTCCGTGAGACGTGAACTTTGTAGAAGTGTTATGAACTCGTGGACCGACACCTAAAGGATGTTTTAAAATTGAAAACGAAATAAATTTTGACATTTTACAATGAGCACGCAGTTAATATTGGCAAATTTCGTATGTAATTAATTGCAAATAGGGTATTCATTAGAACTCTCATTATATATATATATATATAAGCATGTAATATTCATTTCTGTAATGGAGCATGCTGTTAATAAATTATTTAAAAAATACAAGGTCAAGGCATCCTCTACTCACAGCCTTGGCACAACCAAGGGACCAGTCTTCAGTGGACCAGACCAACTGCAACAATGCTAACAGGTTCTGACAAATTTTGAAAGTTTTACAGATTTTCTTAAAAGTTCCATAAAATATGAAATTAGGTGGAAATCTTCCAAATTACTGTCCGTCCTCACTTCATAGAGAACGTAACAAAGAGGAAAAATACGATGGGCTTGAATACAATGCATCTGTTATTTTTTCTTCGGTTTTAAGAATTGGGATGCTGATAGTACATAGCTTTGAAAACGGACAAGTTGGCAGTCTTAAATTCCATATCCTGCACTCTGACATCAATACAAGACACCATTTAATTCTGAAAGGGTTCTTGCGTATCTCGATTTTTCACGCATGATGAAGAACGACGACGAGGAAGAAGCATAGATTAATGTCTGAAAATTGTGAAAGTTATTTTTCAATGTTCGTTGTAATGTTTATTTAGTTTTATTAATACACCTTGTGTTCGACAAGCACCGAGTGAGTTGGTCGTGTGGTTAGGTGCGCGTAGCTGTGAGCTTGCATCAGGAAGATAGTGGTTTCCAACCCCACTGTCGGCAGCCCTGAAGAAGGTTTTCACTGATGTCCCATTTTCACAGCAGGCAAAAGCTGGAGCTGTACCTTAATAAAGGTCACGGCCGCTTCCTTCATACTCCTAAGCTTTTCCTATCCCATCGTAGCCATAAGACCTATCTGTGTCGGTGTGATTTAAAACAAATTTTAAATTTAAAAAAATTAAAAATGTTCTACAGGGAAAAAATCTGAAATGTTATATTAACTCAGAAGTAGCAAGCAAGTGGCTGTGAGGTTTGGATCACATAGTTATCAGCTTACAGTTTGGCAGGTAGTGGGTTCGAACACCACTGTCGGCAGCCCTTAAGAAGGTTTTCCGTGATTTCCCATTTTCCCTTAAGGCGACCGCTGGAGCTGTAGCCTTCCTCAATTACTTGCAGCAGATACTCCGCAGAATACCATACAATACCTGTATGCTTCGTCACTTACTCGCATAACAACTTCTATTCAAGGTAGAGGTAGACAGTCTGACTTCAACAGTTCGGTTTTATTCAGTAAATCAAACGTTTGACCAGATACTGCAATCATTTACTTATATTCACATTACCATCACTCACACAAGCGATTCCGACAACTCATCCTATGTCGAAATTTAAAAAAAAAGTAATTAAGTGGGGGTATAATTCGTGCATTTGTTAGGGATGTTAAACGAGTGATTTTTGAGGAGTGTAATTTTATAATCAATAATTATGAATAAAATGCGTGTTTAAAAACATTTGAGATTTCATTTAGCCGTAGAAAGACAAAACAGAAAGAAACAATGAGGGTCATTTTGAATCGAACCGGACCACACCACACCACATCTGTCATGCCTGTTTTACACCATCAAATGTTCCTTTTATTTCAATATTTCATAAGAGAAACGCGTAATAAACTGTAATTTATATCGAGAAAATATTAATATTCTTCAACGTGATTTTTGTAATGTATTTACTGCCGTAACATCATTTAAAGAACTCACATTAAATGAATAAAAATGAGAGCAATGTAAAGGAAATCCTTATCTTATTACATGAATATATATCGTCATAAATCGGTCATTGCTGATAGTGTATACTTCTAGGTTACCGTACGGTGATAAACACTGCCTTGAGCTATTTCTCTTGCACTCTGCTTGTACGCTGCCCTCTTATTGTGGTACTCTACGGCGTCCACTGAACATAGGCAGCGATGTGCCTCATACTCAGCAATTACTAGACACATAACATCCCTCGGTCATGAGGACGAAGCCACTTTCGTTGTACGATTCGCGGCAATCTCAGAATGCCTAGCGGCCTAGCACGTACCGTTAATACTCGAAGTCCATTGGTCAATTCTGTCAAAGACTTGGCAATTCGTTGATCGATTAGAACATGTTCTAATTCACTTTCAAGACTTTTGAAGTCTTCTCAAGTATAGCAAGCGATTTGACAAGTAAACTTGATAAGTATTCTTTCAAAATCTTGCGAAGTCTTGAATTTGACAAAAATTTGAGAGAGCCCGAGCACACTTCAAAAGGGAAGCGTTTTGACATCGAGAGGCTACGAAGAAATTGGCCAATGAAACGACTTATGTTGTAGCGGTATCTCACGCACTCAATGTGCTGCGTTCCGCGGACGATTTCACTGCGTTAACTATCACCTGCATCAAGCCAGTGAAGTTCATAAAAACGACTGCAAGGGAAACAGCTTACTACTACTACTACTACTACTACTACTACTACTTCTAAAATGTTTTCGTTCCTCCCTTGAAGGGGGAGGCGGGCCTCTTAGATGGTATAGCACCGTCTCTCAAGCCGGGAGATTTGTTACGGTGAAGGAGATGCACGGAGAAGGTGAGGGGGTTGTCCCAGCATTCGACTTGGTGCAGGAGAGTGGAAAACCCCGGAAAACCATTCTTAGGACAGCCGACGCTTGAGGCCACCCGTGAGGCCCAGATCTGTACCGTCTCCCGAATGCAGAGGAGTAGAGCCAGGTTAGAGCCGTGGCCACTTGATGCCCGAGACGCACACTGCATCCACCAAGAGAAACTTCACATGCAACTCAGATTATAGTCAAGGATACGATACTATCCCAGGAGGTGAGTGTTGAAATACTTGGGGTAAGAACACACGCAAAAGAGTCAGCAAAGTTCACCAGGCCCGAGAATCAAATAACGTATCACTGATCTTCGCACGAGGCATATACTCGGTCGGCTAGTGCAGGTTTATAGATAATTTCTGCAACAGACTCTACTGAAGTGTTGCTGGATGTTACTTGGCTAAACCTGTGCGAGACACCGAACATGAGTTTCGAGGATACGAACACGCAGGTGTCAACAAATATTCTCAAATCTTGGACTACACACAGTCAGCTTTGTACAATACAGGAACTAACTGTTGGTGAGCCCTGTAATCTTTTTTACGACCAATTTTTGCAGCTCTCTCATCGACGCCAGCTGGAGGGAGCGATAATTTGCATGCACCGTATCGATCAGGGTGTGGTGTCTTTCCGTGCCGGCACGTGGTCTGCTCTTTTGGCTCCTTAAGTAACCTTCAAGGGCAGTCACCGACCTTCCACTAATCTGTCAAACAACAGACTTTAAAATAGCAAATGTTGGTGGACTGAGCGGTGTCATTTGTGACGACAGCGGCTCTTTGTCCGAACCTTAGGAGAGTGCTTTCATTTAGACTGAGGGAGCGATGGACTCTTCCCTTATATCCTGGAAGTTTTCGAGGGCCAATGCCGATCGGTTATTATTATTATTATTATTATTATTATTATTATTATTATTATTATTATTATTATGTGCGTATGGACCCAATGGATCACGCAAAGCTCTAACGATTCTGTTTTCTGGGTTGCCAAACAGCCCTCATCATTTCTCCGCGGATCCTTTTTCGTTCTTCTGTCCACTTTGCTCCAGTCTTCTTTTTAACTTCGTTCTCTGGTTGCACTTTCCATCCATGATTTTTGTTCCTATAGAGATTTCTGTCCGCGGTGTCAGTTGAGTTCATCTGGGCTTTTTCCAGATCCTTCTTCACTTCCAGTACTCATGGAATATTTTTTGTATGTTCTGTGTAGGTGAGAATTTTGGTGTCAGTCTACTTGCCGGCAGTCTGCGGACGTGTCCATAAAATTTCAGACGTCTTCTGCGGATGTCTGCGGCAATGTTGGAAAGCTCTTCTGTCACTTTGCGTGACCTCAGTCTATAACCATATTCTATTATTATTATTATTATTATTATTATTATTATTATTATTATAAGAACAACTGGACTGAGCGAGTTGGCCGTGCGTCTAGGGTCATACTGTTGTGAGCTTGTATTCGAGAGATAGTGGGTTCGAATCTCACCGTCAGCAGCCCTGAAAATGACTTTCCGTGTTTTCGCATTTTCACACCAGGCAATTATTGGGGCTGTACCTTAATTAAAGTCACGGTCACCACCTGCGGACCCTAGCCCTTTCCCAACCTTCCCTCGCCGAAACTCTTCTATTTCTTAGTGTGACATTAAACCAGTAGAAAAAACTGGCTGTCGTCTTATGTCGTTGTACTTGTTGTAGTAGTAGTAGTAGTAGTAGAGCGGGGCTGAGTGGCTCAGACGGTTGAGGCGCTGGCCTTCTGACCCCAAATTGGCAGGTTCGATCCCGGTTCAGTCCGGTGGGATTTGAAGGTGCACAAATACGCCAGCCTCGTTTGGGTAGATTTACCGGCACGTGAAAGAACTCCTGCGTAACTAAATTCCAGCACCTCGGCGTCTCAGAAAACTATAAAAATTAGTGGGACGTAAGAAACAATAACGGCAGTAGTAGAAGCAGAATTGGTCTAAATTCATGTATGAGGCTTGGACTTTGTGATCAACAGTTCACAGTGATATAAATAACAGTATTAATATTTCCTTTCTGGGCCTTTCATCAGTTGGGATTATGCCCAGTTTTACGGACAGAACCCCTTCGTTACGCCAACCTAGTACGGTGGGATGTATTCACTTTTACGCGTTTCTGTTGTGGTTCGGAAACAAGAGAGAGAGATAGAGAGAGAGAGAGAGAGAGAGAGAGAGATGTGTGTGTGTGTGTGTGTGTGTGAATCGTGATAAACATAAACAAACATTCCCTAAGCCATGGGAATAAAATATTGCCTCTGCGTCAATTTTGACATTCCGTTTTGCTCCACCGAATGATACAGAACTAACTTGTTCGGGCGAACTAAGGCTGAGTTGAGTTTTCATTCATTGGTTTTGGGTGAGCACCAAACGTATAGCGTGAGTACCATTCCAATTAGGAAAGAATTTGTCAAAATGTTTGTGGAGTGATTTGTTGTATGGTTGGGTCTTAGCAAAACAGGATGTGAAACGCCTGGAAGCAATCGAAATGTGGATATGGAGGAAGATGCTGAAAATAACCTAAGGATGTAGACGAAGCTGATGACCTCTATACGAAAGAGGAAAATCAAATTCCTTGCCCACAATGTACGTCAAAACAAATTCCTCACTACCTTGTTGGAAGGATAATAATAATAATTATATATATATATTTGCTAGTTGCTTTACGTCGCACCGTCACAGATAGGTCTTATGGCGACGATGGGATAGGAAAGGGCTAGGAGTTGGAAGGAAGCGGGCGTAGCCTTAATTAAGGTACACCCCCAGCATTTGTCTGGTGTGAAAATGGGAAACCACGGAAAAACATCTTCAGGGCTGCGAACAGTGGGACTCGAACTCACTATCTCCCGGATGCAAGCTCACAGCCGCGCGCCTCTAACCGCTCAGCCAATAATAATAATAATAATAATAATAATAATAATAATAATAATAATAATAATAATAATAATAATAATAATAATAATATTCTTTTTACGTCCCACTAGCTATTTTTTTTTGTCTTTCGGAGACTCAGAGGTGCCGGAATTTTATCATACATGATTTCTGTTACGTACTAGTAAATCTAACGGCACGAAGCTGACGTTTTTGAGCACTTGCAAATGCCGTCGGCCAGAGTCAGAATGAGACCTGCCAATTGGCCATCTGAGCTACTCAGCCTGGCAGGAAGGAAAACTTCTTGGGGAGAAGGTAAGAGGAAGACCGAGGAAGAAGTATCTGGTTCCATGATGGACGAACTGAGTTTCAAGAAAAATGTTGAATTGAAACGTTCAGCGAAGGAGAAATAAACGTGGTTTCAGCCACAAGGACTTATCTTTAGGATATGGAATGAACCAAATGTATCACCAGAGATGTCTTACTCGACATCACGACGACTTAGTGATAAGAGGATGCTAGCGAATGGATTTAACCAGACGCAGCTAAAATCCGCGGTCAGGCCGGGAACATCGAAACCAGAACCTTCTCAACCGAAGAAAGCTGTGCCTACCATTACATAAGGAGCCGAAGAATAACACTTGACTAAGTAGTGTTCAATTTTGAAACAATTCGTGTGACACCACAGAGCAGTGAGCACGACGCCGTGTTATATGTTGGGAACGCATGCAAGCAGACGTACTGGCATGTTAACAGATGTGGACATATTTTCAGCGTTCCCAAGGCTCTAAGATTTCTCTTAGTAGACGGAGAATTGCCATAAATCTCACTAACATTTTTCCACTCACAAATAACGAATGTTCGTTCCGGAATTACTAAGCATTCCGTAATTCTACAAATACCAAAGAAGCAAATCATTACAAGCCATTTATAATCGCCGCGCGAATTCAGTTTGCACGTTCCAAGAACAAAGCAGATGTAAATGGCTACAAGAATAATGAACAATAACTAGAGCAGGAAAATATTTTTCAAGTCAACATCTTTATTAAAAGTCATGTACAAGTGTTTGCATTATTCAAAACACACAATCGCACTAATTTGGTGGGTTACCCAGGGGATTTGTAATGATGATTTAGAACTGTATTATCTTTGGAAGGAACCGAAATCTAAGGAGTGGTTCTCGTTTCGAATTTTAAGAAAATCAAGAAAGTAGCCGACAAGGAATTTGAACGCAGAATTTCATCGTTTTCTCTTTTCTTTTTCGTGCACGCAATTTGTTGAGACTTGTAAACTGCGGTTGGAACATCGATTTATGTTCTACTTCTTTCTAAGCTGAGTTTATTGTCGACGTTAAAATGCAGAACACCGGGCGAGTTGGCCGTGCGTGTAGAGGCGCGCGGCTGTGAGCTTGCATCCAGGAGATAGTAGGTTCGAATCCCACTATCGGCAGCCCTGAAAATGGTTTTCCGTGGTTTCCCATTTTCACACCAGGCAAATGCTGGGGCTGTACCTTAATTAAGGCCACGGCCGCTTCCTTCCAACTCCTAGGCCTTTCCTATCCCATCGTCGCCATAAGACCTATCTGTGTCGGTGCGACGTAAAGCCCCTAGCAAAAAAAAAAAAAAAATGCAGAACACGTCTCAGAGTCGGCTGTGTAATGCAGGTAGGTTTCCCAGGTTACAAAGTAGCATTCCGGTACCGTTGGTGGGCATCTTAGGCTGTTTAAAGGGAGTTTAAATGCCCTATCCAATCAGTATTCAACTTTTCAGGACCGGAGATTTTCCGGAACAGTGTGTCTAAAAATACCAGCTGTTTATCAGCTGCTGCGCTGAAAAGGACCACGGCATACACTTCAGTTCAAATTTCGGGAATCAATCGTACAGGTTGTAATTCAGTTTTTAGTCCTTTCCTTTCACAAGAACTGCAAGAGAAATAATTTTTGAATAAAACAAAGAAGCTTTTGTTTAATTGCAAGAACAAAGTATAATCATATCATCTATCTAGCTAGTGTCAGCATTGGACATTTTGG
This sequence comes from Anabrus simplex, assembly GCF_040414725.1. Classification (NCBI taxonomy): domain Eukaryota; kingdom Metazoa; phylum Arthropoda; class Insecta; order Orthoptera; family Tettigoniidae; genus Anabrus; species Anabrus simplex. The sequence goes on from NC_090270.1 coordinate 329,704,930, forward strand.
TTACATCCAAGTCGGCAAGTCCATTTCTGTTAACTCTTAACAAACACAGTGTCTAATCGAATAAAACATCTAATGTGTAACTGCACAGGAGGCCTATAAAATAAAATAGTGTACACAAGTAGAATTCAACCATGTATTACAGTCATTTTTCAAACAGTCATTTGCGTCGTTCACATCAACGTCTACGTCCGATCATCCGGGAATGCGTGCAAATGTATTAAGGAACTCAGAAGAGTCTGCGGTTTCTCATTGTCAATTTCAGGCGAATGCCGGGATGGTACCTTTTATAGGCCGCGGCCGACTTACTTCCAGTTCCTGTACTTAACTATCCTTGGCGGAAAAAGTCATTCTAGAAGAATCGACCCCGTAAAAGGTGATGATGATGATGATGATGCTTGTTGTTTTAAGGGTCTAACATCTAGGTTATCGGCCCCTGATGGTACGAAATGAGACGAAATACAATGGCAAAATAAAAATCCAAAATCCTCCACTGACCAGGATTCAAAGCGTGAGGATGAAAAATGAACGCATGGATATGAAGTTAAAACAATCAGTGTGGGCGACCCGCAATGCCTCAGTCTCAGAAACTCACGACAACAATAGTAATACTGACCAAGGGACTGCTTCTGTAGCTCAATACTGAATCGATGATGCTTGCAAGCTAAAGGGGTCCAAAATATAGGCCATCAGCCTCTCATAATGGTACTTATCGCTTGGAAAGTAGAACCACGGTATTTTACATGGTGCGGTACTAATCAAAAGTATCGTAGACTCGCGGTATTCCACACATTATGGTACTACTCACAGATAATGAAATTCGCACATGTAATACAGACCTATGGTGTTTCACACATAGCAGCGCCATTTACAGGCAACACAAACCTATGGTTTTCATCGCATAGGTGTACTAACCACAGGGACTCGTACTATCCCGTGGTTTTCCTTATATAGTGGGTACTAATCATAGGCAAGCCAGATCCCTAGTGTCGCTCATATGGTGCTATTAATCACAGGTAACGTAAAAGCCTGACGGCACGGTGCTCCTGATTGCTACTAATCACAAACCTATTTGGTACCTAACATAGTGGTACTACGCGCAAGTAATAGCGACCCATTGTGTTCCCCGTATGGTGGTACTAACTTCAAGTAGTTTCATGGTTCTAATCCAATCATCCTTTGGTCGCCCCTTTTAGTCGCCTCTTAAGACACGCAGGGGATACCGTGGGTGTATTCTTTGACTGCGTCCCCCACCCACAGAGGGTTGTGTGTTTGGTCCGCGAGAGGTATTTTATTTCCCTCAAGTCCGTCGGAAAGCCTATCCGCCACCTGGGATGCACCACGTGGGAGTATCACCTCTCCCCCTGCTACGCCAGCGTAGTAGGTTCGTGGCCCCGTAAAAGGAATATTGTACAAGTAACAATAAATTTTTATTATTTTCGATCCGGATAAACCGGAGATCAGGATTAATGAGGGCCGGAAAAACGAGGTTCTTGTGTATTACGATATTAGGACTAAAGGACAGTAAAGTCTAACAATATGATCTTCGAAAACTCACACGAAAACATGAGTGTCAGAGACATGGGAGTAATGAATGTTAAAGAACTACGCAAGGTTAAACGGCGAGCTGTCCCACTGTTTTCCACCTAACGTATGGAATGCCTTTGACCTTGTTATAAACAGAATTATTGTGTCGAGTCCTGGCATTCATAGTTATTATGAAATAAATCAACGCCCGGTAGAAGCAAAGATATCAAATTATCAAGCATGCAAGCAATGAGGATGATAATGAAACATCATTGAGCGGTTATGCAACAGTATTCTAATACATATCTGGTATTCCTCCATCAACATTCCTGTAGACCTTGTTAGATGCATGCTACTGTTAAACTATATATGTAGATCAACCTCACATAACCGACGTACAGGGGATGGGTAGACACTGTTGGACAATATTTCATGGACTTAATATTGTAGACCAATTGTTATTAGCCGTAAGAACGCACACATTGTGTCATTAGACATTAATTCTCACTTCGTAATAACTTTAAGACAATTAGAATAATTTTCGTTCAGTAGTTTTTCAGGTAGAGGTGCAAATCATATTGGAAACGTGGAATGCAAGAAACTGTGATCAATGCAAATCGTGAAGCACTTAATTGCTAACCAAGTGCGGCTGTCTACAGTGTTTCCAACACAGCGGATTTTCCGCCAAATTTGGCGGATTTTTATATGGAACAGCGGATAAATTTTCCATTTAGCGGACAGCGGATTTTTTGACGGATTTTCGAACTTCTTTTAGCGATTTTCAGCGGTAACAATATCACCTTTCATTATCAGGAGAAAAAAAAAGAATATAAAACTTACTAGGCATAATAGTCTACTTAATTATTAAACTTATGCTGCATAATACCAATCGTTTCATAGACCAGCTCTGGCGCACAGCCTCAGTCAGAATTTGTTGCAATCGTTACTGTATTCTTGATGAGCCGGATAATGTCGTGTTTGATATTGTATTTCTTTTGAGATTAGGTTAATTTTGGTACGACAATCTATCGAAAGAAAAGGTTAAAAATGAGTCAGATATTTCTTAAAGAGTGGTTACATAATTAAACTTCAAAAGACTAGTTGGTTGAGCTCCCCAAAGATCCCAAACACGGACGTTGCATCTATTAGCTGTGCAATATGAATGCGAAATTTTTTGACATTGTTTCTTTCCGCACTTATCAAAAACAATGCAAACAGTAATGAAAGTGAAAATAACTTTCGAAATAGATATAAAAATTTCCCAAATTGCTTTGCTGCTGTGAACTGCCAGCTTCGTATGAAACCACAGGGCCTCAACCCATCACATCTGCTTCAGAGCATATAGTGCGGGGAGGAGATGATGATAAACTCCTGTTCTGAAACTGGCGAGTGTTGAGTTAATCTCTTTTATTAAAACAACTAGTATATGATATTTTGCTTCAGTTTGAAATTTAGCGGAATTTAGCGGATTTTCAACTAAAATATTAGCGGAGAAAAGATTTATGGATTGGCAACACTGGCTGTCTATTTTAGGTAGCCAGCCGGGCTGATTAATTCAGACAATAGAGGGGTGGCCTTCTGACCCCAACTTTGCAACTTCGATCCTGCCTCAGTCCGTTGGTACTTGAAGGAGCTCAAATACGTCAGCCTCGTGTCGGTAGACTTATTGGCACGTTAAAGAACTCCTGTGGGACAACATTCTAGTACCTCAGCGTCTCTGAAAACTGCAAAGGTAGTTTTTTAATCATTTTCCTTTATGTCGCACCGACACAGACGGGTCTTACGGCGACGATGGAATAGGAAAGGCTTAGGAGCGGGAAGGAGGCGGCCGTGTTACCTTCTCAGCATTTGCATGGAGAAGAAACGGGGAAAGCACAGAAAACCGCTTCGAGGATGACTGAGGTGGGAATCGAACCCCTCTGCTCAGGCTGAGTGGACCTATAGCGTGAGTGGAAGAAGGGCTACAGGTGGCAGGTACGGAAATCGATCCCGCGCTTCCAGCGGTGGCAGCTAATCACATTAAGCACTACACCAGAGACGCGGACGTAAATGTAGTTTGTAGAATGTAAAATCAAAAATATTAATTACATTGAAGTAGTCAGATTTCTTATGACATTACGACAATGAAGGTTTCTCAACAAATTCCTGGAAATCAAAGCCTTCTGTAACACTTGGTTTAGGAAACAAAGCGAATTCAATAGAACCAGATCAAATGGAATAATTCTTAGGCATAACATGGTAATCGTCTGAATCATATTTCTCGAACGAGTTTCTTAACAACTGATATACCAAAGATTTTTTAAAATTATAAGTTATTTTCCAAGAGGAAGCTCTAAAAAATGCAACATACAGTCTCAGGTAGCTCTATGCCTGCTATATTTCTTCTCAAAGACCAATGGGATGCCAGAAGCCTTGTGTGATGTCACAGGTTAATTACCGAACAAATCACAAGTGCTCCGATGGACCGTTTAAAATTTCTATTCTACGAAGTTGAAAAGTTACTGACAGGGAATTCCCTACATATTCACTACAAATAGTACATTTTCATTTGTGTTAGATATTAAGGGGATTCTCATACCTTCTTCCAATTGTATATTTAAATTCAAATTGTGTTCGTGATCGAGTGAAGATGGCTCAAAATGAGCCGATACATGTTTGTTTAAAAATCCCTCCATCAAAAGATGGATAGTGAAATACGTCAGTACGGAGTGATACAAATGTCTTGTAATGTGTATACGTGGTCACACTCATTGGAGGACGGGCAATTTAATTATTTAATAAAGTTTTCCAAGATAGCAAAATTGGTGAATCTTTTCGATTTCCTCAACAATAATTTTAAAGTCATTTCGAAAAAAGGACTACACAACACATACAATGACATGGGGAAATAAACTGTAATAACTTGAGTCCTGTGAAACTTACGCCAAAAATTATTCTACAAATGCATTGCTCCCTTGCAAGGTACAAATAACTACCTGTTATTGACCTATGTGAACGATGCTAGGTAGCATGTATTTAACAACTAGGAGAGAGTACAGATTCCCTTAGACTACCTTTGTTGACGCGTGGTAATACAGCTATGTAAGTACAGGTATTATTAATAATACAGCTCTGTAGGACAAGAAGAGGGAGGAAACAAATAAGTCTGAAAGTGAGGATGGGTTGGTTCAAGGAAAATGACTTGGAAATGCTAACGCTCTGATTTGTGAACAAGAAGTTATAGCTGTAATTAAAAAAAAAAGTTACTCTACGAGGCACCGATACAGATAGGTCTTATGGCGACGATGGATTAGTAAAGGACTAGGAGTGAGGAGGAAGCGGTCGTAGCATTAATTAAGGCACAGCCCCAGCATTTCAGAGGTGTGAACATGGGAAACCACGGAAAACCATCTTCAGAACTGCCGATAGTGGGGTTCGAACCCACTATCTCCCGAATGCAAGCTAACATTTGGGCGCCCCTAACCGCATGTAAAAAGGATCAGTAACATCGACCACAAAATTGGCTTACATGTTTGTCGGCCCACATATTCCTGCTTTGTGGTCGAGATGTCAGCGTCTTGGGGTCTCGGTTTCGACTTCCGATCGTCGCGGCATTATTCATTTCCTTTGCACCGGGCGAGTTGGCCGTGCACGTAGAGGCGCGCGGCTGTGAGCTTGCATCCGGGAGATAGTAGGTTCGAATCCCACTATCGGCAGCCCTGAAAATGGTTTTCCGTGGTTTCCCATTTTCACACCAGGCAAATGCTGGGGCTGTACCTTAATTAAGGCCACGGCCACTTCCTTCCAACTCCTAGGCCTTTCCTATCCCATCGTCGCCATAAGACCTATCTGTGTCGGTGCGACGTAAAGTCCCTAGCATTTCCTTTGCCAAACCTCCCTCCCCCATCTCGCAATCAAACAGCAGACGCCGTCCATCCTCATGAGAGGGTCTACCTCTTTTAAGGCTATAAGAGCAACACTTATAACTCTCATAGATCAGAGAACCAACAGTTCCATGTGTAATCCTAATGGAAATTCTCACACATAGCGAGTCGCAGTCATCTAAATACATACATACATACATACATACATACATACATACATACATACATACATACATACATACATACATTTTCATTATAGACCGTTATGCCTTTCAGCGTTCAGTCTGCCATTCTCTGTGAATTTACTAATCGCCATCACAATCCTCTATTTGTAACTAGTGCTGTGGACTCGTTTATTTCTATACCTCTTATCATTAGAAACTGAGTCTAACAATTGTCGTCTTGGTCTCCCTCTACTTCTCTTACCCTCAAAGACCGAGTTCAAAATTCTTCTAGGTAACCTAACTTCCTCCATTCGCCTTACATGACCCCACCACTGAAGCCGTTTTATGCGTACAGCTTCATCCAGTGAGTTCATTCCTAACTTGGCCTTTATCTCCTCATTCCGAGTACCCTTCTACCACTGTCCCCACCTGTTTGTACCAGCAGTCATTCTCGCTACTTAAATACCTGTTGCTCATAACTTATGAATAATATTTTCTGAGCCCACCCAGATTTCACTCCCGTAAAGCAAAGTTGGTCTGAAAACTGGCCGATGTACGGATAGTTTCGCCAGGGAACTGACTTCCTTCTTACAGAATACAGAAATATAGGTATATAATCACACAATTGCCTATCCTGGTTAAGAAAAATGTAAAAAAAAACTGAGCTCCAGTATACCATCTGTTGGCGAAACAAAATTCCACTGATGAAGGGACATGCGTTTCTTAGAAATTTACCCTACCATGTTTACAACCAAGAGGACTAGCATCTGTCTCTCTAAAACATTCACATCAGCAGTAGTTTGCAAAAAAGGTAGTCGTAACTGGCGTGCGTGCAAGCTTGGGGAACTGCTCGTAAATCTCAAGCACCCAGCGAAGGATTTTGGGATTGATTAGGAAGAACGTCCTATCAGTTTTTGTTTTAGAGTACAGGATATTTTACTGGCAGGTTTTGAAGATCGTAATTCGTACCTCAGCTGTTGGTTGTGTGAAATGCCCTTTAGCAGCAGAGGAATGTCGGGCATTAGCGTCTCGACAGCTGTTCGCAATCCATTACAGCACACAATGTGGAACGGGGTGAGTCGCAATGAGAGATTCGTGAGAACATTGGCTTACCTGCAACAAGAATGAGAAAACAACATTTTAGCTACAGATCATATTGCATTTACATTACAAGGTTGTTCCTTTCCAACAGTAATACAGATTTAAAAGTTAGACATTTTCAAAAGTCTGGAGTGTAAAGTTAAGTAAGGCCGTTGATGCCGTAGAAGTAAAAATAAAAATGAAAGAATCGGGCAAGTTGGCCGTGTGGTTAGGGGTGCGCAGCTGTGCGCAGTGAGTTCGAGCCCCACTGTCGCCGGCCCTGAAAATGGTTTTCCGTGGTTTCCCATTTTCACACCAAGCAGATGCTGGAACTGTAGCTTAATTAAGGTCACGGCCACTTCCTTCCCACTCCTAGGCCTTTCCTATCCCATCGTCGCCATAAGACCTATCTCTGTTGGTGCAACGTAAAAACAAATTTTCGTTGTAGAAATTGAAAGCATTTAAATCGTGTTACTGTATAAAGGGAGAGGTGAAAATTGTATGAGAAAATCAGATGAATGTAGAGGTACTACAAGGAGAAGAAGAAGAGAGTCAAAATGACACGACTAAGTAATTTTGAAACGAAATTGATGGATTCCAGTATGAAATTGTGTATGTGTGTTTACTTTCAATAATAATAATAATAATAATAATAATAATAATAATAATAATAATAATAATAATAATAATAATAATAATAATAATAATAATACGTGCACAGGGATACCATCACGTACATCATGCTAGTGTAATTACCCTAGAACACTGCTGCAACGTGCTAACAACTCTCTCTGGCTGAAGTGCTTGCTTTCGATTAGCAAACGCTATGTTAGACTGGACCAGATTTTGAGGATTGTACTGTGCAGTACTTGCCGACAAAGAGATAACGATCTCTGGGGCCAATTACTGGAGGATTGCGCAATGCCACCCAGCAGGATTAGAGTGCCAACGCTTCCCTCTTCGTTTTAAGAGCATGTTTGCATCATTCGTTACACCAAACTTAACAAGAGCTCTAAATTAATCCGGGGTGTTGTTTTGATCTCGCTATACGGCGCAGGAAAGTGATTCTCATGGCTCCAGGTACTTTTTGAATGACTTACTGAGGAAATAACATTAGTCTATTCTTTTTTAAGGTAAGGAATAACACTCACGCAAGTTTTCCCAGTACACACAGTGACAAACGCTTCACACTCACAGTAAGGTAAGGATGTATTCTGCCTGAAGTGAGGTCCGAACCTCCGCAGAGGTGTGCCAGAGCCGCCCCCCTCATCAACAGCGCGTGGCAACCCACCCAATTCTTGACCACGCGCAATGCTGCTCAACTTCGCAGATCTCACAGGATCCGGTGTTTCAACACGGCTACGGCCGTTGGCATTAACAGCAGTAGCAAAAATAAAAACACTCCTTCGAAATATTATACTGTATTTTCAATCTCTTGCGTGTTTCATGAGTGTTTCCGATCTGTGGGAAACTTTAAACTGTTTTCAGAAAGTACTTAGAAGGCAAGAATAAGTAATCAAACTGGACTTAATTTCTGAAGACACTTATTGGTGAATACTTGACTTTCACAAATTGTAATCTACCGAGCAAGTGTCTGCTGTGTTTGGGTCACGCAGTCGTCAGCTTGCATTTGGGAAATAGTGGGTTCGAACCCCACTGTCGGCAGACCTAACAATGGTTTTCCGTTGTTTCCCATTTTCACACCAGGCAAATGTTGGGGCTGTACCTGAAGGCCATGGTCACTTCGTTCCTACTCCTAGCACTTTGCTATAGGCTACCATCATCACCGTAGTGCCTATCTGTGTCGGCGCGACGTAAAGCAGATTCTAAATATAACTTCATGGTCTGTATACAGATATCTTCGCTATATACGTAATTAATTCGTGTGGTTCAGTTACGGAAAACCGACTTCTATAGACTAACACTAATATTATAGGTCTTACGTCCCACTAACAGCTCTTGCGATTTTCGGAGACGGCGAAGTGCCGGAATTTTGCCCTCCAGGAATTATTTTGCATGCCAGTGAATCCACCGACATGAACCTGACGGATCTGAGCACGTTCAAATACCAGGGTAAACTGGACTGAGCCAGGATCGAACCCTCCAACTCCAGCACAGAAAGCTAGCGCTCTACCGCCAACTTTCCGCAGACCGATAATGGAGGATTCGCAAATATACATAGGTTCTATGTCGTTATGGCCAATCTTAAATTATACAACATTTAAGACAGTGTCCGATACCGGATATGAAATAGCACTCCGGACTGAATTATTGTGATTTTTGACCAAAATATCGAATATTCATTTTTACCTTAAAAATCCCCAATTCTTCCTCTTCCAAACTCTGTTATCAGATTTAACCTAACGCCATATTTAAAGCTCTAACTGCCCGATTTAAAGGATAGCGCACCTTTCTCTCACGTTGTCAGATAATAATGGCTTCAAACTTCTTCGGACTATCATTTCAGTATTCCTGCTGGAATTCATTTACTATGTAGCAGGAAACAGAAGGCTGAGGGATTAATTTGTAGTCCAGAGCAGGTTTGAAGGAAGTACGTTTCTTAGAACTTTATCAGTTGCATTTTCTTAGCTTCAAATATTATCAGCTCATTGCCATGTATAAAATTCCCCTTGCGACAGAGTTCATATCAGATTCACCTGAAATGTTCAGATAGTGTTTCAATATGTACAGGAATTAAACGTAGATCTTCATTTCATTATCGGGTGAACATTACTTTTACATTGTTGTTCCTAAAATAGCACCAAAGTAGATATTTTGCTATTGTGAATAATAAAAAATATGGAAAAACTTATCTGCAATAGTTTCTATCTGACTGCAAAACCTTTTTTTTTTTTTTTTTTGCTAGGGGCTTTACGTCGCACCGACACAGATAGGTCTTATGGCGACGATGGGATAGGAAAGGCCTAGGAGTTGGAAGGAAGCGGCCGTGGCCTTAATTAAGGTACAGCCCCAGCATTTGCCTGGTGTGAAAATGGGAAACCACGGAAAACCATTTTCAGGGCTGCCGATAGTGGGATTCGAACCTACTATCTCCCGGATGCAAGCTCACAGCCGCGCGCCTCTACACGCACGGCCAACTCGCCCGGTACTGTAAAACCTAGAGTTATTATTAACTATATGAATATTTTTGACAAGTTTACCAAATTATGGCCCAAAACTAATTACATCCGAACCGCAAGGGGCATTTCACATGAAACATATAAAAACATTAGTATTTGTTAATAACTATACAATAAATTAATTAATCGACTTCAAATTTTGTGTAGTGCTCTATCTTATTAATAACGGCTCCTGTTATAAATTTGATTGCGATAAGTTGTAAGTTATAGAAGTTCCAAATCTCGGTCATGACTCCCCTTCATAGGCCATCGACTTGGCACTTCACAAACGTAAAGCCTAGTTGAAAGTGTATGGTTTAAAATATAAAAAGCTCTGTTAACGTAACATGTCACGTTTACAGCATTTTGTTCACCAACCAGAAATATTTCACACTTATTTATCAGGTAAAACATAGTCCGATGACTTCTTGATCTCTAGCCCTTAAATCTAACACCAGTATCAACAAGAAAAGTAAAGTAACAGTATCATCGGACCACATTGTATCGACTCTCCTCGACTTCTTTATTTACTCGAGGGTGAGGCTGGAACTGTTTCACTATCGAGGCACAGACACCGCAAAGTGGTACTGCGAGGGGCGAAGCCATCAGCCGATCACCTACGTGACTTGACGCAGTTAGAGGGGAAAAAGGAATTTAATTGCTAGACAATACGGCTCGACTTACACTGCCATTCGGACCTCGGATTACTGTGGGGAATTTCCGAGAGACCGGAGGGACAGGTTAATGCAACATTTCCTACCATTATATACAGGTAATAATATACGACAGTGGATAATTTATGACGTAATTAATTAGGAGAGTGGAAAGAAAGAAAGAAAGAAAGAAAGAAAGAAAGAAAGAAAGAAAGAAAGAATTAGTAGCTTCTCTTCGGGTTGGCTTAGGTTCAAATCCCGGATCTGCTGCGAGTATAGTCTAGTTTGAGGGACTAGAACGCGGTTCACTCAACCTCAAGCGAACTAATTGAGTTAACATTTAGATTCAACTAACAATTTTGGTCATACAAAAATCTGTTATCAGTAAGTTCCCCACTTCCGCTGCTGGGATTGTACAGGCAAGGTCAGCGATGTTAGACTGAGCAAGATTTAAGCTTGTCCTTCGCAATATGGGGGTTCAAAGAGTAGGCTGAATAGGTGCGTTGAGGTTTTTTTTATTGAAAGTATAAGCGCAATGGAAAACGCGTTATTTAGAGCTTTAGATTGTGGAGATAGGTACAATTCGTTTGATACATATCGATCTCTGCTGACTCACGAGGTCATCGAAGCCATGATAGTTACAGCAAGACCTGTCCACCGGTGAACGAACGAAGAATACTCTCTTCCTAGTCGTTCCCCCCCACCATTCCACTCCTTGTAGCAAGCAAGTAACCCTTCGTTTGTTTACATTGAGCTGGCATCGCTGATGATGCCTGTACAATCCCAGCAGTCGCCTGTACCTAACAACCGAGCATAGGCACGAGTGTGCGTATTAGCCGAGTGACATGATCACTTGACTTCTTATCAAGACAACTGCGGTTTTTAAAATGAAATGCCACCTTCATGTGGTTCGGATTCTACCAAAAAACTGAAGGTCCCGAGGTTATGATCACGATATCAACAGCCACGTAAAATTTACTTGCTTTTTATCTCGATGCACTTTTCCTCAAAATGATTATGGCCAGTATCACAGCGGAATTGGCATGCATCTGAAGTAGGATGATGATGATTATGATGATGATGCTTGTTGTTTAAAGGGGCCTAACATCTAGGTCATCGGCCCCTAAGGTACGAAATGTAGTGACAATTTAAAAGTCCAAAATTCATCCACTGACCAGAATTCAAAACGTGATAATGAAGAATGAATGAATGAATGAATATGAGTTTAAAATAATCAGCGGATCCAACTCTCAATACTGAACATTAAAAATAATTCCAAAATCGATCCACTGCCTAGAATTCAAAAAGACGACGACGAACAATGATTGTGGACTTAAAACAATCAGTGGTTCCGATCCGCAATGCCCCACCTTCCGAGTGACTATCTTAAAAAAAATAGTATTACTGACCAAGGGACTGCTTCCAAAGCATAATCCTGAATCGATTATGCTTATTGTCCAAAGGGGTCCAAAATCCAGGTCAACGGTCCTTCATAGTGGTACTTATCCCTAGTGAAGTAGAACCATGGGATTTCTTATGTAAAGCAAAGCAAAGCAAAGTCATCTTCGTACAGGCCATGAAGGCCCTTGGAGGGGTGGAAGGTAAAGGCTTCTACCATTGTTAACCTCGGCACTTGATGGGGTAGAGTGGTTAGCTCTACGCCCGGCCGCCTTTGCCCCCAGGAATTAACCTGGTATTCATTTTTGGAGTAGGCTGAGTGAACCTTAGGGCCATATGCACCTCCGGAAGTGGAAATCTCATTTCTTAAATTTTACGACTTCCTGACGGGGATTCGAGCCCAGTCCTTCCGGGCGAACCGATCACGCCTTTACCGCCTCGGCCAGACAGACCCTCTTTCTTATGTAGCGGTACTAATCATAAGTAGCGTAAACTCACGGTGTTCCACACATTAGGATTATGGTACTACTCAAAATGATTGTACATCGCACAGGTAACGCAGACCTATGGTGTTTCTCACACAATGGTGCATCTGAAGTAGGAAGCAATGAAAAATCACTTCTTTTAATGGTTGAAAACGAGGTTCCGAATCTGTGATCAGTTACCTTACCGAGGATGGCAGAACTTGCTATCGAATTCGAACCAAACTGGTGATTAAACTGAAATTCTAATCCCTAAGAGCGTAATGAAGAACTCTTAAACAGAGCCTACCACAAGCAGCTGTTCTGTATCAGTGGGGAGGTAAGAACTGTTTCTCAGAAATGTTTAAATATTTCATGTCATATAAAATCATTCTTACAGGCCGATCCGTTTTCGAAACTTACGGTGAACTTCCATTAAGATTTTCTACAGCGGGTTTTTAGGTTGTAAGACAGTATCGAACTTTTAATGTTTACTAACGTTTCCTGTGGTTGACTTGCATTACGAATGAATAGTGAGCGGCAGTTGTATTGAGTTTGTATATTTCGGAAAATTCTCGACGAGGCGAGACTTGCGTGGAACTTGAAAGTCTGTCAGACTACAGGGAGAAGCCACGGAAGTGCATAAACAATCCGATTCAGTAGCTAAATACGTAGGCAAGTCAATAAGAATTTTCAATGTTGCTCTAATTGTCTTTAGGTTGGCTGTATGGCGTTGTGTGCTCACCAGCCGCCAGATGGCACCGTTGTCTACGTGTATAGTAGGTTTCAACGCTATAGATTCGGTACAACTTGAAGTGAAGAACAGTGTGCCGTAATCAGTTTTTTGTGGTCTGAGGGTGTACGATGAGCGGAAATTCATAGAAGACTTTCAGCACAATACGGGGCCAATGTTTTGCCACAGCGAAGTGTTTACCAGTGGATTGAACAGGTCAAGAGGGGTCGCACGAGCGTGAAGGATGAGGAATGATGCGGGCGTCCATCTGCAGCTGTAACTGATGCCAATATTGAACAAGTGCGTGACATGATCCTCAATAACAGCGACTTTTCTGTGAATTTCCGTTTCTGTTACACCTTCAGACCACGAAAAACGGATTATGGAACTTTATTCTTCCTTGGTGCACACGAAGAGTGGCGCGGCAACAGCGCAAGCTGTACTGATCTGATAACGCTGAAACCTAGCACAGGCGTAGACAACGGTGCCATCTAGCGGCTGGTGAGTACACAGTGCCATACAGCCAACCCAAAACAATTGGAGCAAAATTGCAGATACTTACTGACTTGCCCTCGTATATATAATATTCACCGGTTGCTGTCACCATTCCGACGGGCACTCTCGCCAGAGAACCCAATATAAGCCTTGTTAGATCATTTTTCTTTGCTATTTGTTTTACGTCACACCGACACCGATAGGTCTTATGGCGACGATGGGATAGGAAAGGCCTAGTAATAGGAAGGAAGCAGCCGTGGCCTTAATTAAGGTACAGCCCCAGCATTTGGCTGGTGTGAAAATGGGAAACTCCGGAAAAACATCTTTAGTGCTGCCGACAGTGGGGTTCGAACCCACTATCCTTGTTAGATCAGTACCTATTGATTAGTTATAGTAAAATTCAGACTTTAACACGTGAGGATATTGCAGATTACATGAAGTTTTGGATATAGTATTATCACCTCGTCTGAAAGTATACGAACCTAACACTACCGTCTCCCACTCATAATTGACCACTTTCTCGGAAGAAGATGGGAGGTCAATTTACAGAGGAAGTGAGAGTATACAATGAAAGTTCGACCCGGCCTTTCAATCTGAAAGCCTGAACTCGAGATCTGCCAGTGAAAACTTACATCAGTACTTGCAGTTCATTATCTAGGTATAAATCTTAAAACTTGTATTGGAAGAGTATTTAGCCTCATCCTCTGTATTGCTTGTGTTGTTATATTTGCAAGCATCGAGCTGATACAGAAGTTTCTGTAACTAATTCCTTTAAAGTCATGTCCAGGAGCATCATTTCATAATTCACACAGCGTGCCAAAAGAAACTTTGGAATCAGTGTGTGCCGCAGATGAAAATTAGATGGGAGAGGCTGCAGGCACAAAACAAAAGAGAAGCGGAAGATCAATGCGAAATTGGCAGTGAGAGAGTGAGCCAGCAAGAAGAGATGAGAGGTCGCAAAGGCAGTGAAGAGTGTGACGGTAACCCCCCGAGGGAACTGCAGAGCAGGCTATTAAACGGAAGGGTGGGGGAGAAAGAAAAGAAACCATCCTTCAAAGCGGCTGCTTCCAAGTTCACAGCGGTGGAAACAGATAATAGACATTATCCGATAATTCGAAGAGCAGTACATTATCTGGGAAGTGTCAGTGACACTTCAGTGGGACTCGGTGGCAATGGACTGTGACAATGATACAAATCAGACTGCAATATACTCTAAGTTCCGCACTGGGAAGCAACTGTCACAGTTCGTGGCGTACACAGTTTATTTATAGAAAATCAACAATTTCCAACAGGAAAGCAAATATCGCTCCTCTGGAGAAAAATCAGCGAAGAATTAGGGGCTGTTAGGAAGACGGCAGGAAATAAAACTGGAAGAATAAACTAGAGAGAAGGCGACCAAGAAACTATACTTTTTCTACTGGAAGTTCAAATTCTAGAGTTAACATATTTTAAAGATTATGCAGTAGAAGAACGGTCCGACTGCTTAGCTTAATGGTGAGCGTAGCAGCCTTCGACTCAGAGGATCCCGGTTTCGATTCCCGTTCGGGTCTGGAACTGCAGCCGCGCCTGATTAATTCATCTGGCTGTAAGACAGGATGTTTGTGTTCCTCTTTTTATTATTCTTGTAGAATTTGCTTTACGTCGCACCGCCACGGATAGGTCTAATGGCGATAATGGGATACGAAAAGGCTAGGAGTGGGAAGGAAGCGCCCGTAGCCTTAATTATGGTACAGCTCCAGAATTTTCCTGGCGTGAAAATGCAAAACTACAGAAAACAATCCTCAAGGTTGCCGACAGTGAGATTCGAACCTACTATCTCCCGGATGAAAACTCACAGCTGCGCGCCCCCAACCGCACGGCCAACTCGCCTGTTTCCGAAGTTGTTAATTACGTTATTGATTTACATCCGACTAACTACTTTTTCTTTTTTCCGAGCACTTTCAAATACCACAGGAATGAGCCAGGATTGAACCTGATTCCGAAGTATCTATACTCTGCGTAGTACGGCGATCTGTCTCTGCCATCAACCAAAAAACGCCTTACCAACCGTCCCAAGCGGCTTCCCAACATTTGACAAAAGGCGACTTTGAGAGTGACTGCATTGAATAAATGTAATGCCATTGTACTTGCTAGTTCATTAAATATGAAGTTCTATCATTATTACCACTACAGCCCTCGTAATAATAATAATAATAATAATAATAATAATAATAATAATAATAATAATAATAATAATAATATAAGGATGGTATTCCATGCCTACTTTACGTTGAAGTAATAAGCCAAAAGTGTCGTAATGTCGTAGGTATATTGTCACGCAATATTTGCAAGAAGTGTTCCTGCATGACTAGTTTCCAACATTCAATATTTCAAGAGTAGTTTGACATTTAGAAGCAACTGGCAATTCTCATATAAGAATATTTCTGGATTTATGTGGCACAGAACATGCATAAGAGATCCGGGAAGCTGTGTAACGTAACGATGAGCAACTAGAAAAACTTCGCTCAGTCTCCACACGGTGATTAACTATGTATATAAACATAGCATAATTCAAATATATGGTAACATTATGCTATGAACACTCCCTTTTTATGAAAACTCGTAAACACTAGCAAAATATGCGTTCACAGCTGTTGTGCGGCACCTACGGAGCGGACAGATAATACGGTACTTGCTGAGCGCCGAGTGTGTAGACAACAGCCCCGACTGATACGTAAGGCGAGTTGTATAAACAGAACTTGCAGGCGACTGTAGGTCCAGCCTGCAGTATTTGAAGACGAGCTAGGAGGTGCTTTAGACACAGCCAGCATTTCAAGCGAGAGTTAGAATACAAATAGACCACAGAAAACAGACATGGGTTCATTTTCTTTGTGAATGTAGGTACGGGAAACTCAAATATATGATGATGATAATGATGATGATGATATAAAGTAAACTTGTGTCCACACCCCGAGGTGGTGCAGCTGTTTACACGCACATCGGCGATGGAGGTGAGCTGCATATACCATTTCCACCACATACCAGCCCTTTCATCATCTTTAATTTTCTAGCAATACCGGGAATCGAACCCGGGCTCCCGAGGACGGCAGCTAACAGTACTAACCGTTACGCTACGTAGACGACGACGACGACGACGATGGTGATGATGATGATGATGATGATGATGATGATGATGATGATGAATCTAAATTACTATACTGCAGGGTGGGCAAGATAAAGCTGAAATGTTTTTTGACATTTGATACAATAATGCTGGAGCTAATTTTCGACATAATCATCACCAGAATTCAGACACCTGTCATATCATGGGATCAACTTTTATATGTCGGTGTCGTAGAACTCGGCCGGTTGGGAATGAGACCAGCGTGTGGCATTCGTCTTCAGCTCTTCGTCTGTGTGAAAATGCTGACAGGAAGACAGGGTTTTTGAAGTGCAATGAAAGATTAAAATCACTGGGAGCAAGATCAGGGCTGATCAAGAACCTCCCTGCCGAACTCCTGTAGAACAGTTGCTGAGCGCCGAGCATTGCCATGAATATGCATAACACCTGCTTTGAATGGTCCATCGCAGTTTCCGTAGAGTCTTTATCACAGACCGAACCTCGCAGGTGGCGGGAGAAAGAATATGAGTCACTGCTGGTGCGCTACTGACACCAGGCGGGACTTGTCCGGCCGGTATATGATTGTTACGTCATAGATCCTGCTCGCATACTCATATTTCCCGGCTAAATACGTTAATATCTGGATGGGCTGCGTATTAGTCAATATCACTTAACCAATGCGAAGATAAAATTCATACTACTACTCTGAACTCGTAAATGACGTTACGTGGGTAATCCCTGTCTCTCCATCAGAGAGAAGCACGTCATGTCAGAAATCACCAGGTCTCGAATTCCCTCCTCTCCGTATCCGAGCTTCTTCGGTCTATTCTAATCACAACACACAGAGCTTTCTCTAAAGATACATTCAAAATTGTAATTTATTTATTAATGAACACAAGAACTGGAGTATGGTTATGCGTAGGACAACTCAATCAAACATCCCAACACAAAGCAACTTGGTGCAAACTTTCAAGCCCGTATTAATGGCTGTTCATTCTCACAAGACATATTTTCTGTTAAGGCAGATATATATATATAAGAAATGTTATTAAGATAAAACTTCATTTAAGCTTAAAGGAATGAAATTATCTCCGTGAAGACGGCTTTAATTCTAGTTTCATGTCGAATTATAATCTATATCTCATAAAAGATTTCATTATGATTTCTTCCCCCTGTTCGCGCATCACTGCATTTTACTGCACACAGTAGGGACAAACAGAAGAAGAAAATGAGGAAAGAAGTGACGCTGAAATATTACAAGGGCTAGGAAGCCATGGAAGATGAATATGGAAATCACATTTGGGCGAGCAAACCGGAGTGAGCCGTGGTAGCGATGTGCAGAACCGCGGACTTGTCGCAGCGAAAACCTCTTATATGGGGCTTCATTAACAGGTCAACGAACCCACCTCTTCGAAAGGGTCGTCACGAAGTTTGCTGTACCGCAAATAAATAATAAACAATTCATATTTAGATATAAATTCCACGCATATCCACCAATGGTGAACTTACAAGGCGTATTGAAGCAATTCACATCATTTAACTAACGTAAAAAAAACATTGTGCCCGACGGTAATCAGCAGAGGGCGGATTTCCAGACGTGATATTTTTTCCTTAGTCTTGTATTTTCAACACATTTTCAGGCATGATAATCAAAATTAAACTGGTTTTATTGTGCATATAAATGTATATTTAGGCTTTTTATGGTTTCTAGCATATTTTGAGCAAAACAGAACAACATATTTTGTAATTTTCATTTGAATTCCGCTTTATAAAAGTCTGTGGAGATTATTTTTCAGGATATACTTCTTCTGCAGAACCAGTGAATAGTAGTGTATGGACTGTTTCTAGCAGGTAAGAGGTATCGTTTGCTGGTTGGAGACCAGGTTATCGTTTTCACGAAAGCAGAGGAAATTCTGCAGTTATATGTCTGCTGATTTCCAGGAATTTTCTCCAATTTTCTCTATTCAAGTACGCTTCCGTTTCATCACATAGCCTAATATCAAAAGAAGATATTTCTTAGCAAACAACGTATGGGTCCCCATACTACGAGAAACGAACAATTATGCAATTTCCTCAATTGTGCCGAAAATAAGGACTAAGGGGCCCGGAAAGGCTTCAAACTGTGAGTCTTAGATAGCTCTATCAAACTAAAAAACAAATCTCGAAAATCACTTCAAGCCTATATGCAGTTCCGGAAAAACAGCCGAAAATGCTCTTTTCTTTACTCGAAGTCTTTCTGGTTCAAATCCTACCAAGATTAACTTGTTTACATAATTCTTTCTGTAATGTGTTCCTTCGTTCAATGCCCTCATGCATTTTTTTTTATTTTTTGAAAAACTTTACATTGACTCACATTAGCGCTTGTAGTGGTACTTAAGTGAAACAATGCATTCACTCAAATTAACATTCGTAGTGGTAGAAAGAGGCAAACTGCGAATCTAATCGACCGGATAACGATGATTAAGAAAAGGATTGCAATTTTTAGGATTAAACAAAGAATATATTCTCATACTTCATTATATTTTATTCACCTAAAATTCGTAGCTCATATCCATAGGATGTTTCCAACATTGAGTTACTTTCCTAAAGGGCTATCGTTTTTCTCTCTGGAAGATGATACTCAGCGACAACTGGAGAAGATTCTCATTCAACAACGTTAAGATACATGTGGTCATTCATGTCAACAATCCTGATAATAGGTCAGGTATGATGGCTTCGTTCATTTTTGTATAACGTAAAACTGATTGAATATTGAACAGTGAAAGTGGATGCAGTGTTTATGCCTTCCACAGAGCCCATCCTTGCCTAGGAGTATGCAGTGAAACCCTAATGAATTCATGTAGAATTCACCATTATAGTTGATTTTTAACCGGGGTCGATAGCTGCAGTCGCTTAAGTGCGGCCAGTATCCAGTTTTCGACAGGCAGTGGGTTCGAACCCACTGAAAATGGCTTTCTGTGGTTTCCCATTTTAACACCAGGCAAATGCTGGGGCTGTACCTTAATTAAGGCCGCGGTCGCTTCCTTCCCACTGCTGGCCCTTTCTTGTCCCATCGTCGCCACAAGATATATCTGTATCGGTGCGAAGTAAAGCAAAGAAAGAAGTAGATTTTTTAGGTTAAGGATTTTTAATAATAAGAATTAAGTTATCTCTACATTAATTGCATCTTGTAGGAATCTTATTCAAGATGTGTCTGGCTCTAATGTAGATGCTATTCATTAAATTATATTTTGAATTTCATAGGTCATATTTTTATGATTTTAGGTCAGAAATACATACATAATACATACGTTTTTAGGCCATGGAAATCCGCCAGCTAGTAATCACATTATTCTTGCAACTAAAGATTGTTTCACATGTGAAACTACCTCACAAGGTAGACAAGACTATTGCTCGAAGTTATCGGATAAAGCAACAACAACAGTTTGTTTCTAAATCATACTCCATTTTTCGCAATCTCTTATTTTTAATCAGCAGTTTCAATAAATACAAGATACTTTTGTCAATATAAAATAGGAGTAATCAAAGAAAATCAAAGCACACCTCTACTGAGATCTTGATAAATCGTTCGTGCCAGGGAGTAAGAGTGATATGCGGTTAGTGTCGAGCAGCTGTGAGCTTGTGTTTGAAAAATTGTGGGTTCAAATCCCGCTGTCGGTAGCCCTGAAGGTGGTTTTCCATGGTGTCCCATTCTCACACCAGGCAAATGCTGGGGCTGTACATTAATTACGGCCACTGCCGTTTTCTTCCCAGTCCCAACTTTGTCTTACTCCATCGTCGCCATAAAACCTATCTGTGTCGGTGCGACGTGAAAAAAGTGACAGTATGTCCTATTATTTCGGGTCCTCGTTTACAAGTTACTGTTTACATGTTCAACAGTTAGAAGAAGAAAAGGGTTATTTTAAATATTCATTTCAAATATTCAGAAATACGTTGATGCAGGCCTATTCATTACAAAAGTAAAACCCACAACCCGTTTTCCAGTCAGTGACCGGGTCAGGGATGGAATGAATGAAGCCCCCATCCTGCGGCGATGATAGGAATTGTGCCGGCTGCCGAAGCTTCTTGCTGGGGCAATGATTAATGATTGATAGACGAAATGATATTGGAGAGTGTTGCTGGAATTAAATGTGAAAGGGAAAACCGGAGTACCCGGAGAAAAAACCCGTCCCGTCTCCGCTTTGTCCGGCACAAATCTCGCATGGAGTGACCGGGATTTGAACCATGGAACCTAGCGGTGAGAGGCCGACGCGCTGCCGCCTGTGCCACGGAGGAACTCCCTATTCACTTCAAACACTGTACAATTAATACCGTCTCTGTTTTTAAAAGTTCAAACTTACGTCCTTAATTGCGGCTACTTTAGACTTTTACTCTTTATCCCAGACACGAAAGAAAGAATAAAAGTACGGTGAGCTAGCATCCGGGAGATAGTGGGTTCGAACCCCACTGTCACACCAGGCAAATACTGGGGCTGTACCTTAATTAAGGCCACGGGTGCTTCCTTCCCATTCGTAGGCCTGTCCCATCGTCACCATAAGGCCTATCTGTGTCCGTGCGACGTAAAGAAAAAAAAGTACGATCAATTGAAACACCTGCAGTTTATGCAACAATTCTTACATGAACGAAGAGAGGGCTAGAAGACGCTTGCTATTCGCTAAGTGAGTTATAGTCCTTCATACAAACACGGGCTCTATACTTGCATCTAGTGAGTAGGCAACACATCACGTTCTCATAGCCTACATTTAAACAATCTATATATATATAAAATAACTTGTCCTGACTGACTGACTGACTGACTGACTGATTCATCATCGCCGAGCCAAAACTACTGGACATAGAGAGATGAAATTTTGGGGATATATTCATATTAAGACGTAGGTGCTCGCTAAGAGAGGATTTTTGGATATTCCTACGCTAAGGGGGTGAAAACGGGGGTGAAATTTTAAAATGAGTTGCTCTATATCTCAAAACTTTAAAAGTTTACAGATGTACAAATTGGTATTTAGAATCTTCTTTAAAAATAAGGAAACACGTATTTTTTTGTTTTCAGAAAATCCCAATAGGAGGGGTGAAAAAGGGTGAAAATGGGGAAAAATGGGTTGAATGCCTTTAATCAGGATACCGGTACCTATATCTCAGAAACTGAAGATATTACAGACCTGAAAATTGGTACTTTTGATCTCTTTTAAAAATAAAGAAACACGTAATTTTTTGTTTTTGGAAAATCCAATGAATGGGAGGGTGAAAAGGGGGTGAATTTTTAAAATGAGTGAATCTATATCTCCAAACTTTTAAAGTTTGCAGATGTAAAAATTGGTATTTAGAACTTTCATTAAAAATAAAGGAACACGTATTTTTTTGTTTTCGGAAAATCGCAATAGGAGGAGTGAAAAGGGGCTAAAAAGTGGTTGAATGCCTTTAATGAGGCTACTTATATATCAGAAACTGAAGATATTACAGACCTGAAAATTGGTGTTTGGGATCTCCGTTAAAAATAAAGAAACACGTATTTTTTTTTGTTTCTGGAAAATCCAATTTAGGGGGGGGGTGAAAAGGGAGTAATATTTTAAAATGAGTGTATCTATCTCAAAATTTTTAAAGGTTATATATGTGAAAATTGGTATTTAGAATCTCCTTTAAAAATAAATAAACACACGTATTTTTTCGTTTTTGGAAAATCCAAATATTGGGGGGTAAAAAGGGGGGAGGGTAAATTTTTTTAAATGAGTGTGTATACATCTTAAAACTTTAAAATTTACAGATGTAAAAATTGGCAGTTAGAATCTCCTCTAAAAATGAAGGAAAATGTATTTTTTGTTTCCTGTAAATCCCAATAGGAGGGGTGTAAAAGGGTGAAAAATGGGTTGAATGCCTTTGATGAGGATACATATATCTCAGAAATGAAAGATATTACAGAACTGAAAATTTGTATATGGGATCTCCTTTAAAAATAAAGAAACACGTATTATTTAGTGTTGGAAAATCCAATTAATGGCGGTTAAACAGGAGTGACAAATTGGGTGAATTTTTGAAAGACTATATCTACAGAATATCTTGGACACGTAAAATGTTACAGACGTAAAAAGTGGGTGTTTGTAATCTCCTGTAAATCTAAAGAAACATAGGTGATTTGTGTTTGGAAACTCCACTTAAGGGGAACTCAAAAGGGGTGAAATTTTAAAATGAGAATTTTTACAGTTTAACTCAAAAAACTTAACATGTTAAGAAGTGAAAAATAGTATTTTTTATCTCTATTAAACATAAAGAAACGTGTATTTTTAGCTTTCGGAAATACCACTTGGGTGGAGGGGGGGGGGGGGGTAAAAGTGACTGAAAATAGTGTTGAATTCTTTTAATTGGGCTACTGATATCTCAAAAATGAAGATGTTACAGACGTGAAATTTGATATTTGCAATCTGCTTTAAAAATAAACACGTATTCTCGGAAAATCCAATGAAGGGGGGGGGGGGGGGGGTGAAAGAATTGAAAAATTAATTGAATTAATTGAATGAGAATACATACATCTAATAAAAACTAAAGTTGTTACAGACGTGAAAATTCGTATTTGGATCTCCTTTAAAAACAAAGAAAAACGCGTTTTGGGGGGAAACCATCTTGGAGGGCGGGAGTGTAAAGGAGTTGAATTCCTTTCATGAGGACACATAAATCAAAAACTGAAGAAGTTAGAGTCGTGATATTTGGTATTTAGAAGATCCTTTACTATTAAAGAAACAAGTATTTTTTGCGGGAAAATTCACTTAGGGGGGGGGGGGGGGGAGTAGTGTGAAATGACGTGAAAAAAGTAAATTATTTTTATGGGGATACTTATATCTCAAAACTGAAGGTAATAGACGTGAACATTGGTGTCTGAAATCTTCTTTAAACATAAGAAACAAGCCTTCTTTTAATTTTTTTTTGGGGGGGGGGGGGTGCCGGTAAATAAGCTTAACGGCGGTGGGGTGTAGAAGGAGGTGAGACCAATTGATTTTACTGTTCTTAATGTACTTATAAGGATCCTCGGCAGCGCGCCGGCCTCTCACAGCTGGGTTCCGTGGTTCAAATCCCGTTCACTCCATGTGACATTCGTGCTGGACAAAACGGAGGCGGGACAGGTTTTTCTCCGGATACTCCGGTTTTCCTGTCATCACCCATTCCAGCAACACATAATAATAATAATAATAATAATAATAATAATAATAATAATAATAATAATAATAATAATAATAATAATAATAATAATGTTCCGGACCGTCGTCAAATGCGCGGACCGCGCTGGAAACGGCTCCTGGACGGTTAATGACTAAGAATGCAGTCCGGCCGCGGGTTCAGTGCCTTCTAGGCACCCAATATGACACCACGCCGGATCTCCTGAAGGATTTTATCCATATTAAAAATGATTATAGGAAAAGATGGCAAAGATTTACGGACCCAACTGACCGGGAGGAATACCTGAGCCTAGCCCGGGAAGTACGAAACTTTTTTTTTTTTGCTATGGGCTTTACGTCGCACCGACACAGATAGGTCTTATGGCGACGATGGGATAGGAAAGGCCTAGGAGTTGGAAGGAAGCGGCCGTGGCCCTAATTAAGGTACAGCCCCAGCATTTGCCTGGTGTGAAAATGGGAAACCACGGAAAACCATTTTCAGGGCTGCCGATAGTGGGATTCGAACCTACTATCTCCCGGATGCAAGCTCACAGCCGCGCGCCTCTACGCGCACGGCCAACTCGCCCGGTGAAGTACGAAATCGATTGCTGGAAAAGAAGATTGAAAAATGGGAGGAAGCATGGCGTAATCTAATAGAAAACGAGTCAGATCGGGAATTTTGGTGGGTTCTCGCAGAAAACGAGTCAGACCGCGAATTTCGGCGGATTATATATCTAAAACCATAAGCATTCAATTATAAATTTGAGTATAATACCGTAGCGAAGCACGGGTATCTTGCTAGTAGGAAAATATAATGAAGATAAATATGCTTAGGTATCTACAACAGATATCGGATAAACAGAATGATATATTCTTCAATGCGCCAGGAAATCTATTTTCAATACAGGCGTTCGTGATTACAAGTTTCTACGCATTGGGGTAAACCGCGACCTGAAATACTAAACTTGGATCACCAGACGGAAGGGGAAGTTTATCACGTCCCCTGGGACAGTATTTTCCACGTAAGATCGTCATAATTACAGCAATTTTGTTAGTTAAACGATGATAAATAGTGTGTTCACCTTCATGGACATTCATATGCATTCGATTTGTTTCACAAAAGTCCAATCCAATGATAGAGCTCCATCTGAATTGTACTTGCCCGTCCTTTATTTCGCTTGCAGGATCTAAAGAGCGACAATGTGAGTCAACGAGCAATTTACATGCTACAAATATAAATATAATAGAATGCAAGATTCAAAATGGAACACTTGCTGTGAGATAATATTGGAGAGTTGATCTCTGCTAACGGCTTGGAATTTGGGTGAGTGGGTAACTACAGTGGAGCCCATAAAATTCATGTCACGTCGTTGCTTGTTAAACCCACACATGACAAGGCGTGCTGGAGTGCCATGCATATGGCAGGTTCCACTGTAAATAACGTTTAGGAATGACAACAACATCGCTAATGGACACATTACGTATAGTGATTTCTTTGTCTAGGAGCAGAGATCTAAAAGAGAAATGGAACGAATATCGGCTTCAAACTTTGAAATTGAAATTTATGCCTGCTACTGTACACTCCCGCCTTTGGCTATTACTGGATAGATGATGTAGTTTTGAATCAGCCTCCTAAGCATAGCGTCCACTGAAGTCTCGGTCTCATTTACAGTTGTAGAACAGGGTATATGTGCGTTAGAGTGTTGGTCATACTGATAAATACACTGACTGACAGTGACAATGCAACACCAAGGAGGAGTGGTTCGAAAGGGATGAAAGTTGGGGAAAAAACAGAGACGGCACGGATGAATAATTGATGTTTATTTCAAACCGATATGCAGGTTACACAATGCGCACGGCATCGACTCAGTAGGATGTAGGACCACCGCGAGCGGCGATGCACGCAGAAACACGTCGAGGTACAGAGTCAATAAGAGTGCGGATGGTGTCCTGAGGGATGGTTCTCCATTCTCTGTCAACCATTTGCCACAGTTGGTCGTCCGTACGAGGCTGGGGCAGAGTTTGCAAACGGCGTCCAATGAGATCCCACACGTGTTCGATTGGTGAGAGATCCGGAGAGTACGCTGGCCACGGAAGCATCTGTACACCTCGTAGAGCCTGTTGGGAGTGCGAGCAGTGTGTGGGCGGGCATTATCCTGCTGAAACAGAGCATTGGGCAGCCCCTGAAGGTACGGGAGTGCCACCGGCCGCAGCACATCCTGCACGTAGCGGTGGGCATTTAACGTGCCTTGAATACGCGCTAGAGGTGACGTGGAATCATACGCAATAGCGCCCCAAACCATGATGCCGCGTTGTCTAGCGGTAGGGCGCTTCACAGTTACTGCCGGATTTGACCTTTCTCCACGCCGACGCCACACTCGTCTGCGGTGACTATCACTGACAGAACAGAAGCGTGACTCATCGGAGAACACGACGTTCCGCCATTCCCTCATCCAAGTCGCTCTAGCCCGGCACCATGCCAGGCGTGCACGTCTATGCTGTGGAGTCAATGGTAGTCTTCTGAGCGGACGCCGGGAGTGCAGGCCTCCTTCAACCAATCGACGGGAAATTGTTCTGGTCGATATTGGAACAGCCAGGGTGTCTTGCACATGCTGAAGAATGGCGGTTGACGTGGCGTGCGGGGCTGCCACCGCTTGGCGGCGGATGCGCCGATCCTCGCGTGCTGACGTAACTCGGGCTGCGCCTGGACCCCTCGCACGTACCACATGTCCCTGCGCCAACCATCTTCGCCACAGGCGCTGCACCGTGGACACATCCCTATGGGTATCGGCTGCG
Source organism: Anabrus simplex (assembly GCF_040414725.1). Lineage (NCBI taxonomy): Eukaryota > Metazoa > Arthropoda > Insecta > Orthoptera > Tettigoniidae > Anabrus > Anabrus simplex. The sequence goes on from NC_090270.1 coordinate 329,731,461, forward strand.
ATTTGACGAAGCGACCAACCTGCCCTTCTCAGCCCGATCACCATACCCCTCGTAAAGTCGTCTGTCTGCTGGAAATGCCTCCGTTGACGGCGGCCTGGCATTCTTAGCTATACACGTGTCCTGTGGCACACGACAACACGTTCTACAATGACTGTCGGCTGAGAAATCACGCTACGAAGTGGGCCATTCGCCAACGCCGTGTCCCATTTATCGTTCGCTACGTGCGCAGCACAGCGGCGCATTTCACATCATGAGCATACCTCAGTGACGTCAGTCTACCCTGCAATTGGCATAAAGTTCTGACCACTCCTTCTTGGTGTTGCATTTGCTCTGTCAGTCAGTGTAATTCGATATGCGGCACCGTTGTCTTTTTATCAGCTATTGAATTTAGCCAATCAGATCACTTTGCGGGAGAATTCAAATGCTGTTTGCGCGGCACTGTTGCGACCGGTATGAGAGCCCCAGTCGAAGATTAAAACTTCGCCAGGGGAGGGGTCCGAATACAGACCTTTGAACTGCGAGGATCGCGTTAAAGCAATTACACTATGGTGACACTGACTGTATAAGTGTTTGAATCTAATTTCTCGACATGTCTCTCAAGCCGTTCTTAAGCAGTTTATTATTATTATTATTATTATTATTATTATTAGGAGCCTCCGTGGCCCAGACGGCAGCGCGCCGGCCTCTCACCGCTGGATACCGTGGTTCAAATCCCGGTCACTCCATGTGAGATTTGTGCTGGACAAAGCGGAGGCAGGACAGGTTTTTCTCCGGGTGCTCCGGTTTTCCCTGTCATATTTCATTCCAGCAACACTCTCCATTCTCATTTCATAGCATTTATCGCTCATTAATATCACTTTGGGAGTGGCGACCCCATTGTAATAATAGCCTATATGGTTCATTCATTACATCCCTGACGCGGTCAAAGACTGGAAAACAGGTTGTAGGTTTTCATTTTCATTATTATTATTATTATTATTATTATTATTATTATTATTATTATTATTATTTCTTTCAAGTTGCTTTACATCGCACCGACACATATAGGTCTTATGGTGACGATGGGACAGGAAAGAACTTTGAGTGGGTAAGAAACGGCCGTGGCCTGGTGTAAAATGGGAAACCAAGAAAAACCATCTTCAGCACTACCCACAGTGAGGTTCGAACCCACTACCTATCTTAAGCGAGTAAAGCTATCGAGCTCAGCACTAGTATTATTATTAGACTACTATCAACATCATCCGAAGAGTGCTCTTTCTCGAGCACATACAGAGTTGCTGAAAAAACAGTGGTTTAATGATTAGAAATTGATGAAAAATGAAATGGCGTATGGCATTTAGTGCCGGGAGTGTCCGAGGACGACAAGTTCGACTCGCCAGATGCAGGTCTTTTGATTTGATGCTCGTAGGCGACCTGCACGTCGTGATGAGCATGAAATGATGATGGTGACGATACAGACACTCAGCCCCCGTTCCAGCGGAATTAACCATATATAGTTAAAATTCCCGACCATGTCAGGAATCGAATCCAGGACCCCTGTGTCCAAAGGCCAGCACGGCAACCATTTAGCCGTGGAGCCGGATATTACAAAATGATAAGTGGAAATTAACTCGCAGATCTTGTAAGAGCCGCCTACCGCAACAGAAGCAGATTTGTGCAGTTGGCTGCACTGACTGGTAATGTTTGTATATCTGGAATTTCGTATTACGTACAAAAAGAGCGTGGCAGATATCCTCGACCTTGGAAACGGAGCGAGCGACACAGCTGTTGAGGACGGGCGGGAGGGGAAACAGATCGACGGAAAAGAGAGAAGATTTGAAAGAGCAGAATAAGGCGTGCGGAACAGAGGGAGAGTTAATGAGGACGAGTGGGAGAGGAGACAGTATATGACACGATGATAGACGAAGAAGAACACCACAGTCCGGGCACTCTGAAGTAGTAAAGGGAGAAATGCTGACGAGGAACTGATTTTAAGATCCGACTGAACGACGCGTAATATCGTTACAGTTCAGCACGCGGAAGAGAATACAGTATATTGAAAGAACATAACGAAAATTAAGTGATACGAATTTATGAAAGTTTGTGAAAGGAAAAATAAAAGAACTTTAAAATATATATCTCCGGAAATTTCGAACTTCGTATTCAACATCGGGAACCGTATTTAGCATAATTAAGGATAATTTTAACAAATATTTATCAGTGAGTTCAATAAAATAAGCGTAAAAAATTCCGATTTCCTTTGAAACTCCCTGCTATACATAAAGTAAAACTTGCTCAAAGCGGAATCGCAAGGGACCAAGAAAGTAATTACGGATTAGACGAGTTGACGCATTACCCGAAACACTGGTTTGTTGTCTTAAAACAGTAATTTTAAATATTATTTACAGCTTACTTTATCTGCCTACTCATGACGCTCGGTTATCCAGATTGATGTTCGTAGTACTGTGTTAAATAATAATAATAATAATAATAATAATAATAATAATAATAATAATAATAATAATAATAATAATAATAATGTTATTGGCTTTACGTCCCACTAACTATTTCTTCGGTTTTCGGAGACGCCGAATTGCCGGAATTTTGTCCCGAAGGAGTTCTTTTACGTGCCAGTAAATCTACTGACGCGAGGCTGATGTATCTGAGCCCCTTCAAATACCACCAGACTGAGCCAGGATCGGACCTGCCAAGTTGGGGTCAGAAGGCCAGCAAATCAACCTTCTGAGCCACTCAGACCGGCAAAAAACACTGGATATAGGTCTACGTTCCTTAAACATATTTTAATCATAAAAATATATACAATACTTTCTTCCACAGATCAAACAATGAAACTTGTTTCCTCTAATGAATCTTTCTGAATGCAGTCCTGAGCTCAGTACATTAATTCAAGAAGAGTAGAAGAGTTAGAAGTAATGGCAAATTGCTGTACGTCATAAACAGTGTTGCCAACTTATATTTTCAAGATCCGCTAAATACTACTAAAAATCCGCTAAACTTCCGCCAAGAAACCCGATCTCAAATAATGTGCAATAAGAATGAGCTTTGCGTGATCCATTGGATCCATACGCACATAATAATAATAATAATAATAATAATAATAATAATAATAATAATAATAATAATAATAATAATAATAATAATAATAATAATAATAATAATAATAATAATAATAATAATAATAAAAATAAAAGTAAATATCTGCACTCACCTTATCTGTGAGTTTCACTGCCTGCGAGCCGGCGAACTAAAACTTGTAGGCGTTTTACTGCCGGGTGCAAACTAGGTGAATACCCTACCTCAAGGGCCACACACAGAACAGGCCAGTTCATTAAACGGTCTTCCTTCATAGCATGAATATAAATGCTATTCTCTTTCAGTTTCATTATCTGTCGTCATTCGTCAACTAAGAGATAAGAAACCTTTCCCACGCATTACAAATTTGTGATACCATGATCTCATAACATCAAATCCAAATAACATGTATTCCTCATGTGACTGCTAGCTCCTGACAAGAAATATGGAATAGATCGTAGACAGAGTGGAGTACAAATTTTAAAAATCGTAAAATGAATAAAACACTAAATTCCGCTATATTAAATCCAGAATTCCGCCAAAAAATCCGCTGTCCGCTAAATGATATATTTCTCCGCCGACAGTCTTCGAATTCCGCCAAATTTAGCGGAAAATCCGCTAAGTTGGCAACACTGGTCACAAAAAAGGACTGTGGGCCTGTTCATGGATTCCGATCTTGTTTTGATCATCTTCTTGCTCGTCTCCTTTCTCCGTCTCCTCCTCTTTTCGGCCTTGCTCACTGCTAGAAGGGCTGTAGTCTGTAGCCGATTCGAATATGAGGTGTTTCGTAAGTCGTTCATCACTTCGAATGAACTTCTCTGCCTCTCATGGAACGTTCCTTGCTGATGTCTTTCCAAGCACTTCATTCGTTCCGCCATCCGTATTATCATTCCCTCCAAACACGTGATTAAGTTTGTCGAAACAAGGACACTGATCATACAAGCACCAGAAATGTACAAATAGTTTACGTAGGAAATTTCTAATATTTTCCGCAAGTAAGTATTAAATAATTCTTCTTTTTGCCGTTTCCGTTTCTGCGTTGAGAATATTCCACATTATACAAAAGCAATTTCATTGCAACCTCGTAAGCTTAGCCGAGACCAAGAAAATATTCCGTTGTGGGCATGTTTCCGCTTTGAGCACGGTTTACTGCAACTGTTGGATTCAAAGAACTTCTCATCGCAACTTCAGGATATTTTGTATACTGCGACAGATCTGGAAAACCGCACCGAATTAATTTTCTAATCATAGCTTTGTAAGAACGACTTCGTTATGGAACATTGTATCGCTCTAGAACAGGGGCTGCCTAACCGAGGAGGTAAAGGCGGGTTCGAGTCCCCGTCAGGAAGTCGAAATATTTTGAAACGGGGTATTCACCTCTGGCCAGAAGTTCATTCAGCCTACACATAAAATAAGTTTGTAGTTTAACTAGGTCCGTTCTCTTGTACCTCGCAGTGTGGAGGTTTTCTAGAGTGCGCAAACTGATTCTGTCCGAGGCGTTCTCACTCACGTCTTCTTCCCAAGTTCATCTGGGCCTTCCACGCGGTCTTATCGTGGCTTTGCTACTCTGGTGTCTTTCTCCCTTTCTTTCTTTCTTTCTTTCTTTCTTTCTTTCTTTCTTTCTTTGGACATGTCCAAACCATCCTTCGTTCAACTATCTCCAGCAAAGGTGGGACTTCAAGAGATTGGAACTTACTGTCCGATTTACCATTATTCCCCTATTAGTTCTGCCTAGAGTTTTGCGGAGAAATCTCTATTCCGATGCTCAGAGCTTGTTGGTCAGCAACCAAGAGAAATACAACATTGCAGACTTGAAGCTTAGTCGCTATAGATATACGCATTACAATTGTTAAGAAAATTCGCCTTAAATGCACTGAAAAGCTATCCCGTCGCCTATAATCGAGCTGTGATCTCACTTACCAAGTTAATTCCTGGGAGGGAGGCAAAGGACGAACATAGAGCTAACCACATTATCCCGCTCAGTGTGCTGAGCATTGTTGCCAACTTAATGGATTTCCCGCTAAATCCGGCGGATTCTAAATCCTTCTAGCGGCCAGCGGAATTTTTGGCGGAATTTTGGTATGTCAGATGATTTTCTAGTGGCTTATTAGAATGTAAACGTAATGCCACACATTTATGGCATAAATATTACTGAATCAATTTAGTGGGGAAAATAAGAATGTACCTAGTCCGTGGTGGAAGTATCACTACAGTTGTCTGTCAATTCAGTCGGACTGAGCTTGTAAATCACTTTCAAGTAGTTGAGGAAATTTTTTTTGCCACTGTTTTCCTTTGTGAGTGTGTATATTAGTTCAGTTCATCACTGGTGCCTGTGTGGTAGTGATTCATTCTACTGGAGCACCACAGGGGTCATTTTTTAAGGTATTTAGTCATAAAAATCCGCGGTACATTTTACGATGCAATAGCAACCTAATGACTGGTGATTGTACTACCATATTTATATTACGTTGATTAAGATTACATGGCTTCACAGTAAGCGGTAAGCAGTTAAGCATTACATTATCTTATTTCGTAAGTCATACTCTCTTTTAACTAAGTAATGCTATTGCAACTATTCCCAATTCCATGCCCTATTAAGCTTCGTTCCGACTCGGGAAACAAATATGCAAGAATGCATATGTTGACGAATCTGGCGGATTTATAGCGGAATTGGCACTGTCAATTAGCGGCTTTTCACTCTTACAGTGTTGGCAACACTGGTGCTGAGGTTACGGATAGTGAAAGCCTTTACCTTCTGCTCCTCCAAGGGCATGGAGACTGCTTTGCTTACTGCTTTTTCTTACTGTAAACGAAGGGATCTGGACTATGGATTGAAAAATTAATGAATAGTTGACCTTCCTACTTCACTTAGTGAATGTTCCACTCGAAGTTACGTGGTTCTGCTCAAACTCAAACAGCATTCAATGAGAAATGCTACACGTTACAATAACGTCAAGCATCAGCGAGTATGTCAATGTTTGTGACAGAGAGGGCGCACCCAGCGGGATCTGGTGCTGCCATCTTGTGTTCGCCACGGGAACTCATAGGAATTGATTTACTCACTCCCGCTATCATCAGAGCACAATCGATATCATCCCAGTGATTCCTTCCTCCGCTCCAAGTCTTACACGAGGATTTAAAGAGAACAGACCGTTTCATTTCCAAATCTACCGTCACGACACTACAAGTCCAATAGTGAGGATCAGTCGACTGCGTCAGAAGAAACAGCATTAGGAATCCAAGAGTTTAAGTGATATTCCGTCCCAGATTTCCTAACAATAATAAGAATAGGAATAGCAGATCTGTATTGGCGATCGATGACTAAGTTATAATTAATTTTGTTGATAAAACGCCAAATATATCACGAGAGATGTTTTATATACTCAAATCCTAGGACACAGAGCTCGGAATGGACTTCTTCCACCCTTCAGAAAGTCTGTTGGCCGACCGATTATTAAGACAATGCTGATGGCGATTATACTGACGAGCTCAACATCTAGGTCATCGGTTCTGATGTCTTAACAGGCAGAAAATAATTCTCTTGATCGGAAGTAAAAACCAACTCTTGAGGCAAAGGGAGGACTGTGGAGCAGATGTCTAGATCCTAGGCTTCCAACCGGTTCTGCAGTCGAATCCCGGTGACGTTGGGTACGATATTCCAATACGACTAGCGCGTTTCAGCAGAAGGGTCAACCGGTCCCGTTTTAAAACGAACTGAAAAAACAACAACAACAACAACAACACGTGAACGCGGAAAATTGGTAGTATCAAGAGTACAATTGGTAGTTGATTGTGATGTCGCAAATTCCTAAACTGAATTAACAACAACAAAGCATATAAATTTGTAGGTTTATGTGACTGCTGATCATAGCTTCGGAACGGCGAATTGAGCAAAGCAACTGAGCCACCGGAAGGTGAATTTTAATTTCAAAAATCCCACTTGCAATATGCAGGATTCGAACCAAGGATGCCTTGTTGAAAAATCAATAATTATACCAGTTGGATGGAGCTATCATTCCCACTCAAGAACAAAGAATGTGGACGATTCTGGCGATGATAATGATTATGATGGTGATGGAAAATTATAAAATGACGCACAGCTCTGGGTAAAGTGGAAAAATTTAGTGCAGGATCCCTCCAAAAGGTATTGATACCAATATATATTCAGATCGTAAGCACGAAACTGATTCATTGGAACGTCACTGAACTTAATACATTCCGTTACCAAAAGTTACATTGTGGAGGAAAGTGGAATACGATCGCTGACGCACATAAGAACTGGTGAAATCTCAATACTACTTCAACTTCGCTGATATTCACGGGGCTGTGAAATGCGATTCCATATTCTGTTACTTCTCTATCTGTTGTGAAACTAGGGGGCATACTTCTCTGTTCGTAAGCTGTAAGATAAGCTATTAATAAACACTTTCCCTAACCCTCATCATCATTACCGAATACGTAAACGTAGCCTCTTTGTAGCCAGATACAGAGTAGGGAAATTAACGTTAGTTCATAGAGATTCACTGCTGACGAATCACCAAGAAGAATTGGACATATTACTCCCTATGGGTCGCGGCAAGGTTAGTTGAATCACCTTGTGCGAGCGGAGTAGCCAAGCCTAATAATTCCTGACAACTTATACATCTCAACTCCTCATCTCTTTCGTTATCTCTAAGTCACTTTGGGACTTCAAATACATAGGCTCGTAATAATAATAATAATAATAATAATAATAATAATAATAATAATAATAATAATAATAATAATAATGAAAACCGACAACCTGTTTTCCAGTCATTGACCGGGTCAGGGATGGCATGAATGAATCAGATATAGGCTGTTAGTACGATGGGGTCGCCACTCCCAAAGTGATTTATTAACGAGTGATAGATGCTACGAAATGAGAATGGAGAGTGTTGCTGGAATGAAAGATGACAGGGAAAACCGGAGTACCCGGAGAAAAACCTGTCCCGCCTCCGCTTTGTCCAGCACAAATCTCACATGGAGCGACCGGGATTTGAACCACGGTATCCAGCGGTGAGAGGCCGACGCGCTGCCGTCTGAGCCACGGAGGCAATAATAATAATAATAATAATAATAATAATAATAATAATAATAATAATAATAATAATAATGCAACAAAATGTTAGTATCTGGAATGTTAAATTGAGGAACTACAAAAGTGTAATCCTTCCAGTAGCGTTATATGTAACAGAGTGGTTGAATACTTTCTCAGACAGAAGAATAAGCAAAACAGAAAATAGAATCCTAAGGAAAATCATGGGACCTATTTGGGAGAACTGCATATACAACTGAGACCATAACAATATTTATACAAACCATCAGGAAAAAAAATTAGTCAGCTTTTCAGAAAAAGAAGGTTAAGATTCTTTGGTCACCTGTGCAGAATGGATAAAACCATGTAACTAAACAAATTTTGAACACTACGCAAATAAAAAAGCCAGACCAACATTTTTAAGAAGAGTAAGATTTGGAACCACTCAAAATTTAAAAAAAAGAACAAATTGCTAACTGAGAATAACTTAGGAGAGCAATAGTTGATGGTCAATTTCCAGAGAAAGTTAAGAAGAAATCAGGCAGAAAATAGACGGAAGGAAGAAAAACAACAAGAAGAAAGGATGAAGAACTCATGGGAAGACAAGAAAAAGAAAACTGTTCCATGTAGTCCTACGATGGCGTAGTTAGGTGCCGGAGGTGACTTACCGTATGCGACCAATCAGTCAATGAAGTCAAGGAATCAGTCAGTCACACGACACTGATCTGCATTTAAGGCACTCACTGAAGGTCCAGATTGCCTGTCGTCTGTTAACCTTGTCTTTTAAATAATTTCAGAGAATTTGGAAAATTATCGAACATTTCCCTTGGTAATTTTTCCATCATAATATGAAGATAAAGTTGGATTTCAAGAGGACAAATTGGGACAAATATTCATTTATAGAAAGAGGAATTACGGAATGGAATAATTTATCAAGAGATATGACCGATACATTTGCAAGTTTTTTGATATAAGTTAAGAAAATTATAGGTAAACAATTGATGGGGAACCTGCGACCCGGGGCGACGGTTCTGAAAGCAGATCAATCATGATTGATTTGGGGGTGCTCTTTGAGGATCAAACCAACCACCGGGTCGACGACTAGACTTCGGATTTTTAAACAGTTAGAGGATAGAATACAAACTTACCGAAGCGAGTGACAAGTATACACAACTGCATAACGGCCATGCTACAAGTTCTGCATACACATTAGGGGTAATGGCCATCAGAACCCCTTGAATTTATGTTACTCTCCCTACATCACGAAAGAACGGACTAGACGATACTTGCTAATAAACAAAGTAGTTTGCATTCTAACCTGTTACAGCCTGAAAATCAGGGCTCTACTGATGACTTAACAGGCAGACATCGTGGGTTCGAATCTCAACGTCGGTATTCCTGAGGATTGTTTTCCATGGTTTCCCATTTTCACATCAGGCAAATGCCGAGGATGTAGCTAAAGGCCACGGACGCTACCACCACAATCTTGTCACTTTCCCAAGTTTGCGTCGCCGAAAAATTTCTAATTGTTAGTCGACGTTAAAAAACATACCGAATTATGGGCGTTATGTTTATTGTGCTACTCAAAAGACATTGCCTTGAAGTTGTGGAAATGTTTAGCTTCGGATAAAGACCTGCCCATTCAACACTGAATGGTGCAAATGTTTTCAGTGAGAATGATAAATTTCAATTTCTAACTTCGCTATAGCACTCAAGAAGAATTGCACTTGATACCGCTCCTCTAGTTTGAGACGTTCAAATATTGGAGGAAGATTCAAAGAAAGTGATTTATCGCAACCTCTCTAACCTCGAGGTACTTGAGAAGAGAGAAATGTGTCTGCAGAAGCTATAAATTTAACTACAAAATATGCAAAGCCATTGCTCTTTAATCTCTGAACCCTGCGGACTATTCAAGAAACCTCCATAAATTCACAGGCAGCTCTCTTAAACGGAGGAGAGTAATATTCCAGTACGAAGAAGTATCTTTGGAGGTAATCAGTGAATTTGAGGCACCGTTTAACAAAGAAGTTCCTTGTTCGGTTGGCTCAGGATAATTTCCTGATATGCTATGAGTTTATCCTTAAGCGGTAAGGTAGACTTCAATCACGTGAAGGTGTGTTCAATGTTAATAAGACCACTAGATTTTGACATAAATATCTTATGGCTGGGGGTCATCCGAAAATATGTGTAACGTGACGCAACAAAATGTGTGACTGTAACCATAGCAACCGTGCAGGCAGTCATGTAAGGTATTGTTACCTACCAACCGTGCAGGCAGTCATGAAAGGAATTGTTACCCACAGACCGTGCAGGCAATAATGTAAGGTATTGTTACCTAGAAACCCTGCAGGCAGTCATGTAAGGTTTTGTTACCTACAAACCGTGCAGGCAGTCATGTAAGGTATTGTTACCTACAAACCCTGCAGGCAGTCATGTAAGGTATTGTTACCTACAAACCCTGCAGGCAGTCATGTAAGGTATTGTTACCTACAAACCCTGCAGGCAGTCATGTAAGGTATTGTTACCTACAAACCCTGCAGGCAGTCATGTAAGGTATTGTTACCTACAAACCGTGCAGGCAGTCATGTAAGGTATTGTTACCTACAAACCGTGCAGGCAGTCATGTAAGGTATTGTTACCTACAAACCGTGCAGGCAGTCATGTAAGGTATTGTTACCTACAAACCCTGCAGGCAGTCATGTAAGGTATTGTTACCTACAAACCCTGCAGGCAGTCATGTAAGGTATTGTTACCTACAAACCGTGCAGGCAGTCATGTAAGGTATTGTTACCTACAAACCCTGCAGGCAGTCATGTAAGGTACTGTTACCTACAAACCCTGCAGGCAGTCATGTAAGGTATTGTTACCTACAAACCGTGCAGGCAGTCATGTAAGGTATTGTTACCTAGCAACCGTGCAGGCTATGTCTTATGGCTGCTTTCCATCTGAAATAAGCAGCCGCTGGTGGATGGCCATGACCGGAAGATTTTCCCAAAGGGAAAAGTGTTCTTTTCCCATCTTTTCCCTCCCCCCACCCCCGTCCCAGTCGAAACAAAGGTGGAAAGTGATTATTTGTGGTCTACTTGTGTAGTAAAGAATTCTAGCATTGAACGGGTTTTGCGATGTAAGTCGGAACACACGACGTTTGTAAGACATGTTACATTGCCACATTACTCCTTACCGGTAAACTTCAATAACAGAATAAAAATACATATCTGCACTGACAACTACTATTGAAAAATGAACAGATCACTAACTTATTGTTAACGCCCTATAAAAGGCCCATCAATTCTCACGATCAGAAAAAATTGTAGGTCGTCTCTTCTTCATAAACAATCGTGCAAAGGACTCTTCACAAGTTTGTAATAAGGTTCAGGTCTGGCTGGAGAAATGGCTGGCCACTCCATTATTTTTAACCTGTGCACTGAAATTATTTCCTTGTGAACTTAGCACTACGGATTGATGCTTTGCCTTGTAGGAATACCCAGGACTCTTGAGTCAATCTCCTGTTGCAACTTGTAAAAGGTTACCTCAAAGCAGATCCTGATAGTATGCGGCTTACGTACGACCTCGATAACCGAATCCACCCCAATATCATAAGAGAATTTCTGTGTGGAAGTTTCACAATTAATTTGTTATGGTTTATCAAGTCTCCTCGAAAATCCACAGTCTGATGAAGACTTCCAATTTGTTGAACCGAATGAATCGTTCATTAAATTCTCATTTCAGATGGTACAAACATTCCGAAAGTGTTCACAACGTCCGGCTCTATGGCTAAATGGTTAGCGTGCTGGCCTTTGGCCACAGCGGTCCCGGGTTCGATTCCCGGCAGGGTCGGGAATTTTAACCATCATTGGTTAATTTCGCTGGCAAGGGGGCTGGGTGTATGTGTTGTCTTCATCATCATTTCATCCTCATCACGACGCGCAGGTTGCCTACGGGCGTCAATTCAAAAGACCTTCACCTGGCGAGCCGAACATGTCCTCGGACACTCCCGGCACTAAAAGCCATACGCCATTTCATTTCAGTGTTCACAACAAACCTTCGTTACAAGATTCCGAAGGAAGTTAAGGAAAATGAAATCCTTTCTTGTTCAAGTCTGGAGTAAGAGATGCTGCTCGCTTCACACACGAATTGAAAAAAGGCCTGACGCTAGCTACTAAGTGAAACAGGGAAGAGGATGCAGACTAGAGAAAAAATCCACAGTTTTAGCCATTCAGGCAAGCAAGTCAGTGTTGAAATCATCCTAGGGATATTAGCTACGAATTTTAGGTAAATAAAATATAATACATTATGAGAATAGATACTTTATTTATTCCTAAAAATTACAATCCTTTCCTTAGATTAGCAGTTTTCCTTTTTCTACCACTACGAGTGCTACTATGAGTCAATGCACAGTTTCACCTAAGCCCTTATAAATACATTCCATGTGGACATTTTTCAAAATCAGACAACACCTGAGGGTATTTAACAAAGGAAAACATTACAGGAAGAATTATGTAGATGAGTTAATTTGGCTAGGAGTTGAATAAAAAAGAAGACGAATAAAGAAACAAGCGATTTTATACTGTTTTTCCGAAACTGCATTTAGGTCGGGAGTGATTTGTTTTTTAAGTTTGGTAGAGCTATCCAAGACTCACATTTTGTTACATTTACGGGCCCTTTATCCCTTCAACTTTCAGCACAACTGAGGAAATTGCTTATTAATTTTAAGTTTTTCGTAGTATGGGGACTCCTACTTTGTGTGCCAAGATATGTTCTCAACATAAAAATCTAGTAAACGCTTACTGCCATCTTTGGAGCAAGTAGACAACCTGTCACTTTCATATCTTCAAAATATGGAGGGAATATTGTTCTATGCCAGGGCACGTATTAGTTGTACATTACTCTCTGAAATAGTTTTAATTACTTATGATCCCAGGAGAGGCGCGGTGCAGGTCTTCGAGGATAGGTCCAGCCACGCCTTTCACCCGGTGGCCCCGGGTTCGATTACCGGCTGGGTGAGGGGTTTCAATTGTAAATGATTAATATCCCTGGCCTGGGGACTGGGTGTTTGTGTCGTCCTTAATGTTCCTTTCCTCACATTCAACATTCTACACTTCCGCAATTCCAATTACACGCAGGTTCCTGTCATATGGTGCAAGTAAGGGCAAAAGATCCACAGGGGTCAACGCCAAGAAACACCCAGCCTCTGAACCAGGAGAAAGAACCAATGAAGATCAAAATCCCCACGCCGGCCGGTAATCGAACGGGGACTCCTTAGATCAAAGGCCAGCATGCTAACCATTAAGAATATCTAAATATCGAAGAGGAGGTGAGATTCATTATATTCTCTGCATTTTTAAAAATATCAACCAATCGTCTGTGAGAAATAAAGGCCTGGCAGATTCACCGACTTCTGGTAAGTCGACAGTTCGCTTTTTATGAATGTTATAATGTCACAATAATTTACAAAAATGATTCTAGAATGCTTGATGTTTTTAGTCTTGCATGTCAATCATCAATAATCTGTTGCCCTTATCAACTGTTTACCTTGATTTTTTCTTATATGTTTTCAAAGAACTTCGGAATTCATTGAACATTTCCCCTTGGTGATGTATTCCAATTCCTTAACTCTCGTCCTATAAATGCATATTTTCCCAAATTTGTCCTATTGAGATTCCATCGCGATTAGGGTGCATATCCCGAGATTCAAACTAAGATCACCTAGGTGAAAATCTAGTGACAAGAACACTCGACTATCAGGACGGTCTGATGATTACGGTTCTAATTTGCTTCACAGCTTCAGAGTAGTTCAGACATGTGCTACCAGTGAACCGAGTGGTTGGCAAACATGAAAAATGGTTATCAGAAGTTGATGACCGGAGTGCGTTATCATCACAGATAAAACTGCCTGCGTCTGACAGGATCGTTCAGAGATAAGTATCAGGATGTTGCCAAGCACAGTGTATTTGACGCAGAGAGTTGAGGGCTATCGATTTGAACTTCTTGTTCACCAACTCTTGAAGTTCGGGAGTCACCTCGAGGGATATCCAACTTCTAAACCACCCACAAGTTAATTTGTTTCACTAATTTGAACGTAAATCTTTACACCATTAATTACAGACGGTTAAAAATTTAACGATTGAAAAACAAGTAAATCATTTTTAATCACCAACTAAATGAGGGGCCCGATTAGCATGGCGGCTTAGCAGAAGGTTTTCAATCAGACAGCCATGGCTCTAACCTAGGTGGTTTCTAGGATAGGATTTTCACCTGAAAGTTATAAACTGCCAGGACGGGCGTACACAGGCATTCGGCCTACAGTAAAAATCTACAGCTCTAGCTTTTCAGGCAAGCAATTCATTGTTGAGAACATTTTATTGATATGAGCCAAGAATTTTAGGTAAATACAATATTATGAAGTATCAGAATATTTATTTTATTTACGGTTACGTGCCAGATGCGACCGTGCCGGATGCGACCCGGCCATTATCGTGCCAATAGCGACCGAGTGGATAAGCATCGTGCCGCATGCGACCCATCAATCACTTACAACTGATCTACATTAAGGGCTGTCACCAAGTGGCAGATTCCTTATAAGTAGCTAACTTGGTCTTTTCTATAACAAAGGTCTGACACCGTTGTTAGCAGGTTCGAGTGCCGTTGGTCGATTTTTTTTTTTTGCTAGGGGCTTTACGTCGCACCGACACAGATAGGTCTTATGGCGACGATGGGATAGGAAAGGCCTAGGAGTTGGAAGGAAGCGGCCGTGGCCTTAATTAAGGTATAGCCCCAGCATTTGCCTGGTGTGAAGATGGGAAACCACGGAAAGCCATTTTCAGGGCTGCCGATAGTGGGATTCGAACCTACTATCTCCCGGATGCAAGCTCACAGCCGCGCGCCTCTGCACGCACGGCCAACTCGCCCGGTGTCGTTGGTCGAAAGAAAAATATAATAATAATGTTGCTGGCTTTACGTCCTGGTAACTACTTTTATGGTTTAAGGAGAAGCCGAGGTACCGGAATTTAGTCCCGCAGGTCTTATTTAACGTGTCAGTAAATCCACCGACACAAAGCTGACGTATTTGAGCACGTTCAAATACCACCGGACTGAGCCAGGATCGAACCTGCCAAGTTGGAGTCGGAAGACCAGCATCTCAACCGTCTGAGCCGTCTGAGCCACTTAGCCTGGATGAAAAAAAAAAAAAAAATCACCATCAGAATGTTGGCCGGCAAGGTAGGAAAGTTGGTGGTAGACAGTTTCTAATCATTAGATCGCATGCCAAAAGCCGGGATTCAAATCCAAACCTTTTCGCAGTGTTCAAATGGAGTGAGGGGATATGATGCTGTTGATGGTGATTCCGCCGTCGGATGGCGACGTAAAGCATTGAGCAGACCCCTTGGTATTATTCGAGAGGAGTAGGCTACGTGCCGAAACCGGGTATCATCTCTCCCTACTTCATTATCATAATCCCACATCCAGACGCGTAGGCCGCCCAAGGGAGTCAGGTAGAAAGACCGGCACTAGGTAAGCCGAACACGTCCTCGGACACTCCTGGTACTAATAGGACACGATAAGTACGCCTAAGTCGTCAATAATTTCAGAGAATTAGGATCGTTTTTATTGCTAGTGGCATTACGTCGCACCGACACAGACAGGTCTTAAGGCGACGATGGGATAGGAAAAGGCTAGGAATGGGAAGGAAGCGGCCCTGGTCTTGAAGTACAGCCCCAGCATCTGCCTGGTGTGAAAATGGGAAACCACAGAGAGCCATCTTCAGGGCTGCCGACAGCGGGAGTCGAACCCACTCTTCAGGGCTGCCGACAGTGGGAGTCGAACCCACTATCTCCCGGATTCAAGCTCAGGGCCGCGCGCCTCTAACCGCATGGCCAACTCGCCCGGAGGGAAAAGATGTAAACGCATCACCATGTTTCGTGTTGTAAAACGAGTTTCTCCCAGAAGTGTTATGTAAAGTAGGGGCAGTAGCTGCTTATAGGACTATTGAAATGGCATTGCACTTCGTTTAGCTTACCTTATCTTGGGTGATGACACAACTTATCAAATGACAATTTGCTTGTCAACGCCGGTCGCATCCGGCACGGTTAAAGATTATGCGGTCGCTAGTGGCACAGGTCGCATGCGGCACGGTCGCATCTGGCACGCCACCTTTATTTATTATTAAAAATTACAATCGTTTCCTTAATCATCGTTATCCGATCGATTAGATTAGCAGTTTGCCTTTTTCTACCACTACGAGCGCTAATGTGAGTCAGTGTATTGCTTCACTTAAGTTCTTATAACTACATTCGGTGTGGACTTTTAAAAAAATCAGAAAAGCCCGAAGGTATTGAACTAAGAAATATATTACGGAAAGAAGTATGTAAATACGAGTACGTTAATTTGGTTAGGATTTGAATTTAAAAAAAGAACAAGCTATTTTTGGCTGTTTTCCCGGAACTGCATTTAGGCCGGAAGGTATTTTCGAAATGTGTTCTTTTAGTCTGATAGTGTTAGGGGCTGCCTGGCCGAGGCGATACAGGCTTGCTCAGTTCGCGCGGAAGGACGTGGGTTCGAATCCCCGCCAGGATGTTGTAAAATTTAAGAAACATGATTTCCAATTCCGGAGGTCTACCTCCATGGCTAAATGGTTAGCGTGATGGCCTTTGGTCACAGGGGTCCCAGGTTTGATTCCCGGCAGAGTCGAAAATTTTAACCTTAATTGGTTAATTTTCCTGGCACGGGGACTGGATGTGTATGTCGTCTTCATCATCATTTCATCCTCATCACGACGCGCAGGTCGCCTACGGGGGTCAAATCAAAAGAACTGCACCTGGCGAGCCGAACATGTCCTCGGACACTCCCGGCACTAAGAGCCATTCGCCATTTCATTTCCAATTCCGGAGGTGCATATGGCCCTGAGGTTCACTCAGCCTACACCAAAAATGAGTACCAGGTTAATTCCTGGAGGCAAAGGCGGCCACTCTACCCTATCAAGTGCCGATGTTACGGATAGTGGAAGCCTTTACCTTCCACAATTCCAAGGGCCTTCATGTCCTGTACGGAAATGACTTTGCTTTTCTTTTTTTAAAGTTTGATAGAGTTATCCATGACTGCCAATTTGAAACCTATCCGGGCCCTTTAGCCCTACAATGTTCGGCAAAATTGAGGGAATTGCTTAATTTCACGTTTTTCGTAATATAGGGACTCCTAATCTGTATGCATTAAAACACAAAATAAGTACGGATAAATCCAGCTCCTCAGGAATGACCGGTATAACTAAAGACGTGAAAAGGTCTTCAAGATACGTTGTTAAATGAGGCTGATGTGTAGTTAATTTACATTATAAAACCGAACGAATATTTAGCGGATTTCTATACTTATATTTTACTTGAATCAAGTCCGTCTGCATAGCGTAACGTTTAGCACTATCAGGTGCCATCCCCGGAGACCCGGGTTTGATGCCCGGTACTACCAGATATTTATGAATGTCAAGAGGGCTGGTATGTAGTTAAAATGGTACATGCAGCTCACCTCCATTGGGGGCTGTTACTGAAAAGAACTGCACCACCTCGGGATGAGGACATGAGTCACTTGAATCATGCAGAGGTGGAATTGTTTTTCGTTATATTCTAAAGTGACGATCACTCAGGACAATTATCACATAATATGACAATAACTGTCACCGTACGCTCTCATTTCTGTCAGCAACAGAATATCCCTCAGAATCAAATGTTACAATGGCTCAAAGTTAGGACCAAGAAATGTCACTGGGGTCAATGACCTAGAACCTCATTTAGTATGCGACTGTTAAAGGTAGGTTTGACAAACGGAATGTACAGAAATCAGCACTTCATTGACGAGAAGAATGTCATGGCTAAAGCCCGGATTTCCATGCACTATCAAATCTCAAAATATGCAAGCATTCACGCACTATCATGTGGCAAAACATGCACAATAAACTGGAAAATATGCACTATCAAAATTCAGTTCCTTTTGACACATTGTACAACTACAGTAATTTCTCCAAATTATCTTGATTTAAGCTCGCCCGTTTATCTGTCAGCATATTCTTGAACACAGAAAATGATCTTTCTACGTCATAAGAAGTATGGAACAAATTGAGGTGAAATTGTACGTCTTTTGCATTTTCTTATATATAATTTTGACGAATTCAAAATCAAGATTTGAACGGATCACTTTGTTCGACCTAACCTTAGCTGCCACTGCTACTTCTCCGCGCGATGATTGCAGATGACGTCTTCAACTGCTAAAGATTAATGCTGCGATAACAAACATGTGTGACGAATAAGAGTTCCGGGTAGAAAATTCCAAGATAACAACGGGGTGGCGTGCCAAATGCGACCCGTGCCACTAGCGACCGCATAATCTGTAACCGTGCCGGATGCGACCGGCGTTGACAAGCAAATTGTCACTTGGTAAGTTGTGTCATCACCCAACATAAGGTAAGCTAAACGAAGTGCAATGCCATTTCAGTAAGTCCTATAAGCAGCTACTGCCCCTACTTTACATAACACTTCTGGGGGAAACTCCTTTTACAACACGAAACATGGTGATGCGTTTACGTCTTTTGCAAACCGGGTGAGTTGGCCATGCGGTTAGAGGCGCGCGGCCCTGAGCTTGCATCCGGGAGATAGTGGATTCGAATCCTACTGTCGGCAGCCCTGAAGATGGTTTTCCGTGGTTTCCCATTTTCACACCAGCCAAATGCTGGGTCTGTACCTTAATTAATTAAGACCAGGGCCGCTTCCTTCCCATTCTATCCCATCGTCGACTTAAGACCTGTCTGTGTCGGTGCGACGTAATGCCACTAGCTGCACACTTTTATGGTTAATTAAAGGAATAAATTAAATCTTAAAAAATAGTAACTGAAATAAATACTGTATTTGTGGTGTGGGACTGAGAAGCATTTCACTTGAAGAACAGGTCCACTGATCGGGACATTATTTGTTCTTTGCTGCAAACATTCTTCTCTTCGTACTCAGATTATCTGGCCCGCTTGATATTTTTAATATTAGGAAAGGGACTGCGTTTTCTCTCTGTTCTTCCTAATTACAGAAATCGTTATACTCAATTCCTTCGCGAAGTTGACGTTTGTTTCCCCAATCACCAAATTATGTGTGACTTTTCCCCAATATTAAACACTTTTATTTTCTTTCACAGCAATGCTTGTCTTGATTATTTATCTGACAGACTGATTTGAAGTCTACAACATTAAGTGTTACAAGTTGTCAGCAATCCGCAAATGCGTAAAAAGAAAATCATTGGACATTATAGCCGATACATTTCTCCTAAAATACGTTGTCTTATGCGATTTGTCGTAATAAGTGACGTAGTACTAAGCTATTTTAAACACAGTGTTATACAGAATTCAGACGGTTTTGACTGAACTTGATACTAGAACTGGAAAAGATCCAAAGGAAAGCGGCACGATTTCTTCTGAATGATTTCTGAGAAAGGAGTAGTTTTTTTTTCAAAATATTTCAAACTTTGATCTGGGAAGACTTGGAAGTAAGGAGACGAGATACTCGACTATGTTGTATGTTTCGAACTGTCAATGGGAGATGGCGTTGATATGCATTAGTAGACGAATAAGCTTGAACGGAACTTTTAAAAGTGGGAAAAATCATAATATGAAGGTAAAGCTGGAATTCAAGAGAACAAATTGGAGCAATATTCATTTATAGGACGAGGTGTAAGGGACTGGAATACATTATCAAGGGAACTATTCCATAAATTTGTAAGTTCCTTGAATAGGTTTAAGGAAAAGCTAGGTAAACAAGCGATGGGGAATCTACCACCTGGGCGATAGAACGAAATTCAGATTATTGACGACTAACTGATTGATTGGATTGATTGAACGCACACCTGAAGAATTCCCTAGCTACAGAAGTAAGAACTAAACCCACCTGGTGGCCATGATCGTTAAGGCGTTGAAGTCTAAAAGGTATGACACCGAGGTTAGCCAGTTCGACTCTCGTTAAGTCGAAAAAAATGTCACCATTAGACTGTTGGTCGGTAGGGGAGGAGGTGGTATACAATTTATAATCACTAGATTGCGTACCAAAAACTTGGATTCAATTTCAAAGTTCTCCGCAGTGCTCATATGGGGTGAGCGCATATGACGCTGTTGATGGTGATTCGTCCGTCGGATGGGGTCGTTAAGCCTTGAGCAGACCCCTTGGTGCTATTCGACAGGAGTACCCTACGTGCTGGCACCGGGTTTCAACCTCTTTCTTCCTACTACCATATATCACGCCATTCATTTCATCTCATTAACTCCTCTGATGAGGTTGACGTCAGGAAGGGCATCCGGTCATAAAAACCCGCCACGACAGATTCATCTCACCTCACCTAATTCCCGACGCGGTAGAGAAACGGGACAAGGATTGGACAAACAAACAAACAAACAAACAAACAAACAAACAAACAAACAAACAAACAAACAAACAAACAGAAGTAAGAAGCAGACCTTTATACTGTGGACTACATGTTCCACGTTGAGAAACAAAAACGCATTCATTCAAATTCATGTTCCTGGCTAAGAATACAACTACGCCCTGTTTGAAAGTCTCCTTTGGAAGCAATACGATGTTGACAAACCGATAACAGAACATTTATCTCGTAGCCACAAATCGGTCAAGAGCCTGTCGGCTTCTGGAGCTTGTCACCTGATAAACCCCGTATCTGTCACCCTTCGGATTGCATCACCAGACATCAATCTGCCCGCATCTACCGTCAGCAGACTGCGAGACAAGGACTTTTCTTATGTTTCATTGGGAGTTTGGCAATGAATGCCTTTGCAGACAATCAAATCATCCTAGGATCATGTAGACACTGAATAGATAAAGAAACGCGTTCAGTGAACGCTGTTTACAAAGGAATGAGTTATATCTATAAGCAACATCCACATTCCAACTACCCTCCTGCTATTGTTCTCACCTATTAGCACCAGAAATCCTCAGCACCTAATGCATGCTACTTCCAATTTGTAAATAAGGTATCCTGAAGCCCATACAGCAAAGTCGGCCTGAACACAGACAGCTGTAGTAGTTATTTATGCAACAGCCACAGAAAGTGATGTTATACGATTCGAGAAACTTAAATTTGTCACTTTAGTGGCTATCGAGTACATTTCTTATTTCATACTGTGGTGTATCTACTTATTTTAAATTAAATTCCAACTAATTTGGTTATTAGGAGTTGTCGACTAGCCCTTCATTCCATTAGGTTGCGAGAGTAACATAAATCCTAGGAGTTCTGATGAGCCGTACCCCTAATATTTATGCAAACCTCATAGCATAACCGTTGTGCAGGTAGAGTTTACTTGCTATTCGCTTCAGTAAGTTTGCTTTACCGCATAAAAATCCGGGCTCTAGGTTATAATGAAAAAAAAAAAAATTAAAAAAATTGACGCACTTTATCCATATTTTACTCATGCAGCTTTTGCTTTTATTTTGTTACGTGTGTTGCTATGACAAATATGAAAGCTGTGTACATGGAGTTGTTTGGTAACAAAACATAAACATGGATGTTATTTGAAGCAGCGAACAGTCCACTAACCTACCAGAGTCGTCAACATGCTCCTCCGTTCTTGGATTAATGAAGGTAATACGAACTTCATGGTGTACGAGATATTTATTCGCCGGAAATGGATTAACCTATTCAACATCGTGACGTCATCGCTTACTTGGGATGGTAATGCTGTAGATGGGTACGGAATCACAGTACTGCAATCAGGCGGAGAAACAAGTAAACAAGGTTAAGTTTAGTGTTCGGCGATTGATAACTTCTTAGACTATCCGCTTATACATTTGTGCGAAGCGGAGTTCAACCATTAGAGAATATTTCTAATGAAACAATGCAGAAAGTAATTGCAGTACGGTAAAGTTTCACTTTCCGCACTCTTTTGAGCACGGGAAGAAGGCAATTACGTCACAGGAGGAAATAAAAGTAATTCCGTTCGAGCACTCACTTCTTTGTTACAATATACCGCTGGTGAATTAATCGACATAAGACGATACAGGATATGGAATTATTGAAAACTATTATTCAGGCGCACATCTCTGCTCAGCACAACGGCCTTTAAGCCTGGATAGGTAAGCCTCGTAAAACGGACGTCACTGGTATACATTTCTCACTATAGACGGCGTTCTGGAGGAATCTCGAATCTGATTCCCACAGTACCTTCAACAATGAGCTCAAGCAATGATTCGGTGTGCTATTTCTAGGTCTAGTGCTCCCGCGTCTTGTTGTTTTAGAGGTTCATCGTAAAAATTACAACGTTTACCTGTAGTGGATGTGAATTTCTTTGAGCTGAAGAAAATAAATTGTACGTTTTTTTAATTTTACCTGTGTTTATATATTATTTCCTGGAGTATTTTGTTGATTAGTGAATGTCTTAAATATGTCAGGAGTGATTATGAAAGTAGTTTTTAGTAATCCGATCGTTATTTCATTCACTTTCAGATGTCTTTGCGCGCGGAAAATAATATTGCTGATAAGATTGGAAGTATTTTGTACGATGTCCTCTGATGGTGAATGCACTTGCTCGGGAACAAACGATAATTTGCAGAAGAAGAAAAGAAGATAAACAGGGTGCGAAATCAGAAAGAAATGATGGGGGGGAGACGAATCATAGGATTTAACTACTAGTGTTTATTTCAGGAAGTAACCGGCAGGGGAGGGGTTATATAATTCGTCAGTAAGTAAATTACCCCCCCCCCCCCATCCCAGAAAAACGTAAAATTTAAATATTTCTTATTTTAATTCTGTTGTTATAACAAGAATAACAAACACTGGAAAATGAATTCATTTGTACACTCCTTAAGTGAATATTGTCCTATTGGCTACCTATCGGAAACACACCCTCTCCAAGCAGTACAGGAATGGTGTAAGCTCAAGCTATTTAGGGCGATGACAAGGGAAGAGGGCTTGGAATTATTTATATTTTTGCCCGGGTTTCAGATGGACTTGCCAGAGTGAAACGTGAACAATAAGGTACAGGCGCGGAGTTGCCACAGCTACGATGCTTTATTACTCAGGGTCTGGCAGCCATTCTATTATTTCTATATTATATGTATTATTGTTGATGTTTTTATGAAAATATGTACAGTAATATACATTAATTTCGGTAATACATATGTTGTAGATCTTCCTCATTATTCTGTAGTGAAATAATCCTCCCCGGGCAACTTTAGTGGGGAGGAACCTGTGAGATAAAATCGAGTGCGGAGAATCCCCCCCCCCCCCCGTGATTTTCAACCATAAAAAATTGACAGTTCCGATAAATATCTTCAAAGTGCCGGAGAAAGTGCTTCTCTTAAAACCGAAAATCTTCACAGAGTGGACGAGGGAAACATAATTCCAACTACTGGCACTCTAAAAGGAAGACCGGTCAATCTGGAAGACGTACTGCTTGCTATATTTGTGCTACAACGAAGAGACAAATGGCCACCTCATACTGCGAGCTGAGCAACAAAGCTTTTAGCAAGGAACACAGAGCAGTTGTTTGCGTGAATTGTAATTAGACATGACGTGAGAGACTCTGATTACAGTTTCTGGAATGTTGAAAGTGCATAGATACTTGCGTATCACCAGAATCCCTATATTTATAAATAAATAGTGAAACTATTGAGAAAATTGTAAGTCGTAAAGTCTACCTGCGCCACGCAGCTCGCTGACCATTACCTGCCTCGGGTTAAATACAGAACGGAAGTTAAACTATAATTTATAGAGGGACCACTTGCAGTGTAAGCATTAATTTCAGGTAGGAATGAAGAATCTCCAAACTTCTTCCATAATAAGTTGGATACTGAGGTACCTTTCTTATTTTAGTAAGGCCATTTTTTATCTTTTTCCCAGAGGAGGCTGTCACAGGATGTAATTGAGCATAAGTAAGCACGGTGTCTGGCTTGAGGACAAATGAGTGCAATAGACAATATTAATGTTAGTCCCAAGACTGTGCTACAAGATAGCATTTTTATGTGTCGTGGTGAGAAAAAATGCTATAAATACAGCTCAGAATAACACGCCATTTCTCATGGCTTTAGTTGACGCTATACTCGCTAAAAGCCGGCGCGTATATTTACCAAAACATCGGGGGCTCGACCCCCGAAAAGTGCAAGATTTAAGTTATGTTGAAGACATATTACATTCACGGCAAACAAACATCAGCATCCTAGAAGACGCCAGTATTATGAGCAACGAGACAGTGAACGTCCATGGGTCGGACAGGTCGCCCACATACTATAGTAAGTGTTGTATTCTCAATTAAGGCAACATGACCAGGGAAGGCAGTGAACACGATACAAGGACGTTATGAATTCTACTCTGAAGTGCACTAACACTAGTTTTGTAACGTTCAATCATACGCGCGCTGTCTGTGAGTCGGCATCTACGATGATCGGGTTGTAAGTTCTACAACAACGCCGAAACCTCAAGGATAGTTCCGGATTGCCTTACAGGAAGCCAAACAGGTCAGTCAGTGTGCTGTATGAACGATCGACCGAAGGTGTCAGCCTAGAATTTGACTTGCGCTTCTACATCCCGCGTGCGTGCTCCTGTGCATTGTATGTGTACAGAATTGTTTGTGCCTACATAATACTTACAGAACATTTATTAAAGTAATTAGGCCTATGTACCTTCTCGATATAGTTGAAGATTTACAGCTGTTTAAAGCCTTCAGAATAAGTTAAACGTATAATTTGTTTAGCTTAACTGTCTACATGCTTTCTGTCAAGCATCATGGATTCCAGAATGTTTATAAATGAAACAATTCTTGCCCGCCTCTGTGGTGTAGTGGTTAGTGTGATTAGCTACAACTCCCGGAGGCCCGGTTTCGATTCCTCGCTCAACCATTTAATTTGAAAAGTTGTACGAGGGCTGGAACGCAGTCCACTCAGCATCCGGAGGTCAAGTGAGTATATCCGTGGTTTCCCACTTCTACTCTAGAAAAATGCGGGATGTTACCTAAGTTAAGACCACGACCGCTTCCTTCCCTCTTCCTGATCAATCCCTCCCATTCTTCCCATCCCCCGACAAATCCCCTGTTCAGCATAGCAAGTGAGGCCACCTGGGCGAGGTACTGGTCGTGCTCCCCAGTAGTATCCGCCCGATCCAAAGTATCACGCTCCACGACACTGTCCCTGAGACAGTAGAGGTGGGATCCCTCGCTTGAGTACGAGTGAAATCCAACCATGGAGGGTAAACGGATTAAGAAAGGAAAAAGAAATATTTCTTTATAATTTGGTTTTATTTTACAATAATTGTCAGGCAAACACGTTGTTAATAAAAATTTAATGAATCCCGAAATATAATTTCGTAGTTGTTTCAAAATGAGCACGGTACCCAATTCCGCGCGCGTGCAACTATGTTCCGATTAGAGGCGGTGATGAGAAAAGTTAATACACAATGTTACTGGTTGTACGTCCTACTAACTAGTATTTGACGGTTTTAAGAGACGCCGAAGTGCTTGAATTTTGTGCCGTAGGAGTTATTCATCCTGCTTGTAAATCTACTGACACGAGGCTGACGTATTTGAGCACCTTCAAATACCAGCGCGGACTGAGCCAGGATCCAACCTGCCAAGTTGAGGCCAGAAGGCCAGCACCTCAACCGTCTGAGCCACTCAGCGCGGCAACATTAGTTTAATGGAAGCGAGGATCGTTAGATCAGTAGCTGCCTCTTTGGATCCCAAGATAACGAGGTCCAAACTCGGCAGGGGTAGTCGGATTTTTTAATGTTTGTTGACACTTGTATGGTGATGATTGATGAATGAACATCAATGCCAGACAGATTGTACTGCGTACGTCATTTACGATTCACATTTTAATATACAAATATAGTAAAAGTCAATTATCAGACTATTTTTAACCTTTATTTTCCCATAAATGGTGCCCATATTTTTAACTATAAACACGATACATTATGCACTTTTCAAGAATTGTTTGAAAAATTAATACTAAGAAAATCCGGTCCTGGTAATATGGTAACCCTGTCCTCACAGCAGAGCGCGTTGCAAGTTAATATTATCACCATCAAGTGTACTATTCAACTCTTAAGATCCTAGGTAATATCTATTTCAATATAGACCGTAAAGTTACCGTTCCCTTAGGTCATTTAACCCAAATGTTCCTTCTTGTCCAGGTTTGTTGATACGGGATACGCAGTAAAGGAAAGGCGACTGTAGTACGCTGAGTGAGCAAGTCAGTATATTTCACTTCCGTCCGCACGGCAGCGGAAATGACTAGCACTCGATAGCAAAAGTACACTCACTGGAGGGAACTAAAACAATGAATGCTAAACGAGTGTCCCACACGTCGTGTTGAATACAATTCCGGTATCGGCGGTATAATTAACCGGAAGAAAGAAGAGGTAGGCTGTACAAAGTAGAACCTCTACAATTATTTACGTGAAAATTCTATCGTGTAATAATAATAATAATAATAATAATAATAATAATAACAATAGTAATAATAATAATAATGAGAGACACACCAACACAAATCAATCTCTTGGAAGCAGTGTTGCCAACTTAGCGGATTTTCCGCTAAATTTGGCGGAATTAGAAGACTGTCGGCGGAGAAATATATCATTTAGCGGACAGCGGATTTTTTTGGCAGAATTTTGGATTTACTATAGCGGAATTTAGTGTTTTATCCATTTTGCGTTTTTAAAAATTTGTACTCCAGTCTGTCTCCGAGCTATTCCGTATTTCTTGTCAGGAGCTAGCAGTCACATGAGGAAAACATGTTATTTGGATATGATGTTATGAGGTCATGCTATCAAATTTTTAATGCGTGGGGAATAGGTACTTATCTCTTAGTTGACGAATGACAACAGATAATGAAACTCTGAGAGAGTAACATGTATATTTATGCTATGAAGGAAGACCGCTTAATGAACTGGTTTATTCTGCGTGTGGCCCTTGAGGTAGGGGATTCACCCAGCTTGCACCCGGCAGTAAAACGCCTACAAGTTTTAGCTCGCCGGCTCGCAGGCAGGAGGTTAATCGCAGTGAAACTCACAGATCAGATGAGCGCAGACATTATTATTTTATTGTTGTTATTATTATTGCTCATTATTTGAGATCGGATTTCTTGGTGGAATTTTAGCGGATTTTTAGTAGTATTTAGCGGATCTAGAAAATATAAGTTGGCAACACTGCTTGGAAGAAATAGCCACCAAAAACCGGCTTTAGAATCTTTGAACGAAACAATCATTACAAACATGAAAACGCTCCAAAATTGTTGACAACACATACAGGTCGAACAGAGAAAGTAAAGAAATTAAAATGCCTGGGATAAATAATTCAATAAAATTGTTTAGAAAAATCTGCTGTAGAAGAAGGGAAAGAGCGTATTTTTGCAACAAGAAATATTCTTCTTTTTCTACATGTTTTCCCACACCTGTGGGGTCGCGGGTGCGAACTGTGTTGCACATATGGGTTTTGCCCTGTTTTACGGCCGCATCCCCTACGTGACCCCAACCCTGTAGAGGGCATATTTTGCAACAAGGAATGCTTATCTAAATATCTTAAGATAAGGCACTACAATACTGTACCGAGACAAAATGTTTTTACTCCAAGTGAATGTCTAGTTTTAAACTACAAGCTGGAAGTACTAGAAAGATGAACCATGAGAAAATTTTAGGACCAATGAAAACAACAGAACATTGGAAAATAAGAAGTCATAAGGAAATATACTGGAACATAGAATTTATAACAGAAATAAACGTTCGAGATTATAAGTGGTATAAGCAAGTAGAGGAGGGCCTCACTGAACAATGTTGCTAGGTCTCCCGAAATTTCAGGAGATCTCCCGACTTTTTTCCAACGCACCGGAAAACCCGAAAATATCTCGCGAAATTTCTTCTAATCCAAAGTTAAGGACAATGAATAATAATGGTACATATTATTTTTGCCAAAAAACTCTTTCCTAGTCTCACTGCGTGACGTTTTACCGATAACATCACTCGTTAGGTACTTCCCCGCATTAATTTCAGGCTCGAATTACGTAATCTCTCCCCTCTTACTGAACTCAGAACTCACGCTTGACTGCATCATTCGAAGGGAAAACCCCGATCCGCATATAGAATATAAAATCTGCATCCTGCTACAACTTCAAAATTGATACACAATTTCTACGTCTGATGAATAAGTACAGTACTTCTTACAGGAAAAGTGGGAAGAAAGAAAATAAGAATAAGATTAAGAAGAAGCGGAGGAAGAAGCATAGAATTGTCAGAGAGTATGGGTGAGTGGAATTCTATATTTTTCTCATAATAACTTCACATGACTATTGCATTCTTAATTTAGTTATAACAATTCACTACTCGAGAAACTACCGAAATTTTTAATAAAACTCACGAATTTTTTACGGTCAATCTACCGATATATTATTTTTGTAGACCTGGCAACAATGTCACTGAATTAGGATCACCAAACTTGTAGGACAGGAATATAATCAGAAAAATTGTTCACACAAGGCGATTTGAGGAAGACTAGAAGGAACCAACACGACGTACTTGGTCGGGGGAACAGAAATTACAACAATCGATGAAAATCAAGTACTGGGCGAGGAGGAAAGCTCAAGAAGAAGAAGAAGAAAAATAAGGTAACAGAAACAATAATAAAAAGAAGATTGCTATTTTTTGAACATATCTATAAAATAGATAACAGATTGATAAAACAGATATTCAAGTTCCTTTGGGACAAAAAGGCAAGAACGAGTTAGATACAAGAGGTCAAGAAAGATTAAGAAAGAAATAAAATAAGAGAAGAAGAAATTATAGAAATAGAATTTAAAAATGACAGTTTTAAGAATTGAAGGATTCCATTAAAGAATGATACGGAAATCCGGTCTCTCCGTAAATAATAATAATAGCAATAAATTGCCTAGCCTTTGCTCATGTCGCAATCTTTTATAATTCCCTATGCACAGTCACGAAACAAATTAATCAGCTTAGGACACAAGCAGAAAAGACCAGACTGCAGATCTCCTTTCAGAAAACTGAGTTCATAACGAATACGAAGCCGGCGGCATCCTGAGAGATAGCAATGCAACAAGGGAATATCAAGCGAGGAGAAAAGAAGTTGAAGTACCAGTGAGAGTGGATGGGACCCAATGCGGCAGAGAAAAAAGCTTTCGCAAAATGAAAACAGCATACCAGTAAACTGAGAGTGTCTACAACAAAAGGCCAATTTTCTTCATTGCGAAGCTGAGGCGCTACTGCAGAGGTCTTACAGTATATGTATGCTGCAAAACTGCTCAATACAGCTAGAAAAGCCTGACTGAAAAACTCTAGGCCAAAGAAAGAGCGAAAGAAAGAAAATTACACAGCACCGGACTGAAGTAATGCCCTGGCATGACAATATTTTCCATGGAGATCCCAATTATATACGAACAGCTTTTAGGTAAGCAGCTCTGGAAGAACTTTGCCTTGATCTTCTCAGCCAAGTATGCCGAGCTTGCCAATGAAACTGACATTACAGGCTTGGAATTTGAGAACATGTTATATACACACGATGCCAGCAGCTCCCGTGGCTGTTATCAGCACGTGTAAGGTATTCTGAGAACTTCAAGAACAGATTTATTCCAATTTATTAACGGGAAACTGAAGATGGTTGGATAACCCGACGTCGAAAAGTAAGGGAGCGGTAAAGAAGAGGCAGAAAAAGAAATAATATTTTCTTACATTTATCGACAATTTTACCAAACACTTTCAACTGTCCTAAAATGAACATTTGATGCTTCTGCATTGTGTTGAACAGACTTTCTGGACAGAATTTGGTTTCTCCAGAGAATTCTTATTTTTGTTACGTGATGACGAATTAGCCGGTCCAGCGGTATAGGGGTAGCATATCCAACTCTCACTCGGAGGCCCCGTATTCGATTCCCGGCCAGGTCAGGGATTTTTACCCGGATTTGAGGGTTGGTTGAAGGTCCACTCGGCCTATGTGATTACAATTTATTGACGATTGAGTTTCCTGAATTTAATTTAGCTGTCTCAATCGGAAGCCATATTTTTGGCCATGTTAGCCCGGGAAGGCATATATAGCAAGTGGAGATGCAATTCCTCCCTAGTACGCCGCCACTGCCTTGTGCTTATCACATGGGAGCGTGCTAGTCGGCTAGGTGCGGTATCCATCTGATGAGCCCATGCCGCACTGGGGCGAAACACTGGTAATTTTTGACGATTGAGTTTCCTGAATTTTATTTAGCTGTCTCAATCGGAAGCCATATTTTTGGTTACCATGGGTTTTGTTTGTGTTGTCTGATGATAAATCAGCAGAAGTTCCCTTACTGAGTCGCAATACCGACTTTCAGATGAAAATTGGAGAGGAAGCACAATTAACACCGAGTACATTTAGAGCATATTTCATTCTGGGTACAGAAAATAAGCTCGTTTCCAGCTGTCTCCAATAAAATGTGCTAAAATTATATTTAATTCCGACACGCTCTTTCACTCAAGTCAAATTACAACTTATTTCACTCAGAGTTCTGTACAGCAAGTCTCAATTTTCTTGAAGAAGAGAATATTTTCCGTGGAGATCCCAATTACATACAAGCAGCTTTTAAGTAAGCAGCTCTGGAAGAATTTCGCTTTGATCTTCTCAGCCAAGTATGCCGAGCTTGCCAAAGAAACTGACATTACAGGCTTGGAATTCAAGGAAATGTTTAATACATAAGCAACACACTCATGCCAGCAGCTCCCGTGGCTGTTATCAGCACGTGTAAAGTATTCCGAGAACTTCAAGAACAGATTTATTCCAATTTATTAACGGGAAACACTCCAGTTTATTAGATCGACTATCCTTGCGCATGACTAAACTACTGTAAACAAAGGCAACTGCAATACAATACGGGGCATACGCTTAGTTCCTGGTTGCTTACTAGGACAGTCAATGCATATATATTTAAAGGAAATGTTTCACCCCCATGGTTCGGATTCCACATAAAACTGCAAGTTTCATTGCTATGATAACGATACCAAGAGCCATGAAACATTGAAAGCTTGCTTTTCTTCTACTTACCTAGGCCTTCAATCAACTAGGCGTGAATAAAATCGCCGACCCGTCCAGAAATCGAACTCAAGGCCGTATGAACCGAAACATGCGATATTGAACATTTATCCAAGGACGCGAACCTTTCCCAAATATATGCTATTATAGCAGAGAAGATGCCAATCTTCCCGCATTCCCGGGGCGTCTCGTTCTCATTGCGAGTTGAGGCGCACCCAGAGCGTACACGCTGGGACCCGAAAGATGGTGAACTATGCCTGGCCAGGACGAAGTCAGGGGAAACCCTGATGGAGGTCCGTAGCGATTCTGATGTGCAAATCGATCGTCGGAGCTGGGCATAGGGGCGAAAGACTAATCGAACCATCTAGTAGCTGGTTCCCTCCGAAGTTTCCCTCAGGATAGCTGGTGCTCGAACGAGTCTCATCCGGTCAAGCGAATGATTAGAGGCCTTGGGGCCGAAACGACCTCAACCTATTCTCAGACTTTAAATGGGTGAGATCTCCGTCTTGCTTAAAACATTTCTGAAGCCGCGAGAGATTTATTTCTTGGATCGGAATGCCAAGTGGGCCACTTTTGGTAAGCAGAACTGGCGCTGAGGGTGTTGTCCGTAGTGACATGTCCACTACCAATAAGGGAAGGTTATATTCAAATGAAATAGCATTCAGACTGTGAAACAGTAGGATAGTCACTCTTTTAGTAAAGGAAAGACGAGAAAGCCTAGTAATGCCAAACACTGCACCCTCCATGTTTAACTGGAAAATCGAGCTTGCATGTGAAATTTTCGATGGTCCTAGGCATGAAAACTCTTCTGTATCTTGCTTTCAGTAAAACTGACATTCTGCAGATAGGTTTGTTGTTGAAAATATTTCTTACTAGACGAAGTAAAATTAAGCCATTTTCTTAATTGATACGAAAGTTGAAGGGCTAAAGGGCCCTGAAAGGTTCAAAATTGTGTGTATTAGATAGCTCTATCAACCTATTGTAAAAAAGACAAATTTAAGAAATCACTTCCGGCCTAAATGCAGTTCTGGAAAAACCTTAAAACGCTTGTTGCTTTACCCGTTTTTTTTTTTAAATTTGCTTTAGGTCGCACCGAAACAGATAGGTCTTACGGCGACGATTGGATAGCAAAGGCCTAGGAATTGGAAGGAAGCGGCCGTGGCCTTAATTAAGGTACAACCCCGGCATTTGCCTGGTGTGAAAATGGGAAACCACGGAAAACCATGTTCAGGGCTGCCGACAGTGGGGCTCGAACCCACTATCTCCCGATTACTGGATACTGGCCGCACTTAACCGACTCCACCTATCGAGCTCGGTATGTTTTGTTTTTTTATTCAAATGCTAGTCCGGCTCCATGGCTAAATGGTTAGCGTGCTGGCCTTTGGTCACAGGGTCCCGGGTTCGATTCCCGGCAGGGTCGGGAATTTTAACCATCAGTGGTTAATTTCGCTGACATGGGGGCTGGGTGTGTGTGTGTGTTGTCTTCATCATCATTTCATCCTCATGACGCGCAGGTCGCCTACGGGGTCAAATCAAAAGACCTGCACCTGGCGAGCCGGACATGTCTTCGGACACTCAAGGCACTAAAAGCCATACGCCATTTGATTTTTTTTCAAATGCCAGACAAATTAACTTTTTCACATAATTATTTCTGTAATGTGTTCCTTGGTTCAATACCCTCAGGTGTTTTTTTTAATTTTTGACAAATGTCCACACCGAATGTGGTTATAAAGCCTTAAGTGAAACTCTGCACTGACTCATATTAGCGCTCATAGTGGTAGAAAACGGCAAACTGATAATCTAATCGACAGGATAACGAAGATAAAGAAAAGGATTGTAATTTTTAGTAATAAATAAAGAATTTATTCTCATACTTTATTATATTTTATTTACCTAAACTTCGTAGCTCATATCCCTAGGATGTTTTCAACACTGAGTTGCTTGCCTGAAGAACTGTGGGGTTTTTGTCCACAGTAACTCGGCTGTTCATTGCTGTTCATTACGTAGAGGTGACGTCTTCTTGTTACGTCATTTTATTTAGTGTCGTTCTTCACTTCACCGAAATAGACTCTTGCCCTAGACGACACCACACCGCAACATAAGGAGGCAAATGAATTTAAAAAAAATATAACTAGAAGCAACTCATTATTACATTAGAGGTAACGGAACAGAAATATAGCCCATTTGATGAGAATTTCAATTCAGCAATGAATGTCTCGCTCAGGATTGTAGAAAAACGTCTCTACCTCATTATTACCGGGCGAGTTGGCCGTGCGGTTAGGGGCGCGCAGCCGTAAGCTCGCATCCGGGAGATAGTGGGTTCGAACCCCACTGTCGGCAACCCTGAAGATGGTTTTCCGTGGTTTCCCATTTTCACACAAGGCAAATGCTGGGGCTGTACCTTAATTAAGGCCACGACCGCTTCCTTCCCATTCCTAGGCCTTTCCTCTCCCATCGTCGCCATAAGACCTATCTGTGTCGGTGCGACGTTAAGCAAATAGCAAAAAAAAAAGTAAATAAATAAATAAAATAAATAAATAAATAAATAAATAAATAAATAAATAAATAAATAAATAAATAAATAAATAAAATAGCTACCTCATTATTTTTAAGAACAGTTTTCTAACAGCGAATCTCCATGACTGCCGGCAATGGGATTTGAATCCAATATCTCCCACTATCACCGCCAACTCGCTCGGTTTTCCAATTATTGTCAATTAAACTATTTTGCTATCTCCTCCTTTTCCTACAATGCACGCTCTAGGACAGCAACTAAAGGCGTCTGTAACAGGACCATTGTCCACAAGACAGAGAATTGACAACGCTGATTTTTGAGAGATCGGCTAGCGATTTCTTTGTCGGTCCCTTTGCTGATTGGTGTCACACGCACGTTAGATTTATGGCTTCTTGTGAGACACGTTTCTCTAGCCGTGAGACCTATGACTTTTAAATGTACCTTAATCTAAACGGACTTTTAATGCATTTACTACTGCTTTTCGGATATTTCATTCCATCTGAACTGCCCTTTATCCGGTCAATTTATTCCCGAGCCGCACTCCAATTAAATTAGTGAGGGTCTACTCTATTTACCATGCAGCAATCAACATTTGAACCCGAGATAGAGTAAAGGTGTCCATCATGGGCGCCCGCACGATCTTTCCCAGCGGAGGGAGGGGGGCACACAAACAATTCTCTTGAATGTAAAAATCAATATAACGTCAGCAACATTCAATTTTTTACAGAAATTTCCGGTTGTAACAGATGCTAGATGACTGTCAATCAGTTCAGTTTATGAAATAATCTGGTATGATATTAAACAATCGAACAGCAAACTTTTTAGAATTCTAGTGGGGGGGGGGCTCCTTTGCGGGTGCCCATGGTGTCCATCACCTAACCATTGCAAGAATCTGGGGGGAAGTTAAACATGCAGTTTAATGATCAAAGTAAGTATAGTGATTACACGACCTGGAACCACAAAGTAATGAAATTGATGCGTCACATAATGGCTTCAAAATTCCCTACACGTAGCATTCACTGAGGAGTGGTGACGCCATGGCCTCAAACATTAACGGTTTTGTCAGTCACAATTTACATCATATCTTTAATTACGAGCGACGAAAAGTAGTGACAACATAGCATATCTTGATCCATGACTGTGATGTGCTCTGATCCAACAGCAGCAGTGACAGCACTGCAACACAATTTGAATTCTCAACGAGGGAGTGTGTGTGTACTAGGCGTACTGGTTTATAGAGTTTGTCCTTCAGCTCATTCCAACCGAAAAGAGCGGGAAACATAGCACGTGCACTGCAGTGAAATGAAATGACCTTTGCCTGGCGCGATTCCTGTCGTCGAAATGGGAGACTCAGGACACTTCTGTTGAAAGGAGCAAGTACGTTCCAGAATATTACATCCTCAACGGTAAATTGATTTATAGTTCATGGGTCTTACTAATAAAAAGTCCTTATACCGTTGTTTAACTCTTGTTTAGTTATACAGTGAATAAACCCTGTATAAGCGTTTTACATTTTTCTTACTAATAAACGAGGTATACGCATTGTATTACTACATAGCACGTATACACTCGTTCCAAGGAGTAGGAATCTCTTCCTGCAGTTCACTGACGTATTTCGCATGTTCACTGCCTTTATGATCGCTTCTGCTGGTTATTTACGAGCAAAACTTTCCGGAAAGTCGCACAGTAGCACGGCATATCGAGACAGCTGGAAATTCGCTTATACTGATATCAACATTTCTTCAGCTTGCTTGTGTAATGAATGCCAAAAAAAGAAATGGAATGGCTTAAGAAAAGATCAATAGCTCCTAACTGGGATAGTACGGAAAACGTAAGCAATTGTAATTGAATCGGCGGGTTGAAAAGGGTACACGTTCCAAAATCCTTACTTTTCAGGAGAAAGGAAAACCTGTTTTGTAGCTAAACGAAAGGTTAGATCAAAAAAGTTTCTATTAGGCATTTATACATCACATTTCTACGTATTCAACTACAAAGTATGGAAATCATATTACGTACGGTTTTCAAGTTATACCATTTTTTATGTCAAGGAATATGTCCCTTTTTATACTCAAATTTGAGAATGATCTAAGATCTTTGTAGAGGCAGATAATGTATAATAAACTCGCAATTTAAAGTCTATTAAGCAGTAACACCTTAATACACAAACATACGCCCAACCACAATTTATTTTATAGTTATTCATTGTCATTCCGTGAGACAGCTGGAAATTGACTTATATTGATACCGGTATCAACATTTCTTCAGCTTGCTTGTGTAATGGACGCTAAAAAAGAAATGGAAAAGCTTAAGAAAATATCAAAAGCTCCTAACTGGGGTAGTTCGGAAAACGTGAGCAATTGTAATTGAATCGGCGAGTTGAAAAGGATACACATTCCAAAATCCTTACTTTTCAGGAGAAAGGAAAACCTGTTTTGTAGCTATCAATCAATCAATCAATCAATCAATCAATCAATCAATCAATCAATCAATCAATCAATCAATCAATCAATCAATCAATACTGATCTGCATTTAGGGCAGTCGCCCAGGTGGCAGATTCCCTATCTGTTGCTTTCCTAGCCTTTTCCGAAATGATTTCAAAAAAATTGGAAATTTATTGAACATCTCCCTTGGTAAGTTATTCCAATCCCTAACTCCCCTTCCTATAAACGAATATTTGCCCCAGTTTGTCCTCTTGAATTCCAACTTTATCTTCATATTGTGATCTTTCCTACTTTTATAGACGCCATTCAAACCTATTCGTCTACTAATGTCATTCCACGCCATCTCTCCGCTGACAGCTCGGAACATACCACTTAGTCGAGCAGCTCTTCTTCTTTCTCTCAGTTCTTCCCAACCCAAACACTGTAACATTTTTGTAACGCTACTCTTTTGTCGGAAATCACCCAGAACAAATCGAGCTGCTTTTCTTTGGATTTTTTCCAGTTCTTGAATCAGGTAATCCTGGTGAGGGTCCCATACACTGGAACCATACTCTAGTTGGGGTCTTACCAGAGACTTATATGCACTCTCCTTTACATCCTTACTACAACCCCTAAACACCCTCATAACCATGTGCAGAGATCGGTACCCTTTATTTACAATCCCATTTATGTGATTACCCCAGTGAAGATCTTTCCTTATATTAACACCTAGATACTTACAATGATCCCCAAAAGGAACTTTCACCCCATCAACGCAGTAATTAAAACTGAGAGGACTTTTCCTATTTGTGAAACTCACAACCTGACTTTTAGCCCCGTTTATCAACATACCATTGCCTGCTGTCCATCTCACAATATTTTCGAGGTCACGTTGCAGTTGCTCACAATCTTGTAACTTATTTGTCACTCTATAGAGAATAACATCATCCGCAAAAAGCCTTACCTCCGATTCCACTCCTTTACTCATATCATTTATATATATAAGAAAACATAAAGGTCCGATAACACTGCCCTGAGGAACTCCCCTCTCAACTATTACAGGGTCAGACAAAGCTTCACCTACTCTAACTCTCTGAGATCTATTTTCTAGAAATATAGCAACCCATTCAGTCACTCTTTTGTCTAGTCCAATTGCACTCATTTTTGCCAGTAGTCTCCCGTGATCCACCCTATCAAATGCTTTAGACATGTCAATCGCGATACAGTCCATTTGACCTCCAGAATCCAAGATATCTGCTATATCTTGCTGGAATCCTACAAGTTGAGCTTCAGTGGAATAACCTTTCCTAAAACCGAATTGTCTTCTATCGAACCAGTTATTAATTTCACAAACATGTCTAATATAATCAGAAAGAATGCCTTCCCAAAGCTTACATACAATGCATGTCAAACTTACTGGCCTGTAATTTTCAGCTTTATGTCTATCACCCTTTCCTTTATACACAGGGGCTACTATAGCAACTCTCCATTCATCTGGTATAGCTCCTTCGGCCAAACAATAATCAAATGAGTACTTCAGATATGGTACTATATCCCAACCCATTGGCTTTAGTATATCCCCAGAAATCTGATCAATTCCAGCCGCTTTTCTAGTTTTCAACTTTTGTATCTTATTGTAAATGTCATTGTTATCATATGTAAATTTAATTACTTCTTTGGCCTTAGTCTCTTCCTCTATCTCGACATTATCCTTGTAACCAACAATCCTGACATACTGCTGACTGAATACTTCTGCCTTTTGAAGATCCTCACATACACACTCCCCTTGTTCATTAATTATTCCTGGAATGTCCTTCTTGGAACCTGTTTCTGCCTTAAAATACCTATACATACCCTTCCATTTTTCACTAAAATTTGTATGACTGCCAATTATGCTTGCCATCATGTTATCCTTAGCTGCCTTCTTTGCTAGATTCAATTTTCTAGTAAGTTCCTTCAATTTCTCCTTGCTTCCACAGCCATTTCTAACTCTATTTCTTTCCAGTCTGCACCTCCTTCTTAGTCTCTTTATTTCTCTATTATAATAAGGTGGGTCTTTACCATTCCTTACCACCCTTAAAGGTACAAACCTGTTTTCGCATTCCTCAACAATTTCTTTAAACCCATCCCAGAGTCTGTTTACATTTTTATTTACCGTTTTCCACCGATCATAGTTACTTTTTAGAAACTGCCTCATACCTGCTTTATCAGCCATATGGTACTGCCTAACAGTCCTACTTTTAAGACCTTCCTTTCTATCACATTTATTTTTAACTACCACAAAAACAGCTTCATGATCACTAATACCATCTATTACTTCAGTTTCCCTATAGAGCTCATCTGGTTTTATCAGCACCACATCCAAAATATTTTTTCCTCTGGTTGGTTCCATCACTTTCTGAATCAGCTGTCCTTCCCATATTAACTTATTTGCCATTTGTTGGTCATGCTTCCTGTCGTTCGCATTTCCTTCCCAATTGACATCTGGCAAATTCAGATCTCCCGCTACAATCACATTTCTTTCCATGTCGTTTCCCACATAACTGACTATCCTATCAAATAATTCCGAATCCGCATCAGTGCTACCCTTTCCCGATCTGTACACTCCAAATATATCAAGTTGCCTATTATCTTTAGAAATCAGCCTTACACCTAGAATTTCATGTGTCTCATCTTTAACTTTTTCGTAGCTTACAAATTCTTCTTTCACCAGAGTGAAAACTCCCTCTCCCACCTTTCCTATCCTATCTCTACGATACACACTCCAGTGCCGTGAGAAAATTTCTGCATCCATTATATCATTTCTCAGCCATGATTCAACTCCTATTACAATATCTGGTAAATATATATCTATTAAATTACTTAATTCTAATCCTTTCTTTACAATACTTCTACAGTTCAACACTAACAACTTTATGTCATCCCTACTTGATTTCCAGTTCCCTGTTCCCTTATCACCGCTCCCTAGGCCATCCCGTTTCCCTGAATGTACCTCCCTATTACCCTTCCAAACAAATTTCCTAACTTATACGTACCACTGCGGTTTAAATGAAGGCCATCCGAGCGCAGATCCCTATCTCCTACCCACCCATTAGGATCTAGAAATTTCACTCCCAGTTTCCTACATACCCACTCCATAGTCTCATTTAAATCCCCAATCACCCTCCAGTCAGTATCCCTCCTACACAGTATTCCACTAATAACAATCTCTGCTTTCTTAAACTTCACCCGTGCTGCATTTACCAGATCCCACACATCTCCGACTATGTTGGTACTTATATCAGCTTGCCTTACGTTGTTGGTACCAACGTGAAACACTACCACCTTCTCCTTCCCCTCCTCCCTCTCTTCTACTTTCCTCAACATCTGCCTCAACCTAATTCCTGGATAACATTCTACCCTGGTTCCCTTTCCTATTAGGCATTTATACATCACATTTCTACGTATTCAACTACAAAGTATGGAAATCATATTACGTATGGTTTTCAAGTTATGCCACTTTTTATCTCGAGGAATATGTCCCATTGTATACGGTATGTACCTACTCAATTAAGAAAGATCTTTGTAGGGGCAGATAGTGTATAATAAACTCGCAATATCAAAGGTCTATTAAGCTGTAACACATTTTTACACAAAAATACGCCCAACCATCATTTCTTTTATAGTTATTCATTGTCATTCCGTCTCTTTAAAGTGTTTTACTTGATGAAGATGTCTAGCTTCCATAACCTCTGAATGGTGTACGGTACCGTATGTCTTCTATGTTTAAAATATCGTGAAGATCATCAACGTTATCGTCATTCTTTCAACGTGTGTTCAATGTTAAATGGATATGTAGAATATTTTACAACGATTATATTACTGTCGACAATAAATACCACGAAAATAAACTGCTCACTCGTTTCTTTTTTTCCGCTACACGCTGCTATACAACGCTTACACAAGGGTCCTGGACTGTATAAGCAATTCAGTGAATAACTATAACAGATGTATACATAGGAGGCTTATACACGGTTTATTAGTAACGAATTTCGCGTAAACGGTGTATAAACCTTGTATAAAAGATATACACCGTTTATTAGTAAGACGGCATATGTATATGAACCTAAGTGTGCGTGATAATGAAAATAATGTAGATTACAAGCACAGTGATATAACGTTATAAGTACTGTAGTTAATTATGAACTTACTGATACAATTCAGACTGCGACAAATTCAACTTTTAAGCCATTTGGAAAGAATGAATAACAAGAGACTTTTCATCACCGGGTGCTTAAAGACCACTCCGCTTTATTGCCTTGCTAGTATTGCACCTCCTGACATTCGTAGAGAGGTAACGGGAAAACGTGAGATGTACAAGGAGCAAACTTCTCAAGCACATCCTTTACATGGATATCAACCAGAACCGCACGATTAAAATCAAGGAACAGCTTCCTCAGAACAACAGAGGCTCTTATCGGGACACCACAGCATTCCCGAATTGATCTCTGGCGTGCAAGGTTTAACAGCCCTGAGGGATGGTTCGCACCCTGTGAAAAAATTCCCGCTGGATACACAGGGAAATGGACCACATAGAGATCACTCAGTAGATTACGGTCAGGTGTTACTAAATGCAAGAATAACTTCATTAAATAGGGTTTCCGTACGGAGTCATCGCTATTTCAATGTGGCTGCTCCATTGTAGTCAGTATCCAACGTCATGTACTCTGGAAAACCTGATTTGTGCTAACTTCTGGGCGGGAGAAGTGTAAACGAACTGTCAGTTCAATGTTATATTGTTCAGGCATCATGTACATATTATGCATTATTGCCATATTAACTTCTGCCATTGTGAGTGATTTTGACACGAATAAAAAGAAGAAACTTTTCAAAATATTATACGCAAGTAGAGAAAGATCTCACTGAATTAGGATCACCGAATCTGCAGGATAGATAATATGTAATCAGGTACACAAGGAAGACGAGAAGAAACCTACACGACGTACTTGGTCGGGGGAACAGAAATTACAACTTTTCTTCTTTTTCTACCGCTTTTCCCATATCTATGTGAAATGTGCACTGATCTCTATACATGGATCGCTGATGGCAGGTCTCCGTTGCAGGAGAAAGTACGCCAAGTTGAGTGCGCGGTTCGCCATGTTGGCGTACCCAACCTAGAGCTCTCCTTATGGGGAAGCAATGATAATATAGTCAATTTTAAGTCGCAAGTAATGGCGCATTGGAATAATTAAAAATATAGAGACATGTTCACTCAAAGCAAAAGGACATTGGGTTCACTGACACGTCATTCCGAGGTCACTAAATCTCCGGGATAGCAATAAACATGAGTGTATAATAACGGCCGACAAATATTAACTTAGGTGCTGAATACATGCAATTAGCGATCGGTAACACAATACAAGTGAAAACCAGTTTCTGGAAACATTGCTGTAAATTGTATACATGTATTCCACGAAATTATGCATTCTTAAAATGATGTACCTATAAACGTAGCTCACTATACAGGCCTAGATTCGACATATCGTAATCGGTGCTTGATAATGAATTTCTGTTTCCTGTTTCCATGAAATAACGCGCATATTATCAAATTAAAATATCAGTGAAGCAAATGTACACATTTATAAAACCAGCAAATATTCAAAACTTGTCAATATATCACATTACCTGCAGCTTAATTTACTATTACAGACCTCTTTAATTAAATTCAGCTAGCAAAGCGATATTGATAGTCATCATCAGATATATGTAACACCAGTTAAGAGTCCCAAATACCACGAATTGTATAATGGGATAGCCCCAAACACCCACCACACTTTCCCTTCTCCCACCCATAATTATTACTGATGTAAATAATGTCTACAATTCCCCCAGACTTCATTTTCTAAGATTGTTATAAGGTCACGTCAATTATTTCATCGAAACCGTCAGTTTAATTACGAGAAATAAGAAAAATATAAGTAAATTTTTACTTGCAGTTAATGTTCAGTAAAATTGAAAACAGTTGGCTCTACATCACTTCTAAGGTGTACAGTTTGTCCATTTCTATCAAAACAGT
Source organism: Anabrus simplex (assembly GCF_040414725.1). Lineage (NCBI taxonomy): Eukaryota > Metazoa > Arthropoda > Insecta > Orthoptera > Tettigoniidae > Anabrus > Anabrus simplex. The sequence continues at coordinate 329,773,603 of NC_090270.1, forward strand.
CTTCCTCTAAGTGATCCGAGCAGAGAACAGCTGTTTTAGGAGGCTCGCAATTCTCCCGCCTGATACTCCTAATCGATGACCTTAGATGTTCGGGTCTCGAGAAAGGAAACCTACAGAAATTAATTGCCATTTTGCTCCCGGAATATGCGAAATAAGATACAATAAACCTAAAACTCAAAACACTATCCTAGGAAGATTCTTATGTACAGTATAAAACTCCTCGATGAAATGATTTCTCCTTCTATTGATCGGTTCTGTTTGTACATCCATAAGCTGCATACTGCGGTATGTTAATACCCCGTAGAATGTTTCTTCATTCATATTTCAGATAAACACATCATCATCTGTCGGCTTTTTCCCTCGGACACAGCGAGGGATCCCACCTCTACCGCCTCAAGGGCAGTGTCCTGGAGCTTCGAGACTCTTGATCGGGGATACAACTGGGGAGAATGGCCAGTACCTCGCCCAGGCGGCCTCACCTGCTATGCTGAACAGGGGCCTTGTGAAGGGATGGGAAGATTGGGATAGGCAAGGAAGAGGGAAGGAAGCGGCTGTGGCCTTATGTTACGTACCATCCCGGCATTCGCCTGGAGGAGAAGTGGGAAACCACGGAAAACCACTTCCAGGATGGCTGAGGTGGGAATCGAACCCACCTCTACTCAGTTGACCTCCCGAGGCTGAGTGGACCCCGTTCCAGCCCTCATACCACTTTTCAAATTTCGTGGCAGAGCCGGGAATCGAACCCGGGCCTCCGGGGGTGGCAGCTAATCACGCTAACCACTACACCACAGAGGCGGACTCAGGTAAACACATACATATTTAAATTGAATCTTGTAATCCACAAGTATACTACAAGGCAACGAACCTAAATTCGTAAAATACACTACTATTTACTTTGCACTAACAAAGCACAGAACACTCGTGGAACTACAATCAAGAGGCCTGGCGTCACTGAACTAAGCATAAACAAAGCAAGCGCGCTCCTCGTGGTCTACTGCACCGTGCGTTCACTGCCATCTTACTGCGCCAGTCATCTTCTATTCGGCTTACTGCTACCCAAGCTACCAGCCATCCAGGTATACAGATCAGTGGAAATGTGTCACAAATGTGGATTTTTTTTTTCAAATTGCTTTACGTCGCACCGACACATACAGGTTTTATAGCGACGATGGGACAGGAAAGGGCTAGGAATGGGAACGAAGCGGCCGTGGCCTTAATTAAGGTACAGCCACAGCATTTGTCTGGTGTGAAAATGGGAAACCACGGAAAACCATCTTCAGGGCTACCGACAGTGGGGTTCGAACTCACTATCTCCCGAATACTGGATACTGGCCGCAATTAAGCGAGCTTGGTAGATGCGGATTCGGCCCTGTTTTACGGCCGGACGCCCTTCCTGACGCCAACCCTATTTAATCATTATTGCTTGTTTCTGTGTTGGTTGGTAGTGTGGTGTGTTATGTGAATATGAAGAGGAAAGTGTTGGGACAAACACAAACACCCAGTCCCCGGGCCAGAAGAATTAATCAGAGGCGATTAAAATCCCCGACCCAGCCAGGAATCGTACCCGAGATCCTCTGAACCGAAGGCCTCAACGTTGACCATTCAGCCAATGAGTCGGACAGGAACAGAAATTAAAACAATCGATGAAAATGAAGAACTATGCGCAAGGAGGAAAGCTCAACAAGTATCGATTCCGCGTGATCCTAAGTGACCCATTCGCGCAGAAAAAGACTTTTATTAATAAGTACATATTACACGGCCTAACATCCTCAAATATATATTGTAACTCACTGTTACTTACAGAGACAAAGGTGAGAACTGGAATTTGTGGGATATCAACGTATGTTGTGGTTGACCGGCTGTTAAGAACAAGAGGGAACCCTTCAATTCGTTATTTGGGCAAGTAATTGGACTAGAAGCTGTTTCAAATTTGGGAGACAGTATTTTTATTATTTTACAATTTCCTTTCACGTCGCACTGACATAGACAGGTCTTATGGCGACGATGATATAAGTAGGGCTAGGAGTGTGAAGGAAGCGATCGTGGCCTTAATTAATGTACATCCTCAGCATTTGCCTGGTGTAAAAATGGCAAAACAGGATAATTTTTTTTCAAATTCGTCTTACTTTTTATGATCACCCAAAAGATTTTCCAAACTGGAACATCAGACATATTACACTCTGCAGTGTTAATTATGTGAAGTCATTATTAATAGAAGAACCTTTTTCGTATGATTACTAGGATTCACAGCGACTGTCACCGAAAGAAAAATTACCACTATCAAAGGGTAGGAAGGGTCCACCTATTTAATACTATTAGCTTGTATATTGTCTTATCAAACTGGGACTAGTTTCGACCCCATGTACAGTATATTGGATCATCTTCAGCCACGCGTCAATTGGAAGACATAAGCACACATATAACCAATAATGATATAAACACTGATATGACACAATTTATAGTCTTAATTTCAAGCATTGATGAAGTCGGAATAACATATCCACATTTTAAACTAAATGTCTGTCTGTTAGGTCATCAGCCCAGAGGCTGGTTGGATCATCAAATAGCACCACCAAAGGCTATGCAGTTATAAGGAAACCGCAAAAACCAATGGCAGAGCCCAAATGAGGCGTACTAGGCAAGATGAGGAGTGAGGTAGTTTGCCATTGCTTTCCTCACTGGACCAGAAGGTGCTACTGCAGCACGACTGAACCTATCAGCAACACTAGTTGTGCTCCAAATGCCATTACTCAGCACCACCCATACCCCAGCAGCTTCCATATTGTCACAGCCATGGATGAGACTGGAACTTCGGGTGAAGCTACACTTTGCTCTGCCCTGTGCCAAGAGACGGATACAAAAATACTGCATCCATCAAGAAATGGCAACAGGAGGTTTAAACTAAATAACACAGCAAAAATGTTGTGGTTGATGGCGAACTATTTTGTCGTTTCTACAGCAGCCATTGTTTAAATTAAGACTGTGAATTGTGTAATATCAGTGTTTATATCATTATTGGTTATATGTGTGCTTATCTCTTCCAATTGGAGCGTGGCTTAAGATGACCCACAGGTCGAAACTAGTCCCAGGTTTATAAGATAATATACAAGCTAATAGTATTGAATAGGTGGAGCCTTCCTACCCTTTGATAGTGATCAATTGTCAATACGGACGATAATGAAATTCATGACTTATTACCTCAGTTCAATTCCCGGCTAGATGGATGAATTTTAGCAACGTCTGGCTAAATCGTATACCTTGGCGACTAGTTGTTTATGTTCATCTGGAGGTACACATCTTCATAAACTCACCGGACAATAAAATGTATCACCCTGGTTCGTTAAGCCTGTACAGCGAATGAGTCCCGTGATCAAGCGCACGTGTGTTTCGGCCGTGCTCAGGCAATACGGTGGTGAAGTTGCTGGATTTGTTGGTGTTTCGCAGCGAACTGTTCAACGAGTCTACAAGCAGTGGTGTACTACACGTGGCCACGAAACACGACATCACAATTTTGGTCGAAAAAAGATCTTGACTGAGAGGGACCGGAGACGCGGGTCACGGCTTGCACTTCCAAATCCGCAGGAACTGCTGCAGTCAGTGAATGAAGATCCATCCCAACCTGTTAGCGAGAGAACACTACGACGGGAACTGCATGTGATGAACATTTGGAGTCGGTCACCTTGCATGAGACCATTGTTCACATTGGCACTTAAAGCTGCGCGTCTTCAATGGGCTAGAAATCATCGAACATGGTCAGGAGCTGACTGGCAGAACGTACTGTGGTCTGACGAATAACGTTCTTGCCTGTATTCCAATGACGCACATCCTTGATATGTGCAAGATCAAGTTCAAGCCGGAGGTGGGTCTGTGATGTTTTCGGGGTGTTTTTCGTATCATGGATTGGGCCCACTCACTTAGGTGACCACCAACATGAACCAGAATTCTTATTTAAATATTCTGGATGATCACGTGTTGGCTTTCAGTCAACATCTGCATGATGCTATTGATATCCCGATTTTTCAAAATGACAACATCAAAGTTCATCGGGCTGGACGCATATGTGACTGGTTTTAAGAACACTCCCTCACCTATTACATCTCGATTGGCCTGCACAATCACCTGACCTGAACCCTATAGAGAATCTGTTGGAACAACGGGTAAAACTCCCGACATCAGCATCCCCGCAATTTGATTGAATTGCACGATCAAGTCCTCGACGAGTGGCTTAATCTGGATATGACATATCTGCACAACCTTGTGGACTAACTTCCTAACCAAATCCAGGCGGTTATAAAGTCCAGAGGTGGCGTTACACGGAATTAAATAATGTTTGTAATGATTTCTCCAGAGATGACTAATTTTTTGTCGGTGGGCTTGTACACACCACACTATACATACAATAGTAAATGCATCCCTTCACATACGGTTAGTGTAACAAAAGGCATCCTACCATAAAACAGGGCCAATTCTACATGTGCGACACAGTTCGCAACTTGGACCACAGAAAGGCGTGGGGAAAAAACGACAAAATAAGAAACGCATGAAATACATTGTCTTTTATCAGACTAATTTTTTTACCCCGACAACATTCCTGACGTTAGATAATGATCTACTCTCAAGTTGCTGATAAAAAATCGTGAAACCAGAACAATACTGTACAAAGTACGCAACCAGCAATTGACCTATAAGATAATAATAATTGTTAGGACCAAGAAAGTATTTCCTGTTTTTTAATCAGGTATAATTTTTTACACAGGGCCGACCGATTTTCAAACTACTATGTTCATGTTTCACTTCTCAAATTATGTTGAGTACTGAGCTAGAAGATTGTTACCGAGCTCGATAGCTGCAGTCGCTTAAGTGCGGCCAGCATCCAGTAATCGGGAGATCGTGGGTTCGAGCCCCACTGTCCGCAGCCCTGAAGATGGTTTTCCGTGGTTTCCCATTTTCACACCAGGCAAATGCCGGGGCTGTACCTTAATTAAGGCCACGGCCGCATCCTTCCACTTCCTAGGCAGTTCCCATTCCATCGTCGCCATAAGACCTATCTGTGTCGGTGCGTAAAAAAAAAAAAGTGTTGTAATCCTCAACAGTTCCATCATTAGCCGTCATACAAAGCCTGGGGGTACCTACTAGGGAAATGAGGAGCAGAGTAATTTCCCGTGCTATGAGTGAGAAGCTACTAGTACATACCAGCCTGCCAAGTTCACTGAAATGCACAGATCAAAGGACACTTTTACACAATTCATCACAGCATCGTTCATATTTGGTCACCTCCTTATTGACAAAGCACATGTGAGGTGACAATGAGACAGTCAATGAAAGTAAAATGTTGTTCAAGCATGTACCAAAAGTTACACTGAACTTAGAAGATACATCTTACCAGAGATTCATACCGATAGATTTAAATTCCTATGCAAGCTGCGCAGAGTGTCTCAGACGGTTGTAGCGCTGGCTTTCTGAGCCCAAGTAGACAGGACCGATCCTGGCTCAGTCCGGTAGTATTGAAAGGCTCTGAAATGCGTCAGCACTATAGGTTTGTTCTTGTTCATCTTCTGTGATTCTATCTTGAGACAGGTATCAATTGGATATCCTCTATGATTTTCTGTCCTGAGCTCCTTGCTCATAGCTTCTGCCTTGCTTGACATCTGTTAACATTCAAAAATTCTTCTTCCTCTTCCATCTATTTTTCCCTCTATCACTCACTGTTGAAACAATTTCTGCGTTGTATGTGCCCCAAACAGGTTATTTTCATGTTCCTTATCACTTTCATCAGGTGTCTCTTCTCAACTACCTACTCTTCTTAGCACTTCATCATTTCTGGCTTTTATTTTACCACTTCACTTATATCCTTTCTTCTCCGCAATCATATTTCAAAACTTTCCAAATACCTTGTATCTTTCTTTCTTAATGCCCATGCTTCAGCTCCGTATGACACCACACTCCACACATAGCACCTTGCGAACCTCTTTCTTAAATTAATAGGGATTGCCTTAGACGTCAAAAGCCCTCTCACCTTTCCTATAGATATTATGTTTCTTACTTCTTCTGCACAGCTTCCATTCCATGTAAACAAATTCCCAAAATATCTGAATGACTTTACTTGTTCCGATTTCTTTCCCTCTAGAGTTATATTACAACAGTTTCCTTTTTTCCTACTCTCAAAGCGTAAAAGAAATAATCCGGGACAAAATTCCGGCTCCTCGGCGTCTCCGAAAACCATAAAGAATTTAGTTAGTGGAACGTAAAACATATGACATTATTATTCTGATGATTCCTATACAAAATATGTATAGGCGAATATATTTTTTAGAATTCTGTAGGCAACATGGATATGCATTTTACGAAAGAAAAAAATATTCTTCTACCGCTTTTCCCATACCCCATTGGAGTACCCTGTTTACCGGTCGGATGCCCTTCATTACGCCAACATATAAAAAGGGATGTATTCATGTTAGCGTGCTTCTCGGTGGTTGGTAGTGAAGTGTGCTGTATATGAAGCATAGTATTAGAACAAACACAAACACCCAACCCCGAGTCAGAGGACACTTTTATTTCATGTATCGTATGGACTTTAGTGCCGGGAGTATCTAAGGACATGTTCGACTTGTCTCGTACAGGTCATTTTATTTGACGTACATGGGCGACCTGCGCGTCTAAATGTGGGATGATGATGATGATGATTAGATCAGAAATTTCAACCAAACGTGATCAAAATTCCCGACATGGCAAAGAATCGAACTCATGGTCCTCTGAACCAAAGGCCTAAGCGAAAAAATAACATTTATTGTTCATTTGAAAATACCGCATAACAAAAGCGTGTAGCACTTACTACTGCAGAACTTGCACTATCATGATTTTTATCAGTCAAATAAATAATAATAATAATAATAATAATAATAATAATAATAATAATAATAATAATAATAATAATAATGATAATAATAATAATAATAATAATAATAATAATAATAATAATAATAATAATAATAATAATAATAATAATAATACTTTTAAGTTCCATTATCAGTCACCACTGATCTGCATTTAGGGCAGTCCCCCAGGTGGCAGATTCCCTATCTGTTGTTTACCTAGTATTTTCTTAAATAACTGCAAATAATTTGGAAATGTACTGAACATCTCCCTTGTTAAATTATTCCAACCCCTAACTCATCTTCAACATCTTTGTCCTCTTGAGCTCCAATGTAATCTTCATATTGTGATCTTTCCTACTTTTAAAAACACCACTCAAACTTATTCGTCTACTAATATCATTCCACGACATCTCTGCGCTGACAGCTCTGAACATACCACTTAGCCGAGCAGCTCGCTTCTACTCCCAAGTCGTCCCAGCCCAAAATTTCGCAACATTTTCGTAACGCTACTCTTTCGCCGGAATCACTCAGAACAAATCGAGCTGCTTTTCTTTGCATTTTTCCAGTTCTCGAATCAAGGAATCCTGGTGAGTGTCCCATACACTGGAACCATACTCTAGTTGAGGTCTTACCAGAGACTTATGTGCCCTCTTCCTTAGATCCTTACTACAACCCCTCAATGCCCTCATAACCATCTGCAGAGATCTGTACGTTTACGATTCATTGAGACACTGAGGTGCTGGAATTTTGTCCCGTAGAAATTCATTTACGTGCTAGTAAACGTATCGATACGAGGCCGGTGTATATGAATACCTTCGAATATCCTGGATTGAACCAAGAACAAGCTCGCCAATTTGAGCTCAGAGACACTCAGCCTTGCTTTTGTCAGTTAGTACCAAAACTCGTACTCACGAGGCTATGACTTTCAAATGGATCAACTTCAACACCAACAGTGCAAGGTAAAACTCTCGCTTGCCTTGTCTAAATGTATTTATTGCGCTATATAGGTAAGAGATTTATTTGTTTCTGTTTCGAATGTATTCTTCGTCCAGTATAAACAAAACAGAATATTCCGGAGAGTCTCAATTATACTGCAGGCACGCTGAACTAATTTTAACAGTTAAACATGTGCAAACCCACTTAGCATTATCGGAAATACGTAAATGACCCACATTACGTATACAGTCTGCTAAAAATAAATAGAGCCCTCAAAATTACTGTACTGAATTATTACGTTTCGCCACACTCACCTCTTCTTTTCTTGGCAGGAAGCAAGGCCGCCAACCACGTCCACAGGCACATGTCGTCCCTCCTCTTCATCAACTGATAGAAATTGAACTTTGCAGCCAATTACAGTCTAACACTCCGACAGTAATTTTTTTTTTTACAAAGCAATGTATTGCGACGATTAACGAAACCTTAACACTGGTATAACATCTACCAATTTAAGAAGTCAACGCACGAACTTCAACTTGTTTCTCAAACGGTGACTTGCAATTAGAATATTTCACATGTGACACCGTGAAAACTCTTCTAAGAATTTTGGATTATCGAACATAAAAACAAATACTAGAAACTGCCGATCGTATGAATGTTCACAGCAGGAATTAAAACCGATTTCAGATTTACGTCAAGGCAGCAATAATAATTACAGTGCACATTACGTTGGAATGCAATTAAATTACGAAGTCATTAGATGAAAACTGCGCATTCCCACCAGGTAAACTCTGCAGTAAATCTAAGCAAGTAGCGCTATTACTTCTACGCAGCAGAAACACGTGTGTAATAAATCTAATAAAACTAGTCCTTGAGCACTCGGGTTTCACACGTTCCAAGCAACAACTCGACTGCAAGAGCTTGCACGGCTTTGCAACACCGCAAATGGATAATGGTACACACAGTACTGATTAAAGTCCTATAATACACATTTTATACAATTGTAAGACACGACCGCTTACAAAGCCGCTGTTGAAAGACACTGTAAGCTCGTATGGATGTAGACCGCACTCAAACGTACACACTTGTCCAATAAACAGTTTGTTGTGGGTGCGTAGTGTGGCATATGAGCTAAGCGGCATGACATCACAGCCAGTACTGTTCAGTGAGCCCGCTCACACAGTACCTACAGATAGTCGTTATCACGTGTCATCACGTTACGTCGACTGCAATCAGCACTAATGCCCCCTGTTCCCTCCCCCCTTTCCACGCCGGTACACTCCTACTGTTGAGCTGCGCATTATGGGTCCTTGTCACAAACGCTGAGCTAGCTGGACCAAGGTTCGTATCTCGGAAAGATAACGACCTTGGCCTGGATGAGATGCTGTGTCGTTGTCAAGGCTTCCACAAGTACAGCAGACATAAGACAAAAAAACAGGGACGCTCTTTTATCACTACTGGCAGAGAGAAAATAAACAAGAGAGAGAGAGAGAGAGAGAGAGAGAGAGAGATGGTGATGACGGTCATAGCTTCAATGGAGCAAGTAAACAGACGTCAGAGACATCCTTCCTTTTTAAGAAAAAGCATTTACGGGCTGCGTCGTGAAGGCGTGTTCGTGACCCCAACTTCGCAACTTCGATCCTGGCTCAGTACTGTGGTCAGCCTCGTGTCGGTAGATTTACTGGCACGTAAAAGAAATCCTGCGGGACTAAATTCCAGCACCTCGGTGTCTCCGAAAACAGGAAAAGTTGTTAGTGGGATGTAGAGCCAATAAAAATCCACAGCCTGTTTCCAGTCATTCGACGACTCAGGAACGCAATGAATGAAGCCCCCATCTAGAGGTAAGGATAGGAATTGTGCCGGCTGACGGAGTCTGTTTCACTCCTCTGTGGCAATCATTAATGAATGAAATATGAAATTAAACGATATTGGAGAGTGTTCCTGGAATGAAATATAACAAGGAAAACCGGAGTACCTGGAGAAAAACCTGTCTCGCCTCCGCTTTGTCCAGCACAAATCTCACATGGAGTGACCGGGATTTGAACCACGGAACCCAGCGGTGAGAGGCCGGCGGGCCGCTGCCTGAGCCACGGAGCCGGAGGCTCCTACGTAGAGCCAGCAACATTACTATTACTAAAGGGTGTTCGGTTCACCTAAAAGGATGCGAATTCCATCTCCTTGTAGAGGCAGCCTAACTGAGGTGGTAAAGACATGCTCGGTTAACCCGGAAAGACGTAGTTTCGATTCCCCTTGAGAAACTCAAAAAAATTATAATTATAATTATAAGATTCGCACTTCTGGAGAGTACATGGCCCTGCAGTTCACTCAGCCTACCCTAAAATGAGTACCAGGTCAATTTTTGGAGGTGAAAACGGTTTGTCGTAGAACTAATCATTGTACCTCACTTGGGCCGAGGTTACGGATTGTGGAAGCCTTTATCATCCACTCCTCCTATCGCTGTGCGGAGATGTCTTGGCTTTGCTTACCAGATGTATGGAAAATAATTCTCTCCCAGTTTCACTAAGAGATGGCGCCAGCGAACAGTACGCAGCGTATGAATTTGAAACATACGTCAATTTGTTCGTCTGGCAACACACACAAATTGAGTCCGCCAAACATAGCAACTTTTGTGCCTGAAAAAGGACATTTGCGGCACACATTGCTTTTCTTGTTTAATCAAAAGGAAAAAGCTCTGGAAAGTCATCGTTTGCTGATAGAAACATATGGTGAACACGCTCCATAGATTAGAACAAGTGAGACATGGTTTCGACGATTTAAACGTGGTGATTTTAATGTGAAAGACAGTGCGCGCTCTGGTAGACAATAAAAGTACGAAGACGAGCAACTGCAGGCGTTACTGAATGATGACCCAACTCAAAATCAACGCTAACGCCAACAAATGATTAATTTAAGTCACGCTTTGACCGAAAGACGATCGGAATGGGCCAGAAGACATGGTAAATTGATTTTGTTACACTGCAAAGCGTGGTCTCACACAGCAAAACCCGTGAAAGACACCTTGAAATCCCTGGGATGGGACATCCTTCCGCACTCGCTGTACTGCCCCAACCTGGCGCTATCTATCATCTCTTCGCATCAATGGGGCACGCGCTTGCAGAGCAGCACTTCAGCATTGGCACGACGAATGGTTTGCCGTAAAAGGCAGGCAGTTTTACTGGCACGGTAAGCATAATTTACCAGAAAGATGGGCGAAGTGTGTAGAAGCTGATGGGCAATATTTTGAATAATTAAAAAAAAATGAATTTTCCTTGAAAATTACGTGTTTTCTTTACCACAAAACCGTTAAAATCTTACGCATACACGTGGTACGTATACTTCGCCAGTCTGTGGGGGTACGGACTTTTACCAGGAGGTTCCGAGTTTGTCAAAGGATATTAGTCCTGATCTTATGTTGTAACGGGGTTCACTCAGCGCCTTGATAATAAATATATTCGACATGTGACTAATTATTTCCTTGAAGCTGACGTTAGTTGAAGTGCCCTTAGACCACTGATCTCTATAAACATCAGTGCCTTAGAAGCATTAGATGAAAAAAACCCCAACAGGTCTCAGGCCCATCATTCTGAATGTTGGTCCTATTTACTTCCACACCGTGCGAGTTAGGTGTACGGTTAAGGTCGTATAGCTCTACGCTTGAATTCCTGAGAGTGTGAGTTCGAATCCCACCATTGGCAGCCCTGAAATTGGTTTTCCGTGGTTTCCCATTTTCATACTAGGCTGTAGATTAATTAAGGCCACGGCTGCTTCCTTCCCAGTGCTAGTCCTTTCCTATCCCATCGTCGCTATGAGACCTCTCTGTGTAGATGCGACGTAAAGCAACTTGTAAAAATTATTTGCTTACAAGGAAGAAATCTCATCGTTTTACGGCAATCCAAACAACACGACGGTGTTTTTTCATTCCAAATATTCTAAGACATAAGAACCAAGATCAGCGTTGACAATCCAAAAATCTTCTCTTTGCTAAATGTTAGGTGAAAATCCGCTGAATTCCGCAATGTTCCAAAGTGAAGCAAAATAACATATAATAGCTTTTGTATAGAGCAAATGAACTCAACACTCACCAGTTTTAGAACCGGTGGCGGCTGGTGCTGAAAATCCCCACTCCATAAAATAAAAATATTTAGAAACATACCGGTATGTGGTTTTCAAGAGGCTCTCCACTTAGTTTTCCACACTGAACAAACACGCAAATAACCCCAACACATATACACATAAAAATCTATAAAACTATATTGTAATGGTTATAGCGTCCGCCATGCCAAGTCGCTATGCGCCGAGGGCGTCATCGTTTCGGCCCCACCCCCCTTACGCTCGAGCGGGCCAATCACGAGCAACACTTGGTGCCTGGCCAACCCTCTCTCCTCCGTCCGCGGTTCCACAGCAGAGGACGACGGAAATTACTCGACTGTTAATCTGGAGTCTTCTATCTCGCGAGGTTCCTGGATACATCTAGCATCCGGACTGTTCTGGAAGGCCCAGAGCAGGTAAATAAGAAGAGGAGTAACTGGGAGTGAGAGTCAGTTAGAGAGTGAGTGAGCGAGAACGAGATTGAGTTCGCTGGTGTGAGTTAGCGAAGAGCGCAGTCTGTGATAGTCTGAGCTGAGATATCAGCCTGATGGAGTATCTGTCTGTTGGAGCCGAGGGCTCGTTCTTGTTTCCCTGATGTTGTGTGTGTGAGAGTGTGTGTGTCCCTTGAGGCCGGCTGCTGGAGAAGAACCTTAGGTGTTCTGGAGTAGCGCGAAGGGAACACTGGGTGCCGACGTGAGAAGACTGCGGAGTTCGACGGATTGAGTGAACAGCGGACACTATCCCGACCTGCGAGACTGACGTGTAGGCTGTGGACCGTGACAGCGCTAACGAGTGTGACTGAGTGGCTGAGAGAGTGTACTTTAAATAATCGATGACTCTGTGTGTGTGTGTCATTGTAGATGGAACATGAGAAACTAAGGGAGAGAGAGAGAGCGCGAACCGTGTAAGTGTACTTGTGTAACTTGTAATCTCGGCTATCGTCTGTGTATGTGTAAATCTGTAATTATAGTGCTAAGTTTATAAATCTTAGAAATAGGACGCTACCAGGTTCTGTACTCATTTATTTACTAATTTAGCTCGCCAACACGTTACAATATAATTAAACACACAATAACACCTTCAATGGCAAAATATTCACGAACTCAAACACTTGGTGTGAGCGCGCAAAAACAGAACTTCCCAATGTTACCAACATAATTTAAATAAAACTAGCAACGTCGTAATGCAAACTTACATGCTGTGTTTTATAGTGACATTTATAAACTAGACATTTTTAATTAAAGGAAATCATAATATCATGTCCTTATTTTGACAACGTAAAAAGTACAATTTTTATAGTTCATCGATTTAAAAATGTGGCTATAGAATAGGCAAGTTGGTAGTATTCTACCCTCTTTGGTAGTAAAAGACCTGGCGGGAACAGCTCTTAAAGTGTTTGGTTTTCCCGTTTGCTTTGAGTGATCCCCTCTTAAATACTGAGTCAAGAGAGTGCCATCTGCCACGTTCTCATATTGGTCGTAATCCAATTGTGACTAGTACTAGTGCGCCTCTCTGTGGTCGAACGAAGAATCGCTGTGAAGTGATGTCTTGGCTGTTGTTCCCACAGCCTATCGTAAAAGTTGGGCACGCATGCGCAAAAGGCAGAGTTCCTGGTTTCTGGCTACAAGCTTAGAAATTCTCGCTGAGTTGTGATCGCACAACACCCGGCGTGGAGCGCACGAGTAGTTACCTGGTTGTGAGGGGAGTTGAATGATTTCCTGCTTTTTTTGGCAGACGTCTTTTAAATGCACCGTATTTGATTGTAGATCATATTTTTAAAGTAATTCATTTTTCAAGTAGACAGTGTGCTGTAGCACTTCAGCACGTAAGGTACGGCCGCCCCTGTTTACAGTAGAACACTATATCCTCTGAAGCTAATAATACTGGCTCGACGTCCTGTGATTTCATATCGTCCATGGTACTATTTTTTTCAAAATATCTGATGGCAATTAGTGCCATACTTGTTCACTCGTTTCAATCCGGCTCTTATGGTAAGCAATGCATTTATGATAGTGGTAGAAATTCTGTTACGCAGATATTTTTTAAAAACCAAAATCGATAGGCTTGAAGCTCTTTCAACATCACCATTGTACCAAAGTAAGATTAAAAGTGGAAGGGCTAATTTAGAAACTTCTTGGAAAAGATTTAAACCACTTGCATCTTTACACAACCGCACTTTGTTCCAGAACTCTTTCATAATTCTTCCACTCCACGATTGCTAATTTGGACCTCCGGAATTATTTTTGTTGTTATACTACTGTCAGGAAATCCCAGCTCCTGATTTACAGGCCGATGAAAACAGCAAATCAGTTTTTAAATGTTCACTAGATTTCTCATGGTTAAGAATGACAGACAGTTTACCATTTATAATGCTGGTCAATATGTGCATCATTGGTGTTCGGGATCAGTGGAAATTAACCAGGCAGTCTTTTGAAGCTTCATTACTTAGCCACTCCTTCCTACATTTCTGACTGTACTTCTTAACCTTTCCTTCAAGCACAGTGTTCTGCCAAAAATAAGCTAATTTTAAAATAAATATATCACACACGACACAGTAACGTTTGCGACACCAAACATGCTGACAGGCTGATGCTACCCTGCGGCCTGCTAAATCCACTGAAATGCGTTAACAGAAGTATTAAAATCCGTTAAAAATGACGGTATCTGCTAAATGAACAAATATTGGCCAATGCATTTAAGGATCCGTCAGATTTAGCGGAAAATCCGTTGGCAACACGGACCATGATTACCTTGGGAAAAAATCTACAGACATTGTCACTCTCAGCCGGGAGAGTTGTATGGCGACCCTAGGACTACTAAATACCGAAACACTCTTGGGAGTCTGTGGCTGAGATTTAATTAATTTTGTCGGGTAAACACCAAATGTGTCACCAGGGATCTTTTACATTCCGACATCGTACGACATGGAGTGTCGACTGGACTTTTTTCCGCCCTTCAAAAATCCAACTACCTCTGCCAGGTTTAAACCCGCTATCTTAGGATCCGGAGGCCGACACTCTACCACTGATCCACAGAGGCAACCACTGATTAATTAACAAAAAGATAAAAACAGTTTGTCTCATGGGAATTTTTATACGACATAAATAAATGGCACTAAAACGTTTTACACTCCAGAATTAAGCCGCTAAAATACAACAAGAACACACAATATTCAAACCACAGATTTTGAAGTGTAATGGCAGGTGACAAACCCCGTGCTATAAACTACTGTGCGCTGTCGTAAAGGTGTCTCATCTGTGTGAAAATATTGTGTGTAGCCTGATTAGCGACAGTTCGTATGGAGATAAAGGCTGTCATACTCACAGGCTACGCAGTTAAAGTTGACATATAAGCAATTTAGAACTGCTAAATATTATCGTTATAAGAACGCAGACCTATTGACATAAAATGGCACTGCAGGTTTATGTGCGAGTCGGTGTTACTTAAGAAGTTTTACAGCCGAGGTAATTTGCATTTTAAATCTTTATAAACTCAGTGCATTCTTTTCCCCCCTCAAGAATATGAATAAGCGAACAAGTATATGGCCTACGTTTGCTTTCTGGTGCTGCGACTGTGAAGTTTAGTGCGAAAATAAAAGTAAATTTAGGGGTACAGTGGTGCCATCTCTTCCTCGTGACAAGGGAAATCGCGTCCCTGTGGTCACGATTATAGTAAACGAAAATCTAACGTATAAGGCAGAGAGTTACGACAAAAAGTCATACGACCAAACTGAACTGAGACTGTGCCATCCGTTTTGTGATACAACCTACCGTTTAGCCAACAAATAGGCCTACCTCAAAAGGAATGTCTGCACAGGCATTAAAATTGCCTCCATATTTCGATATTTTTCGGGGATAAAAAATGAAAAATTCGAACAACTTGAAATTTTTCGTCGGTTACAGGCTAAAACTATAATTTCGCCAAATTTCAATTTTCTAGCTCGTCTGGCAGATTGTGCCACCATCTTGATTTGGGGGAAGGGGGATAAAAATTAGGAAATTCCTGGAAATAGTTTAAGCCCACGAAACCTATAGGTTCTCCCTTTGGATAAATTATACGATTGCGTTCTTATGCTGAGCCCAAAATTTGAAGCCTCTCAGTGTGTACCCTTGAGGGAATTTTGAGAATTTTCGATTTTTCTAGGGATCCTGGGGTAATTAGCTTCTCCGGTACCAAGTTTCAAATTTCTAACATTTCTGTAAGTGCCTCATTAATTCACGTCTATTTTCATTTTTATACCTTTATATAGAGATCGCTCCTGACCGTCTTGCGACGTACAGAAAAGTGTAAAATAAAATTAAATAGTATAAGAAATATCGTATATACGGAAATACTTCAATCATTATTTACCCCATTGAAGAGATTTAAAAGTAAATTATGCTGAAAATTGCCACCATTTACGATCGTATCCATTGCAGTTCTCATAAGTGAGTGACAAGGCAATTTGCTCCTCATGTAAGATATGACGTAACATAAATATATAATCTTATTAAAAATCCAGAGCATATTTGTGGTATTTTTACAATTTAGTTGAATTTTGTATTAAGGGATGAAATAGCTATCAGAAAATTGTAAAAGAATATCAAAATTTAGTATGTTGGGTGTTCAGCCCGAAGGCTGATTTGATCCTGCACGGCTACGCCAACAGCTGTCTTAAATAGCCTAGGCGTCACTGAAGAGGCATGCTAGGGAAATGAGTAAGATAGTTTCCCGTTTCTTTCCTCACCGAGCTAGAATTTGCTATTACATACCAGTCTGCCAAGCCCACTGAAATGCATGCACCAACCGACCTTATGAGCGATATTTTCACACCATTCATAGCAGGAAGTGGCTGCATAAGGAATGGAATTATTAGCATCGTTCATACCTCGGTCACTTTCATACTGTCAAAACCAAGGATGGCACTGGGACGTGTGAATGAAAGTAACAAATTTATTCTAGCCCATAGCAGAAGAAATAGTGCACTGTAAACACTACATCTCACCAGCAAAGGCATCAAATTTAGTGTGATTCACAGTAAACCAAACATGCACCCTACGTATTTGTGTTCATATTTTCCCTATACACAGCGAAACTAAACCGAAGTTCATAATATCAGCCAACATCTTTAGCATGAGTAGAGTTTCATTCTAATTTTATATTTGGGTCAACTGGAATGTCAATCTTGTGTTGCCTACGGATTATAATACAATTGTATTGGAATTTAAATCAATTAATTAAATGGTATTTGCTTTACGTCACAGTAACTATGTTTACAGTTTTCGGAGACGCCAACGTACCGGGATTTTGTCCCACAGGAGTTCTTTTACGTGCCAATAAATCTACTCACACGAGGCTGACGTATTTGAGCACCTTCAAATACCACCGGACTGAGACAGGATCGAACCTGCCAAGTTGGGGTCAAAAAGCCAACGGCTCAGCTTAATCCGGCGGAATGTAAATCCTCTGATTATAAAATAAAATAGGCAATAATATGTTTTAGAAGCGGATAGTGACTAGTAGAAAGGTACTAATTCCCCATAATGTGTTCGAGAGAATGAAGGACGTCCGCGATCACTTTTCTGCTAAGATTCGCGCTTTTTTTTTCCGGAACAGGATGCGAGAAAGTGGACTTTGATTCTTGAACGGTAACTTTGAAAGATGGCACTGTATTTACTTCTCTTCAGTTGTTGTAAAATATACATCGGAATCGTAGAACAAACTTTTCAATACATTTAAAATATATTCGAAATGATTAGATGTTCTATAACAAAATACGGTATAAATGTATCGCAAAAGGAAGGTGTGTTTAGAGAGGAAGTTTAACTGCCTGATTTCCGTGCGGATGGCCGAGGTTTCAATTCTACTTGATCGTGGGATGGAATTTTCAATTGAAAAATGATGCGGTGTCAGGAAAGGCCCTAAGTCAAATTTCAAGATGAGCTGGTTTAACTTCAAGATGTGATTAGCCCATCGCCTAAGCTGAAAGCTGAGTGATGTCTGCAGGTTCAAACGACGATTTATCCTAGGCTCGAATTTTCACATCAGAATTCACTGGGTGAGTTTCACTTTTAACCTTCACCTTAAAAGTCCGAGCGCCTCTTGAGACCCAGTTCTAATCCGGGATGAAGTACGTTATACAGGGGGTCGGAAACAAAGTGTACGTGGCTTATGACCGACTTGAGAGAAACAATGGAGGAAAAACTTCCCCAAGCGAGGGATCTCAACACGGACCTCCGAGATGACAGGCCGTACCATAACGAGTGCGCTACGGAGACTTCGGCTGAAACCTACTGTGTGTTTGTACTTGATGCTGATTTCACAGCGTGGCTCTCAAGATGATCTTAAGTCACGTGCAGATTTAGCAACACCGCCTTGCAGAGTCCATTTGAATTCGCCCGCACAGCGACCTGACTGGCTAACTTCAGCAGCTTATAAAATGAAAACGGCACGAAGTATCGAATTATTTTTTCAATTTTTTTTCAAATGATTTATCAGTATGACCTAGTCTGTAAATACTCTATATCCAGGTATTTAAATATGTTTATATTTTTCTAATAACATTTATATGTAAAACACATTTCAAACGATTGTCAAATGAAGCATCATACGCTAAATAAATAAATATGACCAACCCTCTAACGCTCGTAATACCCTGTTCAGGTTGTTTGCGACAACCCTCTATAATGGGGGGGAGGTGTGCGCTATAAACCATACACCGGAATTATTCAGCCTTCATACCAGCAAGGTTTAATGACGCTAATTTGGACTGTCTCATCAACATGAATGGTTCGAGAACTCGCCTTGTAATTTCCTTATTAAAATAATCCGCGCTTTTCCTTGACAAGACCACTGAAATCCAAAGGGAGCGACGGAAATGTTTGAAAGCAAACAAGAATAAAGATGTGGCAAGCGAGCGATGTGCAATCAACAGATGTATCGAATCATCCAACGAAATGTGGATATTTCACCTGTTCCATTATGTTAGTCACGTTAGGCTTGTTCATTCTCTGCCAGTTTTTAATAACATTTCATGCGGTACTAGAGGAGCATCATCCAAAGATTTTTACTCTTAATTACAACCAGTGCGTACACTTCTACGTGTGGAGGAACATGTCAAGTGCTTCACGAAATTAGTACGTAAGCTGAAAAATCTTATTCGAAGATTAGTTAACTAAAATCTTATTCCTTTCAAGAATACTCAATGATAACAATGATGCAATATAAAGTATATACCAAGTGTGTTCACCTTCCTCAGATCTGTACAGAAGAGCAGTGCTGGCACCATGATGATATTGTCTTTCTGGCATGAAAAAGGTTATGTTTCCCGGGAGAGAAATTATATGAATGACCTAAACTTCAATCATTAATACATGATTTAAATTCTTAAATAAATGCTTAACTGAGAAGTTTGTGTAGAAAACTAAATTTCATTTTGTATCTAACGACCATCCACACAACCACATTCACATCTTGTTAATTTGCAGGTTTCCGACAAGTTCTATTTACAGCCTATAAAAAGTGATTTTTTTTAAATATATGGTCTGATCATATTATTATTATTATTATTATTATTATTATTATTATTATTATTATTATTATTATTATTATTAACATTTGAATTCAAGTATTTTATAAACATGCTATGAGATGATGCAAAAAGTTTTCGGAATCTCTTATTATGGAGAAAAAAAGAAACGTTTGCGAAAAGCTAATGATCACGAATATGTCTTTCAATAAATGGAACTCAATGTTGTATCAAGGAGAACTGCAACTCTACGTCAGAGGAACTTAACTTGTAGCAGCAGCAGCACATTTGGCGACCAGGGCCTACGATAACGACTAATGTGACGTCACTGACGGTACACCTTCTATTTCAACACGCTCTATTTATACAAATCCACAGCTGCAGCATCTTTGGTGACCAAGGCCTACAATAACGACTAATGTGACGTCACTGACGGTACACCTTTTATTTCAACACGCTCTGTTTATACAAATCCACAGCTGCAGCATCTTTGGCGACCAAGGCCTACGATAACGACTAATGTGACGTCACTGACGGTACACCTTCTATTTCAACACACTCTACTTATACAAATCCACAGCTGCAGCATCTTTGGCGACCAAGGCCTACGATAACGACTAATGTGACGTCACTGACGGTACACCTTTTATTTCAACACACTCTACTTATACAAATCCACAGCCGCAGCATCTTTGGCGACCAAGGCCTACGATAACGACTAATGTGACGCCCCTTCCGTCACACATTTTGTCGCGTTACGTCCCGCAAATTTTCAGATAACCCACAACCATAATGTCAAAAAATAGGTCCCTTTAATGTAAGTACCGCTGTTGCGAACGACGAAACAACATATCGGCCGCACATAACAAAGTTCAGTTCCATAGGCGCACAAATACAATTTTAAAACAAGTCAGATCAGATGGAGGACCAGACTGCCCTAAACGAGCAGACACAAACACATCACTCAGAAGGTGATTCAAACATTTATTATACGTGAATAAAACACTGCATATTTACACATTATGTACAACAAATTCGGAGGTACACCAAAACACGTGTACTGCTCCCGGTCGCCATGTTCAGTGTGTTTGTATAAAGCAAAAACGCAGCAGCACATTGCCAACTGTGTCAAAATGAAATGCGGCAGACGAGTACCAACACAAAAAGCCGCAACAACCTTAATTTATTGCGTGTTACATAGTCTTATTTTCGAACAAGATTCTACTTACACTGTTGCAGGTAATGTCTTATTGTAGAATTATTTCATTAAATGCATTACTAGTTGCTGGATATTCACGAATAATTTATAAAGATAAAAATATATAAATTATGCCACAATCAAGACTAAATTCATTAACAATATTACAGATTCACCCACAGCGCTCAAAGCAGAGTGCGGGAAAATAAAAAAATAATACATTGAAATACCTAGGTGAAATAATTCAGATTAATGGATTCGATAAGAAAACAGATCAAGAGCAAGAAAACTGGAAAAACATACCAACTCACTAAAGATACCTACAATAAGAAGAATCTCTCAAGGAAATCTACAATCAAACACTACAACACAGTAATCAAACCAGAGAGTCTGTATGCCATAAAATGCGTGTTCTCTACGGAAGCGGTAAAGTAAAAGAGATAGAGATAAAGGTAAAGAAAGTAATGAAGACAATCTGAGGACCAATGACAACGGAAGAAGGAGAGTTTAGACATAGGAGGAATAAAGATCTATTCAAGGACGAACAAACTGCAAGGACGTCAGATACGATCAGAAAGAGGAGAATTAATTTTTTTGCTCACATAGTGATGATGGACAACAGCTGATTGTCAAAACGAGCGTTTAACCAGGTTTACAAGAGCAAGAATGGTAACCAGTGGACACAAGGATTACAAACAGATATGACAGAGATTGGAATAACAGACGATGTAACACAAGAAGGTAGATACAAAAATTTTACTGGCTTCCAGGAGAAGGAGGAGAGCAAAGGTAATAACATCTGGGCAAGAGAGAGTATGAAACTGCAAAGTGAGAGGATGAAGAATTATTGGAAGCCAAGAAAAGAAGGATCAAGATGAATGTACAGTGTTACTTTCCGTGGTCCTTAGGAGGTGAAAATTTTAAGAGGACGAAGAAGGAATTACTATATAATAACATGTTGTTTGCTACAATCTGTGTCCAAATTGGTGCATGTCACTATTTTACAGCTTGCTGACTGAATATCAGTACCCTTTATCAAGCAAGTGGTATAGACTACTCTACCCAAGGTAATCAGTCCCCCCAAGCAGTTTTTCGAAGAATTGGCAAGCAGTACACTACGGATATACAACAAAGACACAGCCCAACAAGGACAAATAATATAACAGTCGTAGTTTAACAGACTGTGGAAGTTTCACCCCAGGAAATGTTAAGTAATATCCTTTCATGATACGAGCAATGATATTACACACATTCTATATTTATTGGAAACATTATTTAAAAACTCTATTGTAGGACCCAATGTATTGTGTGTGTACTACTTTTTGGCACTTTCAACAACATTTAAACGGTAATCTGGTTGCAACCTGACCTATGTTCTTCTATCGGAACATTCGAAATGAAGTTACAAACTAGCAGGCAGCAGTTATCAGTAACTCACATACAGCAGATAGCGTTCTCCGACTGACCATGCAGCACAATACTCACCTAGAAAAAGAAAAGAAAACTCATAAGATTCGGTACCGACCCTCACAAGTTTATTATAAATCGAAAAATGTAAGTGAAAGGAATGTAAGATAACACTTATTATGGAAGAACAATCCGGCCCACTGACCTTAGTCCATAACTATATTATGTTTAGAGTCCGGATATTAGAACACTTGCTGTAATAGGTGAGAATGCAAACTTACTAAAGCGAGTAAGAAATACACTCTACTCTGCGCAACAGTTATGTCACAAGATTTGCATAAACAATACGGCCACGGACTATCAGAGCCCCTAGGACCTATGTTACTTTCACTACATTATAGCAGAGCGGGTTAGTCGACACTTCCTACTAACCACATTAGTTTACACTATTGTTGTATAAAATTCCGACGTCTAAGATTATACCGTCTGTCAGATTGATATTGGAAACATGGTGGTGAAGACAAGTTAGTAGTGACATACGGATAAATTATAGACAACGGACGCTCCTACAACATAGCAGACTAAAGGTCGATTCACACATCTCCGGGACGTGACGGCGCTTTCCGTGACGGGACGGCATCTTCCGTGAAAATAAAATATCGTCGCCATGTAAACGAAGGGATGAGTTCATACACTTCCGTTGACGTACTTCGCCGTGACCTTCAGTGCTTCTCCGTGATCCGTGCCGGCAATACGTATTCGCTCGCCAACGATATTTTCTTGTTTTCACGGACGTGATTTCTCTCATCGCGCCTTCCTGCTTCTCTGCTTTCGTAGAGTACTGAGGTTATCTGTGTACGTTTGAACTTTATCTCCCAAAATGAAGGACGAACTGCTGATTGAATTAGTGAAGGCACACACTTGTCTATATAATTTAGCTGATTCGAAATATATGGATAGTGGTTTGAAGAAGCGTGTATGGGAGGAAATTGGCGAGAAAATGGAAGCTGAAGGTAGGTAACCAATTTTTTCTGCTTTTAAGATTAAGAAAATCAGTCTGTCTGTACATAGGCACCGACTTGAGCGCGACAAGGCACTTTCTGCCCCCAACCTACAAAGTCAGGGGCATTGAAAATTAATCAATAATTTCATTTATTTAATTTTTCAAGTAATTAAAAGCAAATGTAGTGTACTAATATCATTAATACCTTCTTCTCTAGTAGTTGTAGTAAATAATTTACTAATACCTCACTTTATTGCACAACCTCCCCCACCACCTTCTAAATATATCTAACAAGTCGACGCCTATGTACCTGCGACAATGTGAATATCAATCCAAATTTAATATAGTTATAAACATAACATTATAAACAATTGTTATAACAATTATACGAGTATAATCATATACAGTAGGCCTATATAAAATAATATAACAATCATAATATACTAATTATGTTACTAAAAATTGACATTCTCAGAACTTAATATACTAGCATATCGGGAAGGTCTTCAGCCACTCACTAGGTGACGTTATCGACATCTTTCATATGTGTTCTTGCCATGGTACTGAACCAGCTTCTGAGCAGAAATAATCTTTTAACTTATCCCTTGTGCAGAAAGCCTCTCTGGTCGAATTCCCACCACGAGGGGGTAAGTTTTGGGGCTGTGGATTGACAAACTCTTGGTTTTTAGAATCACTTGTTTCAGTTATAAGCGTGAAAACACTGTCGTCATACTTTCTAATGAAATTGTGTAGCACACAAGTCGCTAGTATTATGTTATCAACGCTTTCCGGCTTTGATTGAATTCGTCTGTTGTAAATTCGAAATTTCTGGGTTAGAATACCGAAAGTGTTTTCAACTACCCTCCGAGCACGGCTGAGTCAATAGTTGAATATTCGCTTTGTTCTGTCCAATTGTTGGCCTGGATACGGTCTCATAATATATGACTTTAAAGGGAATGCTCGTCACCCACTATTACATGTGGTACTTCAACGGACGAACCTGGCAGTTGTGTATATCCAGGAACTGATAAGGCACCTTGTTCAAAAGCTTTCCCAATATTCGAATGAGCCCAGACACCTCCATCGCTGTTCTTACCGTACGATCCAATGTCGACAGCAATGAAGTTATAGTTGGCATCTACAAGTGCTAATAAAACAACTGAAAATGTTTTCTTATAATTGAAATACTGGGAGCCACTGTTCGGCGGAGCCTGAATGACGACGTGTTTACCATCAACTGATCCCAAACAGTTCGGAAAATTCCAGCGTTCTTGGAAGTCTTTCACTGTGGCTTTCCACATTTCTTCTGTTGGATGAGGCATTACTTCATGTATCAGTGCTCTTATTATAGCTTCGCAAGTTTCTTTCACAAGCTTGTGTACAGTGGAATGTCCAAGACGATAGCTGTAAGATATTGTTTTAAATGAATCTCTGGTTGCCAGGAATCTGAAACAAATACAAAAATACCTAATTTTATGAATTCATCATAAACTTATCATTATGAGTAAACACCAACACGTCTCTGCTACAACGATTAAATACTTAATTATTAATTAAATTCGTACCTAATTTCAAAAGTGTAAAGGCCTAAATAATCTATTTATTTTTCCAGGTGAAAGGTGCAAAGCAAGGTGGAACAATCTAAGGGATAATTATAAGAAGTGGCTGAAAAAATTGAGAACTAAAAGTGGGGAGGCAGCAAAAACTGTAAAACGCTACAGATTTGCGGAACAATTAAGTTTCTTGGATAAATATTTCAATGAAGGAGAAACTAAGGGAAACATCAATCTGTCCGCAGATGACGATTTTGAAAGTGAAGACGAGGAAGAACATGATACTTCAAATACAGCAGAACAACCGCAATCCAAGCAGCAGCCTGTACCTCACGATGTAAACAAGGGTATATCTACAGGAAACATCAGTGATAAAACTGACTCTTCGACGTTTTCAACACCTCGAAGGTATTGTAAGAAAAGGAAGCTACAGGATGAACCAACAGCATCGTCGATACTGATGAAATACATCATCGAAAAAAATTCTGTTATTTGGAATTTCGCCTATGTTGAAGTCACTGTCTCCATACTATTTGAGTTTAGCTAAATCAGAGTTTTTCGCAACCGCACATAAATATGAAATGATGATGCTGACAGACCAAAGTACCAGCTCGACAACAGCATCTGGTGAGAGGGCATTTCAACCCTTAGAGGCACTACCAGAAAATGCGACTATAGATCCTCTCAGTTCTTCATCGTGTTCAACAATCAACAACAATGAAGATAACCTACAACTTTATTGGCAGAAGTTTGGTGAAAACAACTCAGTAACATGACAGTTATTTCAACATCCAAAAACGCTAATTTCAATGATTTTTTCCTGCTGTTTCAAATACATATTTCTTAAATTCTTCCTCGTAAAGTTCACGGTATGATGTTTTACAAAATATTGTATTTTTGTACATTTATGCTACTATAAAATTGTTGTCATGAACACGAATGTACCTACTTCATTTTCATTTTATTTTAATATTACTTAAGTCTACTTACCGCAGGCATAAAGCCAGTCTTTCCATCGGTGTAATTGCAGGTCTCCAAAACGTGTCCTTTCTTGTAATTAAAGGCTCTACCTTCTTAAACAGCTTACTGAATGTATTTCTGCTCATTCTGAAATATCCGTGAAATTTTACTTCGTCGTCCTTCATGCACTTATATAGAGTAGAAAACTCTCCTTACTTATCCCTGCGTTTCCATATAGGATGAACCCACTGTTTCTTCCTCTCTTTCTTCTCTTCATCCAAGATTATAACTATCATTAACAGTTCATCATCACTAAGAAAACTCATCATGGAACACTTGATTGCCGACTGATAACTGCACGGAACTGCACGGAACTGAAGTGTGAGAACAGACGTGAAATATTCATGTCGGAAAGGACGGATACGGAAACGGAGAGCGCCGTCACGTCCCGGAGATGTGTGAATCGACCTTAATACTCTTCTACTCGTTCCTCAAACGTCGCGAGTCCAATGTGTATGATGAACAGAAAATAATTGTTTTTTTTTTTTTTTTTTTTTTTTGCTATTTGCTTTACATCGCACCGACACAGATAGGTCTTACGGCGACGACGGGACAAGAAAGGCCTAGGAATGGGAAGGAACGGCCGTGGCCTTAATTAAGGTACAGTCCCAGCATTTGCCTGGTGTGAAAATGGGAAAGCACGGAAAACCATCTTCAGGGCTGCCGACGGTGGGGTTCGAACCCACTATCTCCCGGATGCGAGCTCACAGCTGCGCGCCCGCAATCGCACGGCCAACTCGCCCGGTAGAATTAATGTTCTATGAGAGTAAATATACTTTAGGCTCATTAAATAGGCATAGACCTCAACAAAGATGGTAATGCATACTTATTTTTAGGTAAAGGTAAGCCACTAATTTTTCGCGCATAGCTTTGTTATTATTATTATTATTATTATTATTATTATTATTATTATTATTATTATTATTATTATTACTACTTGAAATAAACCGCATTCAATAACCTGTAATGCAATGACTGATGTTTTCTCACAATTTCTATGATACTGTAAAAGAAAATTCATAATTCTATGTAAATATTCCTATAAACGTGAAATTATTGCAATAACGTGACAAATACGTACTGGCAAATCATCCGAAGTCCTGACTCTCATGGAATGCAGCAAAATAGTCAGTTTCAGTTACATATTCCGAAATAGCAAATATAGTCTGATACAAATGATAACAGAAGGAAAGGTAGAAGGGTAACGTGGAAATAGACGGAGAAGATTAATCCGTACGCAAAACCTCCAAAAGAAGTAGAAAAGTGAATGTCCATAGTGAATTTTCTGCAAATTAGTGTTAAATGCTGAGTTCTCTGGCGGTAACTATCAGACAAATATTGTTTACTAAAAAGCTGAATAAAAAGTAACGTTTATAGTTCTGTTAATATTAATCTCCCACTCATATATATTTTACAAGTATACCTGCATCATTGGCGAGTAAATACATGAGAAAACATAATAACAGGAAATCAGGTTGGGAATACCAATACACAACGTGCTCGTGAAGGTCGACCAGGAGAATCAAACACGTGATCCCCAGTTAGCACAAGTTACGTCAGAGGAATCTGTTGTGCAAGCAGCAAATTATTTACCCAAGAACAGAAAGTACTATATAAAAAAAACCTAAGCAAATAAGTAGCTTCTTCTTCATCATCATCCATTATTATTATTATTATTATTATTATTATTATTATTATTATTATTATTATTATTATTATTATTGTATCAGCGGTTTACCTTCCCCGGCTAATAAACTGCGCGCCTTTCCTACGGCCATCTATGCCAACGGACTTGAACTTTTAAACTTCCAAAAAACTTTCTTCTTCGACGATGAGATGGCTTTGCCATCTATTTACTAATGAGATCTGATGGACTATAAACATAATAACTGCCAGATAAATTTTGGTATTGGAAGCTAGTAAATCTTCTGTTTGAGGATTTTTTAATGTGCCGAAGTTTTGAACATTTCACATGGATCCTCCTCTACTGTAATCAACCAAACACATGCCTGTAACCATCTTCTCTACCCAATCAAACCCGGGGGTGTGTATGGAAATTCAGGCTATCAACATGTTGTAGTTTAATTAAATCTGTAACCTTCCCCTACGGAACTATGTAAGGAGGACACTTTAGGGCCGTCTGGTCTGAATTGCCCTAATGCTTGAGAGTACGACTGGACGGAGGCCCCAGAGGGCTAGGGAGTCAAGGGCGTGGCCTGCTTGAAGAAGATCCAGCGATAAGGGTAATGGCAGAATTTACCTGAACATGTGATCGTGGCTGTAGTTAGTTCGATGGGAAGGTTTCAGCCGTTTCTTAGTGTAATTATGTATTTTGGTGGTTGAAATGTAGGACCTTTTGCGCAGTCTTTGGACTCTAGTTCCATTCGCTACTGGGAAATATGTAATGTAAGGGAACACGAGTGGTGACCCTCAGTTGTCTCCCCTTCAACTTTTGAGTTGGGTGACTAAAATTTACAACCGCCGGGCTGTGTGGCTCAGACGGTTAAAGCGCTGGCCTTCTGACCCCAACTTGGCAGGTTCGATCCTGGCTCAGTCAGGTGGTATTTGAAGGTGCTCAAATACGTCAGCCTCGTGTCGGTAGATTTACCGTCACGTAAAAGAACTCCTGCGGGACTAAATTCCGGCACCTCGGCGTCTCCGAAAACCGTAAAAGAGTAGTTAGTGGGACGTAAAACAAATAACATTATTAAAGTTTACAACCTGTAAATTTTGAAAATCTTGTCTCGGATTTAAATGTTCCTCCATTACTCACCCTTTTTAGTATGGGTTCGATTCCCGGCCAGGTCAGGGATTTTTACCTGGATCTGAGGGCTGGTTCGAGGTCCACTTAGCCTACGTCGTTACAATTGAGAAGTCATCTTACGGTGAGATAGAGGCTCCGATCTAGGAAGGCAAGAATAACGGCCGAGAGGATTCGTCACGCGCACCACACAACACCTCATAATGTGCAGGCGTTCGGGCTGAGCAACAGTTGCTTGGTAGGCCAAGGCCCTTCCGGACTGTTGCCCCATGGTGTTTGGTTGGATTTTTATGGCGCATCAGCCTTCGGGTAAGGGGCAGGCAAGCTACCCCTACATAGTGGGGCGGGCAAATAAATAAATAAATAAATAAATAAATAAATAAATAAATAAATAAATAAATAAATAAATAAATAAATAAATAAATAAATAAATAAATAAATAAATCAATTCACGATGATATCGGTTCCAACCCCCCCCCCCCCTAATTAACGACTTGTAGGATTTTCGAAGCCGCCTTTCTAATGCATATCGAAGAATGAACAATATTTGAAGAGCAAACCTAAGAAATCGGACTTCAAAATATGTGTTCATCCGTTTCATCTCGCCATGACGTACAGCCTGAGCATTTGCATGGTGCGAAAATGGGAAACTTCAGGAAAAGATCTTCTGGGTTGCAGGCTGTGGGATTCGAATCTAGCATGTACCGAATGCACGCTCACAACTACGATACACTAATCGCTTTGCCAGCAAGAAAATAAACACTTGAAAACGTTTATTAAAAAGTCTCAAAATAGAACAGTGAACATAGAGGCGGTGAGAAGTTTTCATGTAACTTTGTAAATGTCTGGCCTTGAAACATAAACAGTAGAAATATACTATTCACGGAAATTGACGTGTCGACCTCGGTTATCAGACAAGAATGGAAATTTAACTTCATTAGTTGGATTCTGATCGTCGTGATTGTAGTTTTATTTTCACCTGTCGTGACCTGGTATTCGCGGGTCACACGCACTCAGGAATCTTATCGCGATCGAGGTGCTGAAAAGTATGTTTTGTATTTCTGCAACTGGGAGACAAGTTCTAGGTAATCACCAGAAGATGGTTTTGTGAGAGTAATAGGTTCCCATGTAAACTTACTGAGGCGACTACCCAGTATAACGGTCCTGCTATGATATTTGCATATACATTAGGGGTTTGGCCTATTACAACCCCTAGAATGTACGTTACTCTAGGTATATTTCGGAACACCGTGCTAGCCGACACTTCCCATTAGCCAAATTAGTTTGCAATGTAACCTAACACTGCCGAAAAATCCGAGCTCTAGCTAATCACTCTGCTGGAAAAGAAAATTAGCCAATCCCAGTAGACTCGCATGAAACAGGCAGTACACCTCCAATCATTACATAGATAAATGGAAAATTTAGGCTTCCAGTACAATATTTATGATCTCAGAGCTAAGTAGGATCCAGTGGTCAGCTCTGTCTCCCATTGCCTTTGGCCTTTTCTTCTTTTTCCTAGTGGTTAACCTCTAGCGATCCCGTGTATCACATATGACATGTCAGGTGTTTAATTAGTGTAACTTGTGGTGACCTGTTGTATCACACTTGATACATTCTGTTTCTTATGTTGGTAATTTTTGTGTTGTTTTCTATTGCATGGTATAGGTGGAAAAGCTCGGTATATTCCCGAACACATAACATATTATACATCCCAAACATAACCGTACAACCAGCTCAAAAAAGTCAAAAACACTGGTTTTATAGGTATGTCGAATTGTGTCCCTTAAGATCAAACTAAACACAAAACAAAGTTAATGTCTCAGTCTCCCCCAGAAACGTCAGTTTCCACCAAAAATGTGAGTTTTGCAGATTTATTATGTTTTGTTTCCTCAGACCACATTAAACGTAAATATTTTTTAAAGATATCGATATTTGGCCATGGTCTGTCGCGCTCCACTAACACATAGAAAGTGTTCTGCGAACCGATGATGGGAAAGTGATGGGATTGGGAAGGTAGAGGCCGTGTCCTTTTTAAAGTACAGCCTCAGCATTTGCCTCATGTGAAAATTGGAAACGACTAGGAAAATGTTCAAGGCTGCCGACGGTGGGATTCGAATCCACCATCTCCTGACTGCAAGTTCACTGTTACGCGACCCTAACCGCACGGCCAACTCGCTCGGTGCTGCCTTTTCCCTAGGGAATTAATCTAGCACTCTTTCCTATTATAGAATGGATGAACCCCAGCGCAGAGTACTTCTTAAATAGTAAAAGGCTTGTTTCTGAATTTCTCATTTTCCTGACGGAAAAGTGAACCCATGTCCTTCCGGGTGAAACGAGGAAGCTTATCGCTTCTGATTGGCAGTCCCATATTCTTCTTCTTCTTCTTCTTCTTCTTATTATTATTATTATTCCTAGCTTTTTCCCGCTGGTGCTGGGTCCGCCGTTTTAATCCTGGATCGCCATTTTGCACGATCTAGGGCATTATCGTATCTTAAGTTCAGAGTCTTCATACCATCATTTCCTGTGTCATGTCAGCGATGCTTTGGACTTCAACGTGGTCGTTGCCCATTAATTTCAAATGAGTGAGTGAAATTGGCAACTGTTCCATATGCAGCACGCAGGACGTGGCCATACCACACCTGTTGTATAAAAACAATATAAGAGCTTTATTTTGGCAGACTACGAAAATACAAACAATTTTGAATCATACATCAAACCGCCAAATTAACCATACATTTAAAGGAGCCATTCAAATAGTTTTGAAATATGTGAACCGAGTTTTCCAATGATTTCCCACAATTTTTCTTCTATTTCATTTTTCATTTTCTCGTTTAGAATTATTATTATTATTATTATTATTATTATTATTATTATTATTATTATTATTATTATTATTATTATTATTATTATTATTATTATTATTATACCGGGAGTACACCTTCTCCGTCCCGTTGAACTGTGCCCCTTCTAGAAGGCCTTCTCTGCTTGGAATCTTGACCTAGTGTAACTCAAGATACTTGGACCTTCAACCATTAGATGTCTCTACTATCGGCCTATGTGCCCCCTTTGGCAGAATTTATTACAATTAATTCTTAAGGGAATTTCAATTTTTGAAGGTAGCATCCTTAAGTTTTGTAGATTGTTTTTATGTCTCAAAGTTGTCAACACTCCTATGCCTTCCTTCTTCCTTAGTTATTAACCAATCTGGAATTTTCTGTATGCATCTCTACAAATTAAAGCTGGGGGTGTATACAGGCATCCAGCCTATCTATAAAGAGTTATGGAACTTTCCCCTCTGAGATGCTATAAAAGCTGGGCGTTTTAGAGCCGTATTGTCATATTCATCGCTCCGGTCTAGTGAATGCGGCGTAATTAGGAGGCAGGGGCTGCCTGCTCTCGTTCGGAAGGCTCAACTACTCAAGGTGTTGTGTTTGAGTCTTCAGTCCATAGACTGGTTTGATGCAGCTTTCCATGCCACCCTATCCTGTGCTAACCATTTCATTCCTACGTAACTATTGCATCCTACATCTGCTCTAATCTGTTTGTCATATTTATACCTTGGTCTATCCCTACCGTTCTTACCGCCTACACTTCCTTCAAAAACCAACTGAACAAGTTCTGTCTTAAGATGTGTCCTATCATTCTATCCCTTCTTCTCGTCAAATTTAGCCAAATCGATCTCCTCTCAACAACTCGATTCAGTATCCCTTCATTCGTGATTCGATCTATCCATCTCACCTTCAGCATTCTTCTGTAACACAACATTTCAAAATCTTCTATTCTCCTTCTTTCTGAGCTGGTTATCGTCCATGTTTCACTTCCATACAATGCCACGCTCAGATGAAAGTGTTAAGAAACACCTTTCGAGGTCCTATATTAATGTTTGAAGTGCTACTCAAGGTAATGGCAGAAATTTCTTAACATGTCTTAGCGGATAACTTGAGGGGAAGGTTTCAAACTTCTTTCCTTAATGTAAAGTTCTGAAGTAATTGTTTGAATGTAAATTTTCGGCAAGTCTGAAGACTCCGTTTAAATCCCTGCTGAGAAACATGTAAATTAAGCGAACAAGGAGTGTTCACCCGCTGTTGATTTCCATTCAGCTTGGCATGGGGTTACTAAAATGTTCAAAATCTCTAAATTCTTCACTCGCCTTCAGCATTTAATATTTTTCGTTTAGTCACCATTGTGTAGTATGGGGTTAGCCTCTGCAACTTCGGGCCGTAAGCCCATTTATGAATGTGTTTCGCCTCTAGCCTTTTGTTCATAGCCGATCGTCTTAAACCTTTTATTTTTAATTGAAGGCCACATAGCATGGGCACTCATTGCCCCAGTTTAAATTGTAATTACTGATTAAACAAGTGTGTAACAGACTGTTGAGCAGAAGTGTTTTTGAAAGATGTAAGGCATAATTTTGTAAGAAACTCGTGCCTCTATGAGGTTGGATTATATTAACTTTTGAAGCTTAAACTCCTAGACGATGTAAGTGAGTGGAGCAAATATGCTCTTGTAAAATAATGTACCTTCAGAGCTATAATGCTCATCCATTATACAGGGTGAAGCGAAATTCGCACACTCGGGCTTCGCAGCGCGACTCCTCACATGCCAGCAATAAAAAAAATATCTCTCACAAAAGTTCGTCCTGCGAGTATATCCAGCAGGAAAAAAAAAAAAACGTTGAAAAGTGGCAATCTGGCAACACTTTAACCACATGTAGGGTAACTACCTCTGTCAGCACATACAGTACTAGTCGTGCTGTACAGTTCGTACAGTGGATAGAGTTTTGGGTTAGCATGCAGGAGCTCGAGGGTTCGATCCTGGGTTCAGGCGCACTTTTTTATTTGCTAATTTCCATCGGACACTACATGCTGTAATACAGTAAGACAACGTTTCTTAGGTCACATGTATCCTACATTTACAAAATATAGTAAAGCTGAACACGTAACGCATCTAGTAGATGAAGGGGTGCGAACAAATTCACGCCCACGACGTGGAAAGGGCGTCTTTCAAAGCTGACCAATGAAAACGAATGTTCGTCCATTTCTAGGATCGTAGTATGTAAGTGCAAATGGTTTCTAGAGGACGCGCTGCAATCGCTGTTGACGATTAAGATGCCAGATACCACACCACCTGGACTACATTTACGAAATAAAAGACATACGCCTCAAACCAGGATCGACCCCCTCGACCTCCTGCATGCTAACCCAAAACTCTATCCACTGCACCAACTGTATAGAACGACTGTTGTGTTCTGACAGAGGTAGTTACCCTACATGTGGTTACAGTGTTGCCAGATTGCCACTTTTCAACGTCCTTTTTCTCCCGGATATACTCGCAGGACGAACTTTTGTGGGAGACATTTTTTTATTGCTGGCATGTGAGGAGTCGCGCTGCGACGCCCGAGTGCGCGAATTTCGCTTCATCTTGTATATTATCTTGTTGAGAATTCTATCCAGTTCTTGTACGTGAATTTTGGACTTATAGTCCACTATTGTTATCAGAGCTGACAAGCTCATTGTTATTCCATTTAACTGTTATTTGTTGTTGCTTATTCAGATTATAGCCGGCCCCGTGGTGTAGGGGTAGCGTGCCTTACCTCTCGCCCGGAGGCCCCGGGTTCGGTTCCCGGCCAGGTCAGGGATTGTCCTCTCGACCTGAGGGCTGGTTTCAGGTCCAATCAGCCTACGTGATTAGAACTGAGGAGCTATCTGACGGTGAGATTGCGGCCCCGGTCTCGAAAGCCTAGAATAACGGCCAAAAGGATGCGTCGTGCTGACCACACGACACCTCGCAATCTGCAGGCCTTCAGGTTGAGCAGCGGTCGCTGGGCAGGCCAAAGCCGTTACAAGGCGTTAAGTGCCGTGGGGTTTTGTTTGGTATTCAGATTATCTATCAAATTTTAGAATAATAAAAAGGGAAAGAAATAACGTTTCAAAATTTAGGGCTTTAACTTATGCTCAGGTCATTTCCCTGTCCACCGATTCACGAAATCCCCGGAACAATTATTATTATTATTATTATTATTATTATTATTATTATTATTATTATTATTATTATTATAGGAATGATAATGGAGCATATGCCAGCGTGTATAGCTAGACAGACGAAAGTAAAATGAACAGAGTTTTGAGTAGAGATGTCATGTAACAAACTTGATAGTACCTTGTAGATTGAATATAACAAGTGTTTGTGCTACGCCGGCCCCCAGGGGAGTCCACTAAGCACAGGGGTGGTCCAGCCTGGTTTTACCTTCTGTTAATTTCAATTTAAATGTTAATAGCGGTCGTGCCTATTGTGTTGTATCTCAGCCAGTCCGTTTCCTCTCGCTCTCCCCCCCTCTCTGTCACTCTGAGAGATAAGCTCCAAAGGTAGAGACGCTTCTCCGTCTGGGGCTTATCTGCGCTCTACATGACAAACAGAGCCAGCATGCCCCACTTACCGCCAACAAGCAAACATCTACAGGACTTCACGTTTTAACAAAAATACACAACCCACGGGAACACATCATATGAATTTCAGTGTGGACATTTAGAAGTGTTCATTTTGTTTAGATTCAAGTCGTTATAACCGTATGTATGGTACGTAGCGGTATTTTAGATTTGGTTAAAACGAACATAGTTGAAACGGAATAAGTCTAATTATTGCAAGAGTCGAGCAGGAGCTGTCGGAACAGTCAGTTCTACTTAGCACTACCTTGACAAACAGTATCCCCATCAAAGGCTATTAATCACATCTACAAGTAAGAATATTCACACATGACTGTTTGTAACGTCAAAAACACAATTCAACAATTAAGGAGCAGCCTAAACTTGTAATTGTGACAGCGCTTTACGCGACAGAAAACATACGATCATTTCTTAAATTTACAACATTTAAATCACAACACTCAACTTATCTAATTTATTTTTAAATATCCAGCTGTTGTTCATAACTAATTGACATTTCTTTCAAGTTCAGATACAGAAAATTTGGTAATGATGTACCCAAAGAAGATTACAATATTTACTCAAGACTGTTACTATCCCAATGATCTGTAAACTCTTAATTTTCATTTACATTTTTTTTTGGTTTTCATTTTAATTATTAATTTTCACGAGTATAGACAAAATGTTAACTTAAGATGTTTTTAAGGTGTCACGTATTTTTCAGTGTAATCCTTGTATGAATAGATAATGTTTCAGACGTCTGACCTTAAAGTTACCTACAGGTTGATGATGCCCTTAACAAGGGGCAAAACATGTCCCTGAGGAGTGTATATAGTATTATGTAGATTTCACCCACGTAGCACGTGGCTTGTATTGAATAATTGGTGATAACAGAATAAAGTATTTTTGTGATAATTTGCTTGAAGTACAATTATTCCAAACTTCAGAGGTTGCATTGAAATGCTGAAATGAAATGAGCACCTCTCCTGACAATGAATGAGCTTCTACGTGACGTTAAAAAGACGCCGGTACCCTTACCATAACGCTTTGCCTAGCTCGTAAATGTAAGGTATGATGTGTTCAATCATGAATGCATGATATCCGTCTGGATGCGAAAGTTGGGCCTAACGAAACAACCACTGTGGCATGAAAGGAATGAAAGGTACAAGTCATCGGATATATTTTTCTCCGAGGTCACAGTTCAATTAGGCAGAATAAATCAAATAACGGTTGCGAATCAATAAACAGGTGGTACGATGCTGTTGGAGAAGTAACAGGCAGAGCGAAAGGTACAAACGAGCAGAAGATCAGAGAAGACATTTCGCAATAACCGACAGAAGTGTTAGAAAAAATCTTAAATTATGGTAATATATTGAAAAAGTATTCAGGTATTTCCTTCCAGGTCTCGTTTATGACTACTTCTAGTAAGAGGGATGTTACAGAACCGCCCATTCGGCTCGAAATACATTCTTAGATAATACTAAATTTGTTCCATCTAAGAGGCTCACCCGGTATCATGTGTTATGATCTCTATTGAGTATCTATATTCAGTGAGAGGGATACTTACGCCTATACGTGTCTCTGAAAAGAAGGCTTCCGGTTGAACAGTCTTAGATTCACTTGTAGTTTGGTCTCAGGCAGTACCCAAGTGAATTTTTAAGGTCCTACACCCAATTAGTTTTAATGATATTCACGACGCGCTGACGAGTTTCGAAACACAAGTTGTTTGAATTTCAGATACACACTTCTTCTAGCAGTGCCGATTCTAATTTTGTTTTCCAGTAGGCCTATCCTAGGTACTTAGGATGTGACATCCTTCCAATGGTATTTCCGTCCAGAGTGAAAATAGCGTTGATTGTCTGACTTGTGATTACCATGGATTTTGTTTTCTGAATGCTTAATTTAGGGACAGCCCCTTGCCTACTTGGTTGATCGTGTTCCAAGAAATTTATCAATGCTTTTCGCAGGCGCAACGACATGTCATAATGCCGTGAGAGAAATAGTGACCTGCAGCACAAATATAGCGAGAATTCTTTGATTTACTCGCATAATATTGAACCTTGAAAGACAGAATCTTACCGGCTTAAGTTCTAAGCTAAAATATTTCACGTAGCGGTGCAAGTACAGTAAAACAGACTGTAATTTCAACTGATTACGGTTCTACTAGTGTTTTGCTGATGCGTTTACAAGATTGCCCTAATGGTTCCCATGCAGTGAGTGAAACATATGAGAACCCTCCAGTATTATGGCATATACATATCGTAATTGAAGTATCCATTACACCGTGCTCTAATATACATACAAATGATGCTATTTAGTCGCTTTTACATTACAGTTTTGTATTTTAATTATTGGAATAAATTGTATTATCGAAACATGTTGCCATCACAGCATAGCTTCAATATCCCTCCGCGGAAATCTGACCGTTGCCACACCGTGAAGCGTTCTGATACCTAGCGATATAGACACGCATTTCGGATCGTGTAGCTATAAGATTGCAATCGAGAGATTATGGGTTGAAACCCCTACAAAGTCACTGAGAAAAGCTACTTTTATATTAAGAAGGAATAATCTATTAGACAGGACAACAAAAACAACAACATCAACGAAATAATAATAATAATAATAATAATAATAATAATAATAATAATAATAATAATAATAATAATAATAATAATAATAATACTTGTTACCGTGGTTTGGTGGACCAGCAGACGCGGAAGAAGGTGCCGGGATGAATGGGTCTAACTACAAAGTCAATGTTAATTTAAAATTTTAACAAAGGTTATATTTTCAGAAAAAAGACAAAATTTTAACAACTTTTCACTTAGAGAAATTACAATGATTATCAATTAGAAACAAGACTTAGAAAGATCCAAGATTTCAGAATTTTAACACTCTTGGGCTACAAGCCCTAGTATTATAATTTTGAGATCCTAGCTCAACTTTTACAGGCGAGCACAAATTGCCAACCCACAAATGAATGAACGGAATTTAGTAAAGAAAAAACTTATGAATACAAAATTTCTTCAAAAAAGTTCTTTCACTTCGCACCAGGGTGCATGATCATAGTTTTTATAGTGACATCTGTTGTAGAAAGTACAAACTTCTTCATAAATGGTAACCAAAACACGTTGAAATTCACACAGTCCTGGAGACTTCACAATCACAAAATTAACCTAGTGATCTCTTCTGAGTAAAAGTTTAAGGAGGTCTAGTTCCAAGTTCACTGTTCCTCCAGTAGGGGAGGTTTTATTGGCGCAAGATTTAAATGTACGGCGTAGAGGTGTACCTAGCGGTACAATAATAATAATAATAATAATAATAATAATAATAATAATAATAATAATAATAATAATAATTGTTCACTTCAATATGTATTATTTTAAATTAAAAAAGCGGAGCTCCAAGAAATCCAGAAGTATGAAGGAAGATTCTGAGGAAAATTTTGCGACCGCAGAAGACTACTGATAGGACTGTATAAGTCCTACATAAGTACGCAGAAAACTATAGTAAATATTCGCCCTAAATCGGGGAATTGATGACTGGAATGTATTACCTGGAACTGTCTTAGAGCCTTTTCCCAAAAATGTAAGATGCTTCAAGAACAGACTCCAGCATTTTGTAAATTATGTGTAAATGTCTATGTGATGGTTTCATATTGTTACGTGTCAGCCCCGTGGTAGCTCCTTTAGGTATTTCCAGGATGGGGCTGGTGATTCAAACGACCTAGAATCTCCCAGCCGTCCTGTGGGGTGGGGCCGGTCTTTCCGTGTATTTTTTTCGGCGGCCGGCTTACCTGTGAGTTTCTTTGCGATCCAACGGGAATGTTCTGTCTCCAGTGACATCGTGAAATTTTTGTATCAAATTACACGAGCTATAAAAAGGGAGACGAGCCGCGGGCAGTCAGTCAGTGTTAGAGTGAGCGACAGTTGGGTTGCGAGGTGGAGCCAGTGTAACACTCAGTGAGTTGGGGTTCGGTAGCTGGGCTGATGGCGACAGAGGTGATGGCTGTCGCTAGTGTCCTACCGAGGTCCCTGAACCAGGAGCTGATGTGGTGTCGGAGTGTCCAGTGTGTAGCTGCATGGGAGACGGCGTACGGGACAGAAAACTGCCTTAGAGTACTGTGTGTGTGTGTACTTCTGTGGATTGAGGAGCGCCGTGGATCAGCTATTGAAGCAGTGAGTGTGAGGATAATTGGACGTGGGTCGTGAGTATCGTCCTGCTGTTGGATACTCTTGAGCTGTTGCTGATTGTTGTTCACTTCATGTGATTGTGTGAAGTACCGGACTATCACTGGAGTAGAACCGACGAACAGGCGTCGTGTGTTCTATAGACAGCGACACTGTGTTCAAATCCGGCGGTCTACGCACAGCCACTGTATGAGTTGATTTATTGGACTTAGGGAAGTGAAAGTGAGGCGTCCGCAGGTAGACAAGCGGGCTAGAACTCTTATACTGTGTGTACACAAGAGAGATTTGTAAATAGACTGGTAATTAGTAGTGTGGTCATTCATAACTGGGTCAGAATTACTTGTGTTTAAATATATGTGTGTGCATTTATTAGGCCATCCTGAAATAAATTAGAGTAATGTAGCAGATGGAGTTTTATATTTGTAACAATATTTTAATGTACCGCTTAATCCACTGTAAATCGTAGTATGAAGGCATCTGAATTATTTAAGGTATGTGTGGATTTGTATATGACGGAGTTTTAATGTTAAGCTACTTCTTAATTCATTATCATACTGCTGTAAGTGATCTTTGCCACCGTGATATTTCCCAGTTGTGATGTATCTGTTAATGATAAAAATAAATTTTAAAAGTAGAAATGAGGAGCTCTACAAGTACAATGAAAAGATCACGGACGCGACGCGGAAATGACGGCTGAAATTCTACGGACACCTAGTAATGGATGACAAACGACTGTCCAGAAAGATCTTAAGATACATCGTGGGATTAATCGCCACATCCAAGCGGGTAGAAGAGGTCAAGAGGGGTGCGGAGTTACACTACATATTATCTACAATAGAAGAGACTTCACAAGAAAAGTCGACAATCTAAAATAATTTGAAGAGAAACCACCATAAAGGAGACCCAAACGGATCATTTGCGAAGAGGAGAGAAAGACGAGAAGAGAAGAGAAGAGAAGGGAAGAGAAGAGAAGAGAAGAAGAGAAGGAATGAAGAGGTTCTGGGAAGAGAAGAGAAGAGAAGAGAAGAGAAGAGAAGAGAAGAGAAGAGAAGAGAAGAGAAGAGAACAGAAGAGTGAAGAGGTTCTGGGAAGAGAAGAGAAGAGAAGAGAAAGACGAGAAGAGAAGGAATGAAGAGGTTCTGGGAAGAGAAGAGAAGAGAAGAGAAGAGAAGAGAAGAGAAGAGAAGAGAAGGGAAGAGAAGAGAAGAGAAGAGAAGAGAAAGACGAGAAGAGAAGGAATGAAGAGGTTCTGGGAAGAGAAGAGAAGAGAAGAGAAGAGAAGAGAAGAGAAGAGAAGAGAAGAGAAGAGAAGAGAAGAGAAGGAACGAATAGGTTCTGGGAAGAGAAGGGAAGAGAAGAGAGAAGAGAAGAGAAGAGAAAAGAGGAGAGAAGAGAAGAGAAGAATGAAGAGGTTCTGGGAAGGAAAGAGGAGAAACGCCAATAAGCCTTAAGTTCCAAGCGATCCGTATCTGGCCAGATTCGGAACAAACAAAATAATAATAATAATAATAATAATAATAATAATAATAATAATAATAATAATAATAATAATAATAATAATAATAATACTCTCACCTACACCATCTCAAAAGTGAAGTTTAGAGGAGAGATTTCAGAGGCCTTTGAAATACGGACAGGAGTTAGGCAAGGAGATGGTCTCTCGCCTCTGTTGTTCAACTGCGTTCTTGCGAAAGTGATCCGTGAATGGCGCAGAGAAATGAGTTATGAAGGAGTCGAAAGCGGAGTCAGACTAGGCCACAAGAAAAAGAACCTTTCAATTGACTGTCTAGCATTTGCAGATGATCTCGCGGTTTTCGCTGATTCCTTGGATGTGGCCACGAAGCAGATCAACCAGCTTCAAACACAAGCTGCAAAGGCGGGCCTCCAAATCTCCTTTGAGAAAACGAAATTCATTACAAACATCAAACTGGCGCCAAGTGAGCTAGAAGGGACTCACGGAAAAGTCGAGCGAGTTGAAAAATTTAAGTATCTTGGTGAATGGATAGAACCTAACTTGTCCGAAAAAGAAGCCTTTTCTTCACGCATGAATAAAATGAAAATGGCTTACCATCTGACTAAAAATGTCTATAACAAAAGATCTATATCTCTGAATGCAAAAATCAAACACTATTGCACTGTTATCCGGCCAGAGGCCCTATATGCTGCGGAATGTCTCGCCATGAACAGAAAAGGCATGATGGAGAAATTGGAGGCCAAGGAAAGAAAGATTTTGAGAAAAATCTTAGGTCCAGTCAAAGACAACGGCGAGTTTAGGAGACGGCGCAACCAGGAGTTGTACTCGCATGTGGAGAAAATAACTGATGTGATGCGAAAAAGAAGGATTACTTTTTATGGACACATGGTCCGAATGAATTCAACACGGTTAACCAACCGCATTTTCAATTTCCTCCAAGAGAAAAAGGCAAAGGGGGCATGGTTCAGTGAGGTACAGAAAGATCTGCAGGAGATTGGGATCTCATTTGAAGATATCCAGGAGCGTGTCCCACTTAAGAAAAAACTCCAAGAACAGCAGAGTTTCCTACCAAAGCCGAAGATGAAAACTGGAAAGGCATGGACGGAAGAACGAAAGGAGCAACACCGTATACGAATCAAGGAGTACTGGACCAACATTAAAGCTCAAGGGAAGCAGTTGAAATGACGTGGTCCTTAGTGGCCGAAACGAAATAATAATAATAATAATAATAATAATAATAATAATAATAATAATAATAATAATAATAATAATAATAATAATAATAATAATTCGGACCAAGAACAGTAGAAGTACGTTACTCCAAACTCATTGAAGAAATCTACAAACAAATCCCCAAATCACGATACAATACGCATGCGAATAATCTCATTCCTGTGACACCAAGACAGAATGGACCCAGACAGACAATCATACAAAATACACACATTCCTGAAAAACATGTTATCACTTCTGCACGAAATACCTTCCACTAATACTCCCAACTATCTTTCTTCAGCTTTTATCTCTTCCTGTCATGACCGCAATACAAGATCTGGCTCCTCACTTGCCATTCTTGTAAACCGCACTGCTGTTTACAACCGCTCCTTCATAAGCCTCCAGATCATGGAATTCACTACCTGCGAACATTAGAGGCATTCCCTCTCATCACAAATTTAAAGTGCCTTTCCGCGAGCATTTGCTGTGTAGATCTCGCTGATTTGCTGGGTACTTGTTGAATGAACGAATGGATTACTGTGATTACGTCATTTAAGTGTACTTTATTTGGTACATTTTGAAATTAAGTTTTCACTTATTAATATTATCAGTATTGCTAATGTTATTAAATCGTCGCCATAAGACCTATCAGTGTCGGTGCGACGTAAAGCCAATAGTAAAAAAAATTGTTAATAATAATATTATTTGTAATTATAAGTTATGTAGATGTATACTCCTCCAGTGGTTAAATGAAAGGGAGGTACTTATGCCCTTACTTCGCCACCAATAAAGGCATTATCTATCTATCTATCTATCTACCTATCTATCTAACCAAATGAGTGTAAGCAAACAGAAAAATACCTTCAAGAATAATGATGGCAGCCAAATCTATAGGGTCCAGATTTAATCAGAAAACACCACACAAACAGGGAATTTCGAGGAAGACAACACGACATAGAGTACATGCTCGAAAAAATGGAAGCACATCTAACCCTTACGTATGATGGAATACTGGGCTAAAAGAAAACGGGAAAACGAGCAAATGTTGAGCCCGTGCTGTTCTACGCTATGAATAAATAAATAAGTTAAATAAAAAATAAAAAGTAAATAAATAAATAAATAATAAATAAACTTCATACAAAATACCGTGACATCACCCGAGTAGACAAATTCAAATACCTGGGTGAGATCATCATGAAAAATGGACTGGACAAAAATGCACTTCAGGAGCTAGTATGCAAACTGGAAATAGCCTACCAAATTTCCCGCGCAATCTACAACTAAAAATGTCTTTCCCAAAACACCAAGATACGTCACTCTGAAACAGTTCTGAAGCCAGTAGTTCTATATGCAGCCGAACCCTGTCTCCAAATGCCAACAAAGGACTCCTTGAAGAAATGGAGGGAAAAGAGCGCAAAATTGTGAGAGGAATCTTGGGATCAAAGTACAGAAATGGAGTCCATCAAAAGAGATCCAACGAAGAAGTCTACAGCAAAATAGAGAAAATTACTGACACAATCCGGAAAAGGCGGGGACGATTTTACGGCCATCTGAAAAGAATGGACGGAAGAAAGTTAACTAAAGAGATCTTTCACTTTTTTTTATTCAAATCCCTAAACCACAATTCCCTGGTTTAGAAATACCAAGGAAGACCTGCAAATGCTACATATCTCAGCACAAGGTGCCCTCAACAGAGATCGCTTCCGCAAGAAAGTACTGACCAACGGGCTAAACCGAGACGAGCAACTGAAGAGAAGACATGGTGCCCCTTGGACAGAGGAGCGTAAGCAGGCCTACTCACAAAGAATGAGGGAAATTTGGGCTCTAAAGAAGACCAAGTTCAGTGTCAAATGCAAGAAGACTTAACGTGGCCCTTGATGGCCCCAGCGAATTATATATACTGTAGATAAATAAATTCGCCAACAATTTTGGAGAAAAGTAAAGGTATTGGAATTCATTGCCTGGCATTTGCAGAAGAATTTGCTATACATTCAGAGAGCGTGACAGATGCAGCAATACAAACCAATCTCATGGACGAAATAGCCAACGAAAAAGTTAAGATTCATTGTAGAAAAGACCAAGTTCATTACAAACATAAAATAACGCTCCAAATT
Source organism: Anabrus simplex (assembly GCF_040414725.1). Classification (NCBI taxonomy): domain Eukaryota; kingdom Metazoa; phylum Arthropoda; class Insecta; order Orthoptera; family Tettigoniidae; genus Anabrus; species Anabrus simplex. Next base: position 329,817,370 of record NC_090270.1, read on the forward strand.
TTTGACAGCACATATTGGTCGAATAGAGAAAGTAAAGAACTTAAATACCTGGGAGAAATAATTCAAGAAGATGGTTTAGAACAATCTGCTGTAGACGCAAGTTTACACAAGATGAAAAGGGCGTGTGGCTCTACTAAAAAATTTACAACAAGAAACGCTTACCTAAAAATCTTAAAATCTTACTACAAAACAGTGGTGAAACCAGAATATTTTTACGCAAGTGAATGTCTAGTTTGGAACTATAATTTTGATCAACTGGGAGTACTAGAAAGAAGAATCATGAGGAAAAATCTTAGGATCAATGAAAACAACAGAACAATGGAAAATATGATGTAATAAGGAAATATACCAGATCATATAAATATGTACAGAAACAATAAATGAAATGAGACTGAAATTTTATGGACATGTCTACAGAATGGATGATAACACATTGACAAATCAGATACATAGAGACATAGATAACAAGATATTTGAGAGAAAAATGCTTTTCCCAATCCGCTTTGTGCAGCATAATACATACAAAAATGTATAACAAGGATAGCAATATTTAAAAAACCAAAGAAGTACTCTCGGTGTACTTGAAACAACAAAAAGTAGGCTATAACACTATGAAAGATTTAAAAAAGTAATTTTATGTGTATTATTTACCCTACTGACAAGATGAGTGTCTGTGGCAACTTAGCAGTACTGTTGTTCCAATACGCTAGACAAGAGAAGCGTAAAAATAACTCCCGAGGTAAGAACTGCAGAAAAACAACCATGCTGGGGGCTGGAATATGCACCAAATGACTCGTGAAATTGAAGTCCAGCCAACCGGCTATTCAGATAACTCTGTTTCAACATAACCATGTTTTTGAAATGGAATTTAAAAGCGCTAGACCGTTTACACTGCAATATAGCCTGAGGTATGACAAGGGCTGGGAGAGGTATGGTGCAGTGCTACAGAATATTTCTTGTGTAGGAATGGAGAATATGCTGCTGGGATGTGCAGTCCGGTAAAACAATTTGAACTTGGACAGCTTGATTTTAAAGAGCAATGGTCAACTATCTTTCTTAGAAAAGGAGGTCGGTATGAATGTAAAACATGGTGGTGGTGATATTTGTTTAAAGGGTGTATAAGTCTCTGGTAAGAGCCCAACTAGAGAATGGTTCCAGTTTATGGGACTCTCACCGGGATTACTTGATTTGAGAACTGCAAAAAGTTCAAACAAAAGGAGCACGATTTGTTCTGATGATTTCAGCTCGGAACATACCACTTAGTCGAGCAGCTCATCTCCTTCCCCTCAAGTATTCCGAGCCCAAACTTACCAACATTTTCGTAATCACCCAGAACAAATCGTGATACTTTTCTTTTCATTTGTCCACTTCTTGAATCAAGTATTCCTGTTGAGGGTCCCATACACTGGAACCATACTCTAGTTGGGGTCTTACCAGAGACATACGCCCTCTCCTTTACATCCTTACTACAGCCCCTAAATACACTTATAACCATGCGCAAAGATATGTACCCTTTATTTAAAATCCTGTTTATGTGATTATCACAAAAAATATAATTCCTTATATTAACACCTAGGTACTTACACTGATCCCGATAATAAACTTTCTCGCCATCAGCGCAGTAATTAAAAATGAGAGATATTTTCATATTAGCGAAACTCACAACCTGGCTTTTAAGCTCGTTTTTCATCATACCACTGCCTATTGTTAATCTCACAGCATTGTCGGGGTCCTTTTGTACTTGCTCACAATATTGTAACTTATTTATTACTCTATACAGTATAAGACCATCCTCAAAATCTTTGTAGATTGCGAGCCAAGACCAAAGTATCCTCAAATTGAGGTAATGAACGGCATTATGCGCAGACAATGTTGTTCAAACCAACAGAGAGGAAGTCTTACACATTTAGTTGATGACTGTCGAATCAAATTCATAGGTGACTCATGAATCCAATTGGGAGGTGTAGGGACGACGACTAAACTCCTTTACTTTCAGACTATCAGACTGCGATAATGAGATGGGATCACGTTCTGCAGCGAACAGCAGTAGAATATTTAGTAACGTACTTTTATTATACTCATTTATACCGATTTAGAAATGCCACTGTCCACCAGTACTGTTGCGTCAACTGTATACTAAACGAAAATTTAATAACTAAACTTGATGGTACAATGTAAACGAATACCGCAGGGTCCTCCGTCAACTGCAGTGAAATGAGGTTAGTTTAATTAAATGGCGTACCTGATGAATTAAAACCAAATGAAAAATTTAATGGAACTAGTTCAACTACTGTTTCATGATTACACATATAAATATTGTACACGCACACTGTTTAGATTCAACAAGGAATAGAAAGGTTCAGATGATTGTAAAAGGTGGCCCTGTCATTCAACAGATTATCAACAAATAAATATATATGCAGTCGCTTAAGTGCGGCCAGTATCCAGTAATCGGGAGATAGTGGGTTCGAGCCCTACTGTCGGCAGCCCTAAAGATGGTTTTCCGTGGTTTCCCATTTTCACACCAGGCAAACGTATTTAACGGCATTACGCGAATGCCACGGCCGCTTCCTTCCAATTCCTAGGCCTTTCCTATCCTATTGTCGCCATAAGACGTATCTGTGTCGGTGCGACGTAAAGCAAATAGCAAAATAAATAAATAAATAAATAAATAAATAAATAAATAAATAAATAAATAAATAAATAAATAAATAAATGCATTTTCACTGATCTGCATTTAGGGCAGTCGCCCAGGTGGCAGATACCCTATCTGTTGTTTACCTAGTCTTTTCTTAAATAACTGCAAATAATTTGGTAATTTTTTGAACATACCCCTTGGTAAATTAATCCAATCCCTAACTGTCCTTCCTGTAAAGAAATATTTGCGAATATTTGCCCCAGTTTGTCCTCTTAATTCCAACTCTATCTGCATATTAGATTTTAAAAAAACTTCATTCGGGCTTATTTCCCTACTAATGCCATTCCACATAATCTGTCCACTGACAACTCGGAACATACCACTTAGTCAATCATCTCGTCTCCTTACTCCACAGCCTTAAGTTTCCAACATTTTCGTTACTCTACTCTTTTGTCGGAAATATTATGGAGATTATCATCCCATCATTAACGATTAACAGACGAATAAACCGTAGTCATATTATTTTTCGAGAAAAGTTCTTATATTAATCTTAAATTGAAATATAATACCTTACACGATTTCATAAATGTCCGGAACGATCAGCGTACTGGGCTTCAGTTCAAAGGGCCCCGGATTCGATTCGCCACCGGGTATGGGATTTTAACTCCGTCTGGTTAACTCGCATGGCTCGGGTACTATGTGCTTGTGTTCATTTTATCATACAACACTTTATCAACCACCATAAAAACATGTAATAGTTAATATACCCCTTCACACAGGGTTGGCGTCGGGAAGGGCATCCGGCCGTAAAACTGGGTCAAATACACAACAGCCTATGCCAATAAATTGGGGACAAAGCCGGAAAGTTGGAGGGAAAGAAGAACTGGATGATGGCATTATTTTGTAAATACTGAAAATGTAGATTTTTAAATTTCTCTTTTATGGCAAATCTCAGAGAAAGCATCTCGAACAAGGCCGAGTTTCGTTGAAAAAGATTTCAAAGAAGAGTGTTTCTCTTTGTGTTCCTTTTTTTTTCTATCTTGCGTAATCTTCTGAATGTGTGATTGGATGAAGTTTGTTTTTCCGTTCAGTTGCTCCTCATCTCGACACGAAACATCTATAGCACAGACCAGGAACTGCTACTTTATAGATGTTACATTATCGATGATTTGCTAAAATTTTAAATGTTACCTTTAACACGCATAGTTCTTAGAATAAACCTATGTCGGAAGAGTTTCTTGCCGCCGAATTGCTCCAGAAATGGAAATCTTATTTCTAAATTTTCGACTTTCTGGCGGATAATCGAACCAACGTCCTTTCAGATGAACCGCACACTTTTACCTCTATATTTAGCCAGTCCGTGTTACTAATTAATACAGATGTCTATATAAAGTAAAATGCTTATAATTCCTCTGAAGGTGTTCACGACCTAAGTTATTTGAAGACATCGCGCAAGCAAAGTATATTATAAAAAATGTCTATATTTTCGTATTTGTATAGTGATATATTTTCATCACATTACCAAGAGGGTGCAACAGGGCAGAGTGTAAGAAAATTTGTCTGGAACAAGGAAGTACCAGGAAGTGTAAAGAGATAATATACAAAATATATGGAAAATAAAAACCTACAACCTGTTTTCCAGTCAGTGACCGGGTCTGGGAAGGAATGAATGAAGCGGCGAGGATAGGAATTTTGCGGGCTGCCGAGGCCTGTCGCACTCCTCTGGGGCAATGATTAATGACTGACAGATGAAGTGAAATGATAATGGAGAGTGCTGTTGGAATGAAAGATGTCAGGGAAACCGGAGTACCCGGAGAAAAAAAAAACCTGTCCCGCCTCCGCTTTGTTCAGCACAAAACTCACATGGACTGACCGAGATTTGAACCAAGGAACCCAGAGATGAGAGGTCGACGCGCTGCCGCCTGAGCCACGGAGGCTTACAAAATATAAGATGCTCAGATATTGACCAATGTGGCTGAGATCTCGAAAATGACAAGTAGGGAGGAGAGTAGAATGAAATGTTATACCTAAGAAGTATGCAATTGAAAGGCAGATTGAAAAACGAAGATGTGAGAAAGGAGGTCAAAACGAAAAACCTAAATGAGAGAATTGATAGGAGTAAACTAAGATAGTTTGAGCATATAAACAGAGAGTATGGGGGAGGAAAGAATATCATAACAGATTATGGAGATGAAGTTCGAGGGAAAGAGAGTGAGTGGGAGGAGTTAAAGAAGAACGAACCTGGACTGGGACAAAATGAAGGAAGAGGAATGGTGGAAGGAGGAAGGAAAATGAGAAATGCTAAAAATGCCTCCACCTGGCAGGAACTGGATAAGGAGAAAGGAGGAGGAGCTTTTCATCACTAACCAAATATAGAGCAAAAATATTCTTGGATTTCAAATGAAATGACGCATGGCTTTTAGTACCGGGAGTGTCCGAGGACATGTTCGGCTCGCCAGATGCAGGATTCTTGATTTGACTCCCGTAGGTGACCTGCGCGTCATGATGAGGGTGAAATGTTGATGAAGACGACACATACACCCAGCCCCCGTGTCAGCGAAATTAACCAATGATGGTTAAAATTCCCTACCCTGCCGGGAATCGAGCCCGAGACCCCTGTGACCAAAGGCCAGCACGCTAACCATTTATCCATGAGCCGGACTTGGGTTTCAAAAATTATAAGATCATTGTAGAAGTAGAAGCTCTTACCACCAGAATAAGAGAGCACGAAGAGGCTTCTTAAATCCATCTTCTTCCAGGAAGATTCCTTCAGGCAAGGAACTCAATGTTGAAAACATCCTTGGGATATAAGATTCGAATTTTGGTTAAATAAAATATCATAAAGTATGAGAATATATTATTTATTCTTAAAAAATTACAATCCTTGTCTTAATTATCGTTACCCGGTCGATTAGATTAAGGTTTACCTTTTTCAACCACTACGAGCGCTAACGTGGGTCTATGCAGAATATCACTCAAGCCTTACAACCACATTCGGTGCGGACATTTTCCAAAAAATCAAAAAACGCCTGAGTGCAATGAACCAAGGAACACATTACAGAAATAATTACATAAATAAGTTAATTTGGTTAGGATTTGGATAAATAAGAAAATGAGTAGAGAAAGAAGCGATTTTAAGCTGCTTTTCCAGAACTAAATTTAGGCCAGAAGTGATTTTCCGAATTTGTTTTTTATTTGATAGACCTATTCAAGACTCAAAATTTGAAATTTTTCTGGGCCCTTTAGCCCTCCAACTTACCGCACAATTTAGAAAAATGCTTAATTTTAAGGTTTTCGTGCTTTGTTTGCTAGGAATTTTTTCCAAAATTAAAACAGGTCCAGATTTTGATTGTATCAGAGCAACTGCGCTTTCCTTAGTATCATTACAATTCTAAGAAATTTTCAAACCTGTAATTTTATAATATAGATTTAGTATAAGACAAGGTTTAATATCTTAACTACGCCAATTAAAACACTTATTTGTCCATGTCTCATACAAAAACATACGGACACACACAAATATACTGATTTCCCAATCCTCAGCACGTCACGTTCAGATCATTACGGAACAAGGACAAGACAGCCCTTACCTTGTTTTCTATTTACGTGTAACGGACAATTTAATTAATATTCATTCTCAAGCCAGAGCATACGTAGTTCATTGTTGAGACGGCTCTCCTCAGGCGGGGAGGTAAAAATACCACTCCACGTACGGCACACCTCTCAAATGAATGTTAATCACGATAGTATGCATAATGTTATTACTGTGATATGATAATAAGACGCAGTAATACTTTGTTCAACAAGTGAGTTAATGAAGATTCACGTTACTACCTCGCTGTGCACAAAGTACAGCTCCAAAAGTGAACGATAGTATCATAATTACCGGAAATTCAGTTCATTAAAAGGAAAATAATCTCTAGAAGCAACGTTTGTCTAAGACGGTCATTGAGAAATTTTCACAATACCTGGAAAAGGATGATATACGCAGTGGAAATGAACCTAAACCGCACCGACAATCTGTCAGAGGTTTTTCAGGGACGTTGGTTGAGTGATTTGATATGGCAACTCATTACCGAGAAACTGTATTTCTTCTTTTATCGCAGATTAGTTTAAAATTTCAGAGCCATACTTTGTCCGGCGATTCTCATATTTTTTCTTTTTCTTTTTGGTTATGTTTCAACGTCGCACTTACACATCGAAGGTTCCCGGTGTCGCAAGGATGAGCACGGCGACTTCCTCACTCGTACTGCTCAGCTTTCTTGACCGGGCTCACAGTCTCTCGTATCAGCCAGCTCCTTACTTCGTTCTGAGTGAAGCTCGTACCTGCCCTCAAACCAGAATTTCTCCCTCAATTAGTGTGGAGGACTTGGGGGTAACGTAAATGGTGTATCACAATATTTACGGTTTTATTTCTACGGTAGCAGATAAATGACAACGTAAGTGATTTTTAACGTACTTTTCATTCACAATTATTAATTATAAAATACACTCCGTGAAGAACACAGACTAAAGTATTATCCCTAAGAAACGCGCAAACATATTTGTTTTTTTGCATTATCAAAAAATGATATTTCCTTTAGTGTAAGCTTCTGAAGTAACGAGAGTTAAGAAAAAGCTTCTAATTTCAAAACATAAATTGAAAAGAAGGGTCCAAATGACTTACAACTAATGGTTTTTACCAAAAGCGAAGCCCTTGCCAGTACAAAAGTGCTAAATCATGCTCACAGTTTATGCGCAGTCTCACAGTGCATTTTGCACACTTTACAAGACTTCTTTTGCCTTCTCGTTCATTTTTAACAGGCGGATATATCACCATTATCTCTTCTCTTCTCTTCTCTTCTCTTCTCTTCTCTTCTCTTCTCTTCTCTTCTCTTCTCTTCTCTTCTCTTCTCTTCTCTTCTCGATCATCAATACTTAAGTTATATTCGTAAGCTCCTAAATGACGTAGTATTTCGGTATCTTTTAAATTTAATTTTCTGTTTTTCGAAAACTCACGGTCAGGACAGGTCAAAAAATAATTTCTTGTAAACAAATGATATAGAAAAAAGAGAAAGGAGTGAACGCTTCAAAACGTTTATATTTATAGTAAGAAAACAAAATTACGCTGTGAACGGAATAAAGCACGTACATGAGATGGTATGGGTAAAAATGGAAAAAAAAAGGGAAGCTGTAGGAAGCTTCTAGAAACTGGGGCTTTCTGGCTACACTAAGTGAGGGTAAAATCGCTGGAATGGCCGGGAATCGAACCCAAAGCAGCCACTCTACCGGTACATCACCTACAGTAGCTTAAATTAAAATTTGAACTCTTGAAATAAATATGTCCTATGGCTTGGGGATTTTCCTAAAACGTGTGTGACGTAACGCGACAAAATGTGTGACGGAAGTGTAACCATAGCAACCGTGCAGGCAGTGATGTAAGATATTGTTACCTAGCAACCTACTTAAGGGCATGGCAGGTTGCCATCTGAAATTAGCAGCCGTTGATGGGTCGCCATGGCCGGAAGGAATTTGATTTTCGCAAAGGGAAAAGTAGCTTCTTGTTCTATGATGAACATTCTCTAACGAAATTAGGAAACCGATAAACAATTTCTACATTTGATACGATTCAAATTAAAGCAGGCAATGTGATATGAGCAATGACACGTCAAAACTACAATTTCACTCCAGAGATTTGTTTTTACCTATTGGTCGGGGTATTTGGTGCGGAACACTTCCGTGAGATGTGAAAGATACCCCTTTGTACGGGATGTACTACTGGTTGTCATTGTACCGGGCGGTACACCTCCACGCCGCTAATTCAAACCTTGCGCCAGTTGAAACTCCTCTGCTGGAGGAAGTCTGAACTTTATCTACTGTGTTAATTTTCAAGTTTCTCAGAAGATGTCACTACTTGGAAATTTTGGAGTTTCTGAACTAGGTCGTTTTCGATGTATTTTTGTTTTACCTGTAGTAAGAAGTGTGAACTTTCTCTTCTAGAGGACACTACTGAAGAACTACAATGGTGCACCCTAGTGCGAAGTGAAAGAACTGTTGTTTTGGAGAAATTTTTATTTCAAAAGTTTGTTCCTTGTTAAATTTCTTTCTGTTATTGTTTAAGTTGGCTGTATAACCCTTTCCTTCCCCTTGTTTTGAATTTAGCCAATCCCGAATTTCTTTAATTAATTTCTGACCAATCAGATGTATCTTCTCCAACTTGAATATCTTGCTTAACCCTAGCCAATAAAGTTTTTGTGGGCGGGTGTTCTCATTTCCGAAACGCCTCGAACTTTCCACGAGAGTATATAAACTGCTGATTTTCGGGTCTCTGCGCCACTTCAGTAACATCTTTCAGTGTGTAAAGTACGTAGCAGGGGGCGGGAAGCGCCTCTTTCTTCGGGGAGCAGTTCAACACCAAGGTAATGGCCTTTTAATAACTTCTTTTCTTGCTAGCTCAACAGTTTAACTCTCGGGGCGGGTCCGAAGCGTTTCTACCATGTAACTTTCCCTAAAATGTAAAGACTCTTAGCATCTATTCTCTTTCAAAGCTACATATTGGGATAGAGAGTGCTTAACCCTCTCGAGCTCCCACTCATATTGTTTTGAGGTGAACTTATTTTCACTACTTTCTTCCTTAACGTAATGTAAATTGTTTCCTTCTAAAGTCACCTCTTTAGTATGTGATTAGCCCTTGCATTAGCGGCCTAGAGCCAGCTTAGGTTTTAAACAATAGGTATTAGGAGTGCAGATCGCCTCCTCTCAAATTGTTATTTTGGAGGTCATGTAATTAACCTTTTTCTCACTTAATAGACCTCAGTAGGTTGGGTATTTTACCCCCGTGTCTATGTCCTTAGAGGACAACTTGAAGGTGGAGTTTGGTGTGGCCTTCGATAGGCTTAAAGTTGAGAGCGAGTGGCTCTTTCTTGAAAATTGAGTATGTATGCCTCGAGGAGGTTTTTCTGTGTAATTTAGAGCAAGTGCTCCTGGGCATGAATGGGGTTTTCTGCCCCTCTGTTAAATCTTGTTTTGGGGTAAAGTTGGTCTAGTTGCCCAAGAATTGTGAGTTCGGGGCTCGAAGCCCAAATCCTGTAAATACTGTAATTGTAATTTGTTACCTTGCTACTCTGTACCTGCCATGCTTGTTATTTCTTGATTTTGCAAAGAAAATATAACCTTGTTAAATTTTAAAGTAACTTTAATTTCGTAGCCTGAGACCTGTTCACCCCCTGCACCTTCTTTCACCTCTGACTACCACGGAAAACTCCGTAACAGTCATAAACACAAGTAGAACGATGATGTTACAGAAGGATGGTCCCGCACGGTAATGAACTTACGTCAGGCATGCGCTCTGAGCTAACCTTGGGGCGCTTATGTCATCAACTCCATCAAGAATATGACGTGATATCATTTCTAGCGGCACTTTTAACATAAAAAGTACCGCACTATGTTTGTGTAGTGAATAGGAAATGTATAAAAATCGATGAGAACTAGCTAGCTCAATCATCTACTACTTTTGAACTATTTATTTCATTTACATGTTCAGCAATTCAGATCGTTCACTTTCAAGGCATTATATTAAAATGTAAGTCACTTGAACTTATTATCAGTAAGCTCTATACCCGATGGACCGGGGGGAGGGGGAGGGGGTTAGGAGGACAAAATAGAGGGGTCAGTCAGCTAAAATGTTCCCCTGTATATTGACTTCTAAATTACTGGTATCCAGTTATTATGGAGATAATAAAATTACCGAAATTAGGCGGTTGGAGTTCCTCGCACCGTCGATTGCTGGCCTTTTGAGCTGACGTTGGCGTGATCGATCCTAGCTCAGTCTGATGGTAGAAGTAAATATGCTCAGTAATACGTCAGTCTCATGTAGACAGAAATACCACCACAGTAAAAGTAGTAAAACTAATAACATTACTACTCATATAAGTTACGGTAGAATATTTACGAACACACTCCAACGAAGACCTAACACCGTCAGAAATTAGGCAACAACTAGTTATACTGCTTTCACCTTCTCCTTATTATTATTATTCGTTTCCTATTTCCAGTCTTCTGGGTCGGATTGTGAATCAAGAACGTCCAAAGTTGTCTAACTCCCCACCACTCCCTTCCTTCCCCCAATATTTCTTCTACTTTCATTCCTCTCTTCTCTATACTCTCCTTCAACTCTTTCTGGAACTTCCTCGTTGTATTCCTTCTATTATTTTCTCTGTAAATACTCGTAAATAATAATGTTATTGGCTTTACGTCCCACTAACTACTTTTTCGGCTTTCGGAGACGCCATGGTGCCGGAATTTAGTCCCGTAGGAGTTCTTTTACGTGCCAGTAAATCTACCGCACGAAGGCCAGCGTCTCAACCGTCTGAGCCACTCAGCCCGACAGTAAATCCTCGCTTTGGAGATCTATCCTCTTCCATTCTCATCACGTGTCCATACCATTTCAGCTTACTGCTCTCTATTTTATCTTGCAGTTCAAGGAATCCCATTCTCTCTCTGATTTCTTTCTCATCTTTCTCATTTTATCCCTTCGTATCCCAACTAAGGAATTTCATTTCGGCTGCTTGGATTCTGCTTTCATCGTATTTTGTTGTTGTCTATGTGCCCGCCGCACTCAAGACAGAATTATCTTGCCCTTCTGAGTGGCTCAGAAGGCGCTGGCGAGACTCGGTCATACCTTCCAGGAAATACCGAACAGGGCTCCAAGAGGGCCGACAGACGCATCACCACAAAACAGAACGAACCTTGAAAGGAACTGGAACCCTTCCTACCTTGTTGCAAGAGATGGAATACATTTAAAAAAATTAAATACCGACGTGAGGACAACCTTTAATGAAACACAGATGTATCCCCTTATAAAGGGCGATTCAAGAATACATGGGATAATTGGAAGGTTGAATTCCTCACATATATAGAAAGAAAAATGTGTATATAAACATAGGTCCGGAAATGCGTACTTACTTGTCCTCCACGATTACCTGATCTAAACCGGCTGGACTTCTTTGTGCTGGGTTACACAAAGTCTTTGGTTTACGCGACTGCTTTGGAGGATGAAGTACCACTTCCTGGTAGAAATGTAAGGTCCTTTCACACAACATGTACAACACCGGGCATATTCGAGCGTGTTTGTAAATCCATGCGACGACGAGCTCAAGCGTGCGGTACAGCAGGAGGCGGGCATTAAGATAATGACCGGACAACATCAATACAAGAAATGTAGCCCTGAACACCAGGATGGGCTCTGATATCTCGGAGAGTACGCATTAGCGGACCTAATTTCTGTTTATATAGGCTACACGTTTCCCCTTTTCTATATTTGACGAATACAACCCCAGAATTATGCTGCGTATTTTTAAAACAACCTGTATTTACAATTTATTTGAAATTCAATAATAATTATACACATACTTTACTCGCACCAAGTAACATAATCATATCTCAGTAAAACGCCAGTGCGGGCCATGGGAATAGCTGTCTCGATTTGCATGAACTAACTTTGTATTATAACGTCGTGTTTCAAATTAAAGCTTGTGTAAACTCTTCCTCTGGCCGACCTCGTCAAGAAAACAACAGCTGTCGCGCCAGCATTGTTGTCAACCTAATTTCGATCGGGCACACGTTTGTTCGAGTTAATTCAGTTCGCTCGATATTCTGTACGTGACGCACCTACGTGGAGACAAAGACGTCATACCTATAAAGCATCAGAGAACAAACACTGACTGCGAAGTACAGACCAGTTCAGCTGTCTGTCCCAACAAACCGACTTAATGAATTTCAGCGGCTATTTCAAGAACTGTTATAAGTAGCCACCGGATGTCTAGGCTGTAATAGGTCAGAATACAAACTAATTTGTTTTCTCGCAATGTAGCGAGAGAAACATAAATTTTAGGGGTTACGGTGCACCGAACCTCTAATGTTTATGCAAAACTCATAGCATAACCGTTGTGCAGTTGTGCATACTTGTTACTCGCCCATGGCACTACAGCCCTGAAGGGCCTTGGTGTACGAAGCGACCGCTGCTCAGCCCGAAGGCCTGCAGATTACAAGGTGTCGTGTGGTCAGCACGACGCATTCTCACGGCCGTTATTCTCGGTTGTCTAGACCGGGGCCGCTATTTCACCGCCAAGGAGCTGCTGAATTGTAATCACGTAGGCTGAGTGGACCACGAAACCAGCCCTCAGGTCAAGGTAAAAATCCCTGAACTGGCCGGGAATCGAACCCGGGGCCTCCGGGTAAGAAGCAGGCACGCTATACCTACACCGGGGGCCGGCTATTTTATCCTGTTACTGCCTAAAAATTCGAAGTCTGGGGCCTACAAGAAAGAAAACTGATGTGTTTTTGAAACTACTTCAGTAGGATTTCAAACTCAGAATTTACGATTTATGGTTACAAGTCAACAACGTGTCCCTTGAGGCGGTGGTGAGTTTTGTTTACGGAAGAAGTACAATTGGGTATCCGACCTCTAATGTATCTATCGTCGGATTAAACAGCGCATTCCTAAGATCTTGGATAGCTTTCGCCCCTTGTAAGAGCTGTGTCAATTCAGTGAATTGTTCCCGAGCGCCGAGAGAGTTCCCTGTTCCAGGCTGCAGACTCGGCAAGCATGCTCGAGCCAGTACGCTCCTTACCTTCCAGCATTCACTCCCTGCATTTCAGGTCGAGGTGTGTATACTCATAGTGGTTACCAAAAGTAGTAGGTGTACGAGGGCAATATTGATAGAACGCAATATTTAAAGAACTAACAAGTAAAATTGCATTGCACTCGCTCAGTGTAGTCAACCGCAAAGTCCATTACCTTTTGACAAATGTCGAGAAACATTGGGAACCGCTGACAAGGCGTTCTGTGTTGATGACCGCGACGGAGCGCCCTGCTGCGCGGAGTACAGATTCCACGTCTGGAAATCGGCGGCCTCCGGAGTTCCTTTAACTTCGGAATCAGGTCGAGTTCAGAAGGATCATGTCTGGAGAGTATGGAGGATGTTCCCAGACTCCCTAATGCCACCGTTGCAAGAAGAGCTTGACATTGTTTGCGACATGGCCCATCGTGCAACCGTCTTACACGGTGATGCATTCTCGCCACAGGCTTCATGTAATCCTCGATAATATTCTAAAGCATTTTTGCCACGGCAATTTAGGTTTTAATACACCAACGATGATAATCTTTTGAAAACATGCTTTAGAGAGGTGAAATCGACACTCTTCACTTCAACGCCACACAGCAACAACAATCCCCAGTTTACTTACAGCCCTCGTACAATAGTTAACAAGATTGTAACATACGAAGTCGTTTAAAGTAGAACTACACTATGTAATTATAGCGATAATTATGCATGTTAGGGGTAATTCAAGTTGACGTAAATTACCAACAGCCAATGTCCGCGACCTTCCTTTATCGTGCGATCCTGAGGACACTGTACCGCCAAGCCCACTCAAATGTTCAGACTAGAGCTATGCTAAACGACATGCAGACTCCCTCTAACCCATTTACAAGAAATGGGTCCCGCTGAGGCTAGACTCGTTCGACGCCACAAACACTTTATTCAGTCTTATATTTGTAGCAAGAGGAACGTATCAATATTGTGTGGAAAATGCGATATAGAAAATAATACCGAAGCTGCGCTGACATACCATAGAAGTCCAAGAAAGTGTGCGAGAAACGAAAATTTGCAGGAAGAAGAAAAAGAAGAAGAGGTAGAAGAATAAGAAGAAGAAGTACAATTACAGAACGAAATTATTCTCCAATTATCTCGTATATTAAAGCTTTCAATTTCATGGAGAACCTATTCGACGTTCAAACCACAATATTTATTTAAATAAGAATATGAACGTCAAATTTTGAACTTTGCAAGTTGAATAATATTGCCTTGTGAATATTTGTAATAAAATGAAAATTTCTGCGTAAAAGTAGGTAATTTCGGAGTTGAAATCATTTAAATTAATTTTTACAAGTCTGTCTACGTCGCACCGACATAGATAGCTCTTATTACGACGATGGGATGGGGAAAGTCTAGGAGTGGTAAGGAATCGGTCGTGGCCGTAATTGACGTACAGCCCCAGCATTTGTCTGGTGTGAAAATGGGAAACAACGAAAAAACATCTTGAGGGCTGCAACAGTGGGGTTCGCACTCACTATCTCCCGAATGCAAGCTCATAGCTGCGCGCCTTAACCTCAATCGCACGGCCAACTCCCTTGGAGGCTTAAATAATTAGGGTGTGGCTTTTAGTGTGCCAGGAGTACCTCCAGTTCCTTAGCCGCTTTTATACCACTACGATTATCAGTTTGCCTTTTTATACCACTACGAGCGCTAATGTGAGTCAAGGCATTGTTTCACATACGCAGTTATAACTGCATTCGGTATGGACATTTTTCAACTAATTGAACTAAAGAACACATTACAGAAAGAATTATGTAAATAAGTTAGTTTGGATCAAAAAGAAAACGAGTAAAGAAACCAGCGATTTTAGGTTGTTTTTCTCCAACTCCAACGTAGGCCGGAAGTTATTTTTTAGTTTGATAGAACTATCCAAGGCTCAAAATTTGAAACCTTTCCGAGCCCTTTCATGCTTCAAATTTCGGCACAGTTGAGGAAATTGATTAATTTTACGTTCTTGGTAGAATGGACATGCACTGTCAGCTAAGAAACGTTTTCAACAGTAAAACCTGTAGAATGATTATAATTACTGTTTTTTTTTTTTTTTTTTTTTTTGCTAGTTGCTTTACGTCGCACCGACACAGATAGCTCTTATGGCGACGATGGGACAGGAAAGGCTAGGAGTGGGAAGGAAGCGGCCGTGGCCTTAATTAAGGTACAGCCCCAGCATTTGCCTGGCGTGAAAATGGGAAACCACGGAAAACCATTTTCAGGGCTGCCGACAGTGGGGTTCGAACCTACTATCTCCCGAATACTGGATACTGGCCGCACTTAAGCGACTGCAGCTATCGAGCTCGGTATTTTATAATTACTAGTACTTGTTTTAAATGTATCATTTAATGTAGAAACAGATAAATAGTTGTAACAAAGGTAATGTAATTCATGTATCAAACACATGGATTGCAATAAGGAATGATCTATCCCCAGTTTCTGGAAGCAGGGGATTGGAAGAATTATATTCTAGATAAGTGTCGATGCAGCTTTATAATTCGAAGACGCAATTGCTTACCAACACACAAAGTCATTACGCAGCACCGATGCACGCAGTTAATGCGTTGTATTCAATCCGAAATATGATTCGTACAACAGCATCAGCTGTTTGTATTTCATAAGAGAAGCTGTTACTACTTCCACTGTACCTAGATGAATGTCGTAAAGTAAGTTGCAAAATAACTGAGTTGGTTCTTACTGTATTGAACAGCCTTAAGTGTCTAGATCACAAAACAAAACAGTAAAGAGTGTAACTATCGGCAATAAAACTAGTTCACGGGAAACTGAGGCAATGAAACTGGTTGCGATCATCAGGTGTTCGTCCACCAGTAATATCTTTATCGCTTTTTATAACACTTCATGCGTAAACTTAATCAACAGCACAAGCACTACTAAGATGCAGACAGGAGTTGTACATAACACTCATGACCAGGGCTCTATTGTTTATGACGTGAACATTTTAGAAATATGCAAGCATTTATGACCTAAACAATATCAAAATATGACTTACAAGTTTTTTGGCCACATTTTCGAAATCCTAAAAATCTTGCCGCTGTTTAAATTAATATTATATTGAAAATATTATTTTTAAATCTGGCAAAGTGTATAATAATATATAAGTAATAATGTCAATCTTATTGCTTCCGTGGCTCAGACGGCAGCGCGCCTGCCTCTCAGCGCTGGGTTCCGTGGTTCAAATCCCGGTCACTCCACGTGAGATTTGTGCTGGAAAAAGCGGAGGCGGGACAGGTTTTTCTCCGGGTACTCCGGTTTTCCCTGTCGTATTTCATTCCAGCAACACTCTCCAATATCATTTCATTTCATCTGTCATTCATTAATCATTGCCCCAGAGGAGCGCGACAGGCTTCGGCAGCCGGCGCAATTCTTATCCTCACCGCTAGATGGGGGCTTCATTCATTCCATTCCTGATCCGGTCGAATGACTGGAAACAGGCTGTGGATTTTCATTTTCAATATAAATTTTATTATTATATTTTGAATTTATTAAATTACTCAATTCAGATACAACTGTCGACACTGCTCAGAATGAAATAAACGTCACAGTTTGATGAGCGATCAGAAAGAATTACAATAGCAAATTATATACATTTTAAAGTTACTTTAAATAAGAAGGACCTTCTATTTTCACGCAACACTGACTTGTGATTGCAGGATGTTATTAGCGCATATTTGAAATTCGTGAAATTATTAGGTTCACCATTCTGTCATTTCTACACATCTGTCTCATGCTATATAGCATACCCCCCCCCCCCCTAACTCACATAAATATACAAAACCTGTGACAATAAAGTTCGGTGAATGAAGTCAGAACTGTCGATCCGGCAACACTGGCGACACAACGCTGCACCTGCTCCCAGCGTTGTTCAGTTGAGCATCGTGTGTTTACCGTGTAACACCTGTTTGACACAGTGCGTGTTTAGTGCGTTGGTTCTGAACTGCGAACAGGAACATCAACGACCAAAAGATCAAAGTACAGTTTTGTTTTAAGCTTGGCAAGACACCGAAACAAACACATGCGCTGCTGGTACGTGTTTATGAAGATCAAACATTGTCCTTGAAGTGTGGGTACGAGTGGTTCTCTCGTTTCCGAGGAGGCCGGTAAAGTGTTTCTGACAACCCTCTTAGCGAAAGACCGGCGACCGCCGTCAGTGACGAAAACACTGAGAAGGTGAGGACATTACTCATGAACGATCGGCGATTAACTGTGCGCATGATAGCTGATGACAGATTAACCGTGAATCCGTGCGACAAATCATTACCCAGAAGTCAGGCAAGAGGAAAAACGTGTTCTCGTCTTGTGCCACATCACTTGACGTACGATCAGAAGCAGGCACGTTTAGAGGCTTCACAGGATATTGTCGAAACGGCGGATGCGACACCAAATTTCTTGAACTGTATTATCATTGAAGAAGAAACCTGGAGTCTCAGTACGACTCTGAAACGAAACGGCAAAGCATGGAATGGTGTGCTGCGGCATCCCCTCGCCGGAAAACAGGTCAGAGCCAAAAAGTCATGCATCAAACTTGCTTTGAAAGGAAAGAGATTTGACGATAATCCTGACAACCAACGAAACGTGACGATGCCTTTGAACACCATCCCAAAGGAAGCTTTCTTTGCAAAGTTTCCAGGAGACATATATCGCCGATCTCAGCAGTGCATAGTTACGGGAGGGGACTATTTCGAAGGACAGTAAGGTCACTGTCGTACATTGTTCATCTATGTTGATAGTACAGGATTATTCACCGAACATTATTGTCAAAGGCTTGTATTTGTAAGAAAGATAACTGTAAGAAGTTACAGACAATTAGGAGATGTGAAAAATCCGTCTGAGACGACTGCAAGCACGTATGTTAAAATGGAATAAAAAAATGAAAATATGAAAAAATACGAAAATTCATGGGAAAATATGACAATAATAAGAAAAATTACCATTAAATGGCAAGAAACGTTAAAAGAGCCAAAATATTACTTTATATAACCCTCGAATATTGAATAATTTTAGTCACTGTAGATAAAATCATGCTAAACTTGTATTTTCCATGGAAAAAATACAAAGAAAAAATAGGATATGTCATAAACATCCGGGCCCTTCTCATGACACTATTAGAAACACACTGGCTTGAAAATGGAACACGAACACTCACAAATACAAAGTGGGAAAAATAAAACAGGCCTGGGAGAACTGTCCATCACAGGAAATGCTGGAGACCGTGATTTCGTTGCACCAATCGACTGCTGTGACATGTCTGCGCGTAGCTCACTCTCTCATTACGTGTGAGGAACAGATGTGTTTAGTGAGCAGTTGAATGCAACATAAAATGATGCTCACGTTAAAACAGCGCGTGTTCATTGTCGAGTATTATGTGAAGCATCATTTGTGGAAACCCTGCGCGGAACTGTCTGTGTAAGAGTTTAAGAAAAGTTTGTGGAAACCCTTCAGCAAAGTCTGCGATGTAAAACTTAGCGGCAAGATAGCGTGTGACGGGCTCTGCAGCGAATGAAAACCGTAACTATCCGAAAAGAGTTCGAACACCAGAAAACATTGTTGCTCAAGTGAAGGAAAGCCTGGAGCGAAGTCTGACGAATTCTCAACGCTGTCTATCTGTGCAGGTGGGAATTAAGAGACTGCCGTGTTGAAACGTTATCAAAAAGGACCTGCATCCGTGTCCTTACAAATTTACTGTTGTGCATGTGTTGGTGTCCAGACGAAACTTCGCGTGTGGAGTTCTGTCGGTGGGTTTTCACTGAAGTGGAGTCAGAACTTTCGGATCCTCAGCTTTTCACTTCTTCAGATGAGGCTATTTCCAGCATCTTCTGTGACGTTCATTAAGGTGGGTCAATCCTGAGCTAGTCCTATTTTAGATAATTTCAGGGGCAACTCTATTTTGCCCACCCGGTTTATCATTAGGGTTTAAATGTACAATATAATTCAGTCCGTACAAGAAACTGTATAACATGCAAAGTTGTTCCACAAACACCAGAAAATGAACAGTAAGAATGGGAACAGTGCTATTGTTGTATATTCAATTCTTCTTCTTCTTAATCTGTTTACCCTCCACGGTTGGATTTTCCCTAGGACTCAGCGAGGGATCCAACCTCTACCGCCTCAAGGGCACTGTCCTGGAGCATGAGACATTGGGTCGGGAGTACAACTGGGGAGAATGACCAGTACCTCGCCCAGGCGGCCTCACCTGCTACGCTGAACAGGGGCCTTGTAGGGGATGGGAAGTTTGGAAGGGATAGACAAGGAAGTGAGAAGGAAGCGGCCGTGGTTTAATGTTAGGTACCATCCCGGCATTTGCCTAGAGAATTGGGAAACTACAGAAAATCACTTCCAGGATGGCTGAGGTGGGAATCGAACCCACCTCTACTCAGTTGACCTCCTGAGGCTGAGTGAAACCCGTTCCAGCCCTCGTGGCACTTTTCAAATTTCGTGGCAGAGCCGGAAATTGAACCCGGGCCTCCGGGGGTGGCAGCTAATCTCACTAACCACTACACCACAGAGGCGGACATATTCATTTCTACTGTCCTCAATTGCTGTACACAACAAACAACTCCCACAATTTTTCCAACGAGGAAGACAACAGCAGACATAACTTAATAATAATAATAATAATAATAATAATAATAATAATAATAATAATAATAATAATAATAATAATAATAATAATAATAATAATAATAATAATAATAATAATAATAATAATAATAATAATAATTGTACCAGGCGGTACACCTCCACGCCGCGTATTCAAATATTGCGCCAGTTGAAACCTCTCTACAGGAGAAACTCTGAACTTTATAATCTGTATTAAATCAAAGGTTTCTTGGAAGATGTCACTACTGTAAATTTTGAAGTGTTCTGAACTATGTCTATTTCGATTTGTGTTTGTTTGCTCTGTAGCAAGAAGTGTAGACATTCTCTTCTAAATGTCACTAGTTAAAAGCTATAACTGTGCACCCTGGTGCGAAGTGAACGAACTGTTTTTGAAGAAATTTTGTATCTATAAGTTTGTTCTTTGTTAAATTTCTTTCTTTCATTTTTTGGGTTGGCAATATTGATCTCTGTTTCCGCCAGTTTTAAATTCAGCCAATCATAAATTTTCTAAATTAATTTTCCACCAATCCTAGATTTCTTCTTCAGTTTTGACTTGTAATCTTTAGCCGACCAATAAAAGTTTGTGGGCGGGTTGTTATCATTCATGAAAGGTCTCGAATGTTCCACGAGGGTATATAAACTGCTGATTTTCTTGTCTCGGGGCACTTCTGTAACATCTTTCTTAGTGTATGGATATGTAGCAGGGGGCGGGAAGCGACTCTTTCTCCAAGCAGCAGTTCATCTACAAGGTAATGGCCTATTAACATCTTCATTTCTTGCTAGCTCAGCAGTTTAACTCTCGGGGAGGGTTCGAAACCTTTAGTATGTAACCTACCCTTTTAAAATGTAAATTCTTTTCTGTCTATCTACAAATTACTAATCTGTAAAGCGTGGATAGAGAGTGCTTCACCCTCTCGAACTCCCCTTCATTTTGAATTTGAGGTGACTATTGTTTCGTAACCGTTTTTCTCTTCCTTCTTAAAGTCTTCAACTTATTTGCCGACTAGTCACGTCCATAGCTTGGGATTAGCCCCTGCCTGATCGGCCTAGCGCCACATAGGGTTTTAGACAAACTTTGTGTAGGAGTGCAAGTTATCGCCTCCATTCAATCTCGTATTATGGGCCAGTAACTTAACCTGATGTTTTGTTTTCCTCATGTAAAGGCCCTGTAGGTTGGGTATCAAATACCCCTGTTTCTTAGTGTGTCTTGAGGGCAGTCTGAAGTGTAGATTGTAGCCTTTGATAGGCTTGTAATATTGAGAGTGGGTCTGCTCTTTTCTGTAACATTGAAATTAGGAGCAAGTGCTCCTTGTACTTAGGGGTTTTCTGCCCCGTAGCTTTTGTGATTGTGAGCTGAGAGCTCAAGTGTTAATGAATACTGGCCGTAGCCCAATATATGTAAGAATCAAACTGGTTTTTGGTACAGCGGCTGTATACCTGATTGTCTTTGTGATTTCCCCTAGTGGGAACCGGTTAAATATTCTCCAAATTGTGTACCTGATTTAACTTGTTGTTATTTGTAGTATGCTCAAAATTCTATGCTACCATTGTTAAGTTTTGAAAATATAACCTTGTTAAAATTTTAATTCATCTTTCGTGCTTCTGTAGTCGAGACCTATTCTAGCCCGCACCTTCTTTCACCTCTGCAAAACTACAAAACTCCGTAATAATAATAATAATAATAATAATAATAATAATAATAATAATATGTTTTCCTAGTTGTTTAACGTCGCGCCTACACGTTCAAATCTTGGTACCGACCGGAGAAGGCGTGTAGATTTGCATAACGAACATTCAGACTTACTTTTGATTTTAAAGATATCTCTTAGAGAACAGGTAGTGTCGGAAAATGCATTTTTCCGCCATAATTTTTACTGTTGCTAACATATTTGCAGTAACATTGCGTTCCACGAGTTAACAGAAATATGCATCACAGGAAGATAATCTTGTAACTACACTAGTCTCCAAAAGTTAAGCATAAGTTACGAGTAAGCAGGGCGACAGGAAGTAGACCGCAAATCACACGACATATGCACCTACCAACCTTAGTGTTCGCTCTGTATAGGAAAGGAGTGTTACCTGCTTTGACTAGCAGCGTAACCGCAAGGTAGACACAGCCAGTGCCTGCGCCCCATATTTCCTAAGTCGTGTTTGCCCTGTTATAGTGTGTGGAGTGTAGCCTCGTGGTGAACGTGACAACATAATGGCACAACGACGCCATTTGGATCCCGTTTTGCAGGGTAGAATACTCGGCCGTCTGGAAGCAGGCCAGACACAGACCGAAGTCGCCGTATCCTTGAATGTGCCAGAAAGTGTCATTTCCAGGCTTTGGAGACGATTTCGAGACACAGGAGTTGTTAGTCGTAGGCCAGTACCAGGGTAACCACCCCACAGCAAGACCGATATCTGGCTTTAACCGCCCGACGAAATCGGAGTGCACATGCAAGACAATTGTCGGCGGAGCTTGCAGCCGTCTCAGGAGTTGCCGTTTCCCGGCAAACTGTGTACCGGAGGCTCAGAACAGCAGGGCTGTTTGCCCGACGTCCAGCGGTGTGCGTCCCGCTCACTCCAGCAGAGAGACGGGCCCGCTTACTGTGGAGCCGTTATCATCGAAAGTGGACCATATGTGAACGGAGGCATGTGCTCTTCACAGATGAATCCCGCTTCAGTTTGCAGAACGATTCCCGTCGCACATTAATCTGCAGAGAACCGGGTAGCCGATACAACCACAGGAACTTCGTGGAACGGGACCAGTATGGTGGTGGTGGCGTCATGGTGTGGAGCGGCATCATGTTGAATGGCCGTAGGGACCTGCAAATCTTCATGGGTGGTCCGAGGATCACTGTTAACGCTCGGAGATACAGGGATGAGGTACCGAGACCACATGTTTGATTCTTCAGAGGTGCGGTTGGTCCAGACTTCCTCTCAATGGACGATAATGCCCGACCGCACCGCGCTGCTCTGGTGGATGAATTTCTGGCTGTTGAAGATACTCATCGCATGGACTGACCAGCGAGGTCTGCGCTTCTGAATCCTATAGAACATGTCTGGTATGCATTGGGGAGGCGAATTGTATGCCGTCAGCCTCCACTAAGGACCCTCGAAGACCTTCGCAATGCCCTCTCGGAGGAATGGGATCGATTGCCACAAAAGCTCCTGACTGAGAGCCTGCCACATCGCTGCGAAGCATGTGGTGCCGTTACGGGTAACCATACACACTATTAACAGCATACTTTGTTGTGGAAGATATTGCCAAGTTTTGTTAGTTGTTGTGAAAGGTGTACCTTAGCTATCAAAACCTTTCTGACACTGCTTTTTGGGACAAGTTGTGTGACATATGGCGTGTGAGGCAGCTTCCATTTCTTCAGCAATTCGTCTAATATTCCTATCAAGCGGTATGGCCTCGTTTAGTGATTATCCTTTGCTTTTGGACACTAGTGTAGTAGTGAGAACAATTTTCTTAGAAATCCATCGACCAATCCTCCAGTAGCGGAAAATGAGCGACCGCATTTGCCTGGTATGAAAGTGGGAAACTACGGATAACCATCATTAGGTGTTCTTCCGATATGAGTAACGAACTAGTATCAGAGGTAAGTTTTTTGCCAGATGATGTTATTCTGTAAAGAGGAATAACTAAGTTACAAGAATGTGAGCAACTGAAAAAAGACGTCAACAGTGTTGAGAGATGGACAGCAGGCAATGGTATAATGATAAACGGGGTTAAAAGTCAGGTTGTGAGTTTCACTAATAGGAAAAGTCCTCTGAGTTTTAATTACGGCGTTGATGTGGGTGAAGGTTTCTTATGGGGATCACTGTTACGTACCTAGCTGTTTATATAAGGAAAGATCTTCATTGGAGTAATCACATAAATGGGATTGTAAATACAGGGTACCGATCTCTGTACATGGTTATGAGGACATTTAGAGGTTGCAGTAAAGATGTAAAGGAGAGGGCATATAAGTCTCTGGTAAAACCCCAACTAGAGCATGACTGCACCAGGATTACTTGATTCGAGAACTGGAAAAAATCCAAAGAAAAGCAGGTCGATTTGTTCGTTGCGAAAATGTTCCAAAGTATGGGCTGGGAAGACTCGGGATAAAGGTGACGATCTGATCGACTGTGTTATGTTCCGAGCTGTCAGCAGAGAGGTGGTGTGGAATGACATTAGTAGACGAATAAGTTTGAGTGGTGTTTTCAAAAGTAGGAACGATCACGATATGAAGATAAAGTTGGAATTCAAGAGAACAAATCGGGGAAAATATTCATTTATAGGAAGGGGAGGTGGGGACTGGAATAATTTACCAAAGAAGATATCCAATAAAGTTCCAAATTTTTCACAATTATTTAAGAGAAGACTAGGAAAACAACAGGTAGGGAATCTGCCACCTGCGCGAGTGCGCTAAATGCAGACCAGTAGTGGCTGATTCTGTGATTGATCTTCAGGGCTGCCGAAGGAGGTATTCAAACCCACCATCTTCTGAATGTGAGCTCACAGGTACGCGGCTCTAACCGCACGGTATTTCCTGCGCTGAATTAGTGAGGTTTTAATGATCCTTGAATTAACCAGTATTCAAGTGGCTGATTTCAGTCAATAAGCCTATGTAGAAATATAATTATGTCTGTTTACGTGACGATAAGTTGCATATCAACATATTGGACTCGCGTGCTCGTTGAAGTGCGAACACGTGTCCTGTAGCAAGGCTCTGCCCACACAGCTCACGGGGCAGAGTGGGCCGTCCTCTTGTCACCAGCTAGTGTAAGGTGTCACAAAATGAGGAGAAGTGTCTTAATAAAGAAGTCTATTAGCATAGCCGTGCAAACCAAATGAAGCAACTGCAGTGACAGAATTCGCCAATAAAAGCATGGCATTACAAAACAAGTTACTGTCTCTAGAGAAATACGTGTATGTAACCCAAGGACACTCCTAACTTTATTTAACTCATTTACAGGGTCCACATTTGAGTACTTCTCAATTATTTGGAATCCTATGACAACAAACAACACCACTCTAATCCACCATCTTCAAAACCAGTTTCTAAAATAAATAATCCATGACTGATATAAACAGAGGCAATTACTAAACATTCATAAATTATTAAAATATACCCAAGGTACATGGTGTCAATAGCTTGCGCCTTAGATGAAATAGCAAAGACTTGAATTTCATGCATAAAATAATTAATTTTGAAATTGAAGATTTAAATATGTTGCGGTCAACTTCATTCTATACAGCTGATTTCAAAGCCTAAATACGAATGTGATAAGAAGTTCCCAATTAATAGAGCAATGAGACTATACAACATTATTCACCCGTAAGCTCATATTTTTAGTGTGATAGAAACTATATTTACTTCTTCATGTAACTGCAATTCTCAAATATATCCTATCTGAAATCTCCTCCTTTCCCCTAGTATATTTTTTGGTAATATTAAAACTTCGCTTCTCTTATAAAGTGACAAGAGATTTGTGATGCGATATTAGAGTTAGGTTCAATGCTGCTTGTAAACAGGTAACTAACTGGTAATTTACAGAATAGGTTTTTTAATTACTTCACATCTATTTTATAATGGTCGTCAACCTTCTAATTGGAACTTAGGTTCACAATAAATAAATAAATAAATAAATAAATAAATAAATAAATAAATAAATAAATAAATAAATAAATAAATAAATAAATAAATAAATAAATAAATAATACATTTTAAAAATACAATTGATGAACAGGATTTTACGGAAATATACACAGAACAGAATTGACGTGGCTCAGTTTGGGTTTCTGATCACAATTCTAGACTTTTTAACTAAGAATCTACAGTAGAATACGAAATTAATTAATTAAATTATGTATTTATTTACTTATTTAGCTTATGGTTGCAGGACTACATACAGAATTAGGAAATGAATATATAATGTATAACATTTGAACAATATATAAGGGTAGTGGAGGTATCGACGTCCTTGCTATCATTAGGATAAAGAATGCGCTTTAGACTTGAATGTCAAGATCCTTCAGCCATCGCATAAATGATGGTGGACAATTTACAGGTATATCCTTGGTATGACCACAGCAGACATTCTAAAAGGATGTGTTCCAAAGTTCCCTGATCTCCAGTAGCCCCACTTATGAGGAGAGTATGCACACAGCCATGTGTTTTACGAAACGGCTTCAGTGCCGGCCAAGCCCAGGGAGGTAGATCAAAGCTTCTTGGAGCATGATTTGGATTGAGCACCCTAAACCGCCCAGGAGCGTAACTTAGACTAAACTCTGCTACTGACAGCTCCTTAGCTGTCGTTGTTGAAGTGAGGCGGGGTTTTAATCTAAGTCTTTAACGGTCCTTGATTGCTCTGTGTATAGGTAGAAGAGTGTTGGATGAGATTTTTACTCCCGAAAAAATGAGTTTGAACGCCGTAGATCTGATGGGACAATATGTGAGAGAATATATGGTTATCATGTAATCCAACGGACCGCGAAATGTCTGCCCGTTGTAAGCATTAGGAAGGAGATAATAATACAGTGGAACGCCCATGCCCCACTGTCATCAAGCCATCAGCAACCTTGATATCACGAATCACCTCGGGAGCTAAACTTTATTTCGAGATATAGAGAACACCGTTTTTGAGCATGTGCAGCACATAATTGAATCATATATATCTTCGAGATTTTACTGGATACATTAATTTTAACAATATTTAAAAATATACAAACAAACTCTATTTTACGGCATCGCTTTCATTATAATCCTTTTTATAGTATTTTTTTTTAAAGACGGGATAGAGTACATGCAGTAGTGAAACAAGAAAAACACCTCCGTTAACACCTTTGGAAAAATTCCGTTAGCCTCTTCTGTTTGTTACTGTTAACCTTTCCTCCCTAGATGTTGAAACTTCTCGTCAATACCACGCAGCCGAGATTCGTAAATGTGTAGCCTTTCATCCGCGACTTCGGGAGTTGCTTTCGTACGTGACCGAGAAACAGCGAGGCTTCGTCCATTTTCCGATCACTCGAAGTTTTAGTTTTTCGGTTCCCGTCATTTTAGCTCCCAGCATCACTGCAACCCTTTCTTTACTTGTTAACTGTTCCTCCCAAACCACAAATGAAGTGTTCCACAGTTAATGTTGCAAAAAATTGAATGGGTGCTCGCAAAAACGGGCTAACCAACATTTTGTCAGAACAGAAATAAATCAACTTTTGCAAATGTCAAGAAACAAAAATTATACCATAAAAATAATATTTTCTTCATTACTTTATCATGATGTAGTACCTTTAAGTTATCAATAACATATATTGGAATTGTATTAAAAATTAAAAGTGCTGGAAAAATAAGAATATAAAAAATGGAAGAAAATTGACTTCTGCGTTGACCTAGCTATAGTTTACCTTAGATTCGTAACCAAACTTTATTTTATGATCATACAATACAAAAAAGGTGTTTTACACAGCAAACTAGACATAAAGATGCCGGCCCCCGTAGTGTAGGGGTAGCGGGCCTGCCTCTCGTCCCAAGGCCCCGGGTTCGATTTCCGGCCAGATCAGGGAATTTTCTCTCGACCTGAGATCTGATGCGAGGTGCACTCAGCCTACGTGATTAGAAGTTAGGTGCTATCTGACGGTGGGATGGGGGCCCCGGTCTCAAAAAACCAGAATAACGGCCGAGAGGATGCGTCGTGCTGACCACACGACCCCCCGTAATCTGCAGGCCTTCGGGCTGAGTAGCGGTCGCTGGGCAGGCCAGAGCCCTTCCAAGGGCATAAGTGCCATGGGTTTTCTTAGACATAAAGATGCTTCAGACTTATTTTGAAATATGACGTAACTTTCCCTCATGGGACAATCATCAGTCATATGGGTCATATTCTAATGTATTGGAAAATGATTCCTCAGTTACCTCTTGGCCATTGCCAGCTGTCAATTCTCTGTAATACTGGTGATATACTGCAGGGACATACTCATTTAGCTCAAGCAAGTCCTTAGGTTTGATGGCTTTACTGGACTTGTAACACTGTACTTTGGTGACAGCTGAACACTAGCAAGTGATGGCCGACCACCATTACTGTTCCTTTTGTGAAGGTCAACACAATCATATTCCTCAGAAATACTATATAAATATTTTAAAAATACTTAAATGGTACATCTTTCATAAAAAAGTATGCCTGAAACTTTACTAACTAGTACTCTTTGCTTATTTACAGATACCATTCTCTTGGTTAATTTTTCTAGCAAAGGTTGAGTGCTCACAAACTTATCACTAATCATTTTTACTACTTAAAATGGCTTTCTTACTCTAGCTCTTTTTACAAAATCCTTCCATTCATCTGGCACAAAAGCACAAACACACACAGCCTCTAGTAAACATGGGGATAAGGTTTGCTAACCTACATATACAGCAATGCCATCTTTACGGCCTCCTCCGTAAACGTCTGTTAGCCCTATTTTGCAATAACAAAACTGGCCTAAACAAAATGGCATACAATTCAAATCGTTGTATCTCATCACACAGGATTGCCTGATGATAGCCCTACTCACAGAAGATACTTTGAACCTTCCGCAATTGATGGCAGCACATAACTCTTTTTTTCCAAATTTGTTGGTTAGCCCGTTTTTGCGAGCACCCATTCAATTCGACTTATAGTATTTTTTGCTTCAAGGGAAGGGAGGAAATGTTTGCTTCGAGAAATCGAGAAATTCGTGTAACCCGATTTCGAGTAATAGAGATATAATTAGACGTGAAAAATAGGACAAATGGCTGGGAAATTTAAATTACTTCGAGATACTGAAAATTCGAGTAATGGAATTTCAAGATATCAAGGTTCGACTGTAATAATGTTATTTGCATTACGTCCCACTAACATCTTTTACGGTTTGCGGAGACGCCAATGTGCCTGAATTTTGTCCCCATGAGTTATTTTACGTGGCAGTAAATCTACCGACACGAGGCTGACGTATTTGAGCACCTTCAAATACCACTGGACTGAGCCAGGATCGGACCTGTCAAGTTGGGGTCAGAAGGCCAGCCCCTCAACCGTCTGAGCCACTCAGCCCGGCAATGAAAGATGACAGAGAAAATTGGAGTACCCGCTGCCACCGCGTTCTCCAGCCTATATCTCACATGGAGTGGCCGGGATTTGAACCACAGAACCCAGCGACGAAACGCCGGCACACTACCATCAGAGCCACATATATTTTTGATAGAAACATATCGTCTTTCAAGCCCATTACGATGGCAAGAAATAAGAACATCTACCCTATTTTCCGTACATTAAGAGGTAATCACTAATTTCTTCCTACCAGATTCCTCCCATTATTGTCAACAAGTGATACGGGTATCTTCGCCCTCTGTCAGGTAGTCCTAAGGTATTCGCCAATTTCTATCTTCCTGCAGCTCCGTTCCCTACGATAGTATGTTCATGTTTTGGTGATACGCAGAGAAGCAGAAAAGTAAAAAGGCTATTCTGTCTCATTGGCGACAGCAGTCACGGAGTAAGGATAAGTTTTCTGTGAGGCTAGTGGTGCGGAAGAGGCCAGCAGAGTTATCTCGCCACAGGCCAGCGAGCACTGCATAAACTACCGCTAACTTTAGTATGTGATACTGCTTGTACGTGCTTCAAAGACGTGACCTACACACATTTCACACAATTTAACCATCTTGACACAGAATATAGTATCAATACCTTTACCCACTTACGCCTTAACTTCAAGCAATTATTAAAGACGACGACCGGGCGAGTTGGCCGTGCGCGTAGAGGCGCGCGGCTGTGAGCTTGCATCCGGGAGATAGTAGGTTCGATTCCCACTATCGGCAGCCCTGAAGATGGTTTTCCGTGGTTTCCCATTTTCACACCAGGCAAATGCTGGGGCTGTACCTTAATTAAGGCCACGGCCGCTTCCTTCCAACTCCTAGGCCTTTCCTATCCCATCGTCGCCATAAGACCTATCTGTGTCGGTGCGACGTAAAACCCCTAGCAAAAAAAAAAAAAAAAAAAAAAAGACGACGAAAACTAGGAATTATCTGGATGGTGGCTGATTTGTTCAAAACCTCTCAATTGGAATTGGCCTCCACGGTATGCACTAGCCATGCGTCTTGGTGGGTGTGCTATTTACCAACTGATGAGCCCAATTAGCACACGGGGGCGAAACGCAGGCAACCAGGAATGAGTTAGCTGGTTTATTAATAATGTCCAATAACGGACCAATTATATTGGCATTATAAATCATACCTAATGCTAACCCACGGTGTATCACACATTATGGCACAATCCACAGGCAACACAGACCCTTGGTGTTTTTCATATAATGGTACTACCTCCATAGAGTCCGGCTTCATGGTTAAATGATTAGCGTGCTGGCCTTTGGTCACAGGGATCCCGGGTTCGATTTCCGGCCGGGTCGGGTGTTTGTGCTGTCCGCAACATCCCTGCAACTCACACCTAACACTATCATCCACCACAATAACACGCAGTTACCTATGCATGGCAGATGCCATATTATTATTATTATTATTATTATTATTATTATTATTATTATTATTATTATTATTATTATTATTATTATTATTATTATTATTATTATTATTATTATTATGGCAATGGAGTGTCGCCTCCGCGTTTACGAGGATGGGTCTCTATCTAGGATGAAGTCTAATTTTGAAGACGACACCAATATCCAGTTCCAGAAACACAGGAAATAACCAACGAACATTAAATCCCCGACCGGTGGGGAATCCTGGATTACTTGGACCAAAGGACCAATGGGACCAATTAGCCACAGACCCGGGTTGCAGCAGTAATGATAAGTGAATCTTTCATTGTTAATCTGTCGTGAAAAAAGGCAAACGGATATTCAAACTGAGTCATACAGTTCCCTATCCGACAACAATACAGTAACTTGTTTCTAAAAATGTTATTACATTCTACAATACAATAACTTGTTTCTAAAAATGCTATTACATTCTGTTTATCAACAAAAAATAAAATGACAAACACTTTTGTGTTCTTTACCTCTCCTCTGAAAGGTGCTTTCGATATCTGCATGTACAGCCAAATTTACAAACGTTACTGCGCGTTATATTGCCCGTAGTTACTATGTTGTGTTTCTATTTTATTAAAATCTCGTTAACAGATCTTTTTATGTCCTCCTAATCTACATATCTAATATTAATGAGTCAGTTGCATTGAAATGAGCAATGTTTCCTCCTCGGGAACAGAAAACAATAAGAGAATCCTTAGAAGTGGCAGTGAGGATAAAAACACCCATAATAAATCACGTCCTTGAAATTTCAGTGGCTTTAATAACCTGCGTGAAAGAAAGGAAATTATAGAAAAACTACTTTTCTTTCTCCTTCTTCCGAAATCATTGATTGGTGAACTGCATGTTCGTTCATCAGTTGAGATTCCTCGATGACAAGTTGCTTGCCTTTGTAGGTACAACTTAGATACACTAATATACTGTATCTCTACACGCCGATAAATCACAGTAACTAAGTGTTTAGATTGATGCATTCACGGTCTGTTTTAATACACATGCTAATATTTTGGGATTTTGTCATGTTAAAGAATACAAAAAAGTATTCCCGTTTAGAAGAGGCTTCGCTTCATGGCCTAATTTGATTTCAGTGTTTCTTATAAATAAATATACAGGAACTACACTGAAGAAAATGGAAAACGCAACACCCAGAAGGAGTGGTGCTACATTGCTGCAATTGAACACGCAGGACGAGTGTTCGGTTGTGATTCGATTATTACATTTTCAGGTCCCTCTGATCGCAAGTTTGGACAACAATCAAAACAGGATGTGCCTACCACGAGCTGCAATACATCGATGAATTCGTCGAGGCATGGAGTCAATAAGGCCCTGGATCGCTTCCTGAGGAATTGTGGCCCATGCTTGCTGCACTGCACGGGTCAGTTGTTCCAGAGTTGTGCGTAGCTGAGGATGGTTGGCCAGTTGTCGAGCCATCATGTCCCACACATGCTCAATAGGACTCAGGGGAGGGGATCTGGCGGGCCATTCTAAGGTTGTGATGTCGTGGAGAGCTTCTAGGGAGATGCTTGCAGTGTGAACCCGGGCATTGTCCTGTTGAAACATCCCATTAGCAATGTTCGCCATCATAGGGACAACCACTGGATTGAGTACCCTATCAACGTACTGTCGAGCAGTCATAGTGCCCTCAACAAGCACTAATTGTGATTTCACATTAAAGCCAATAGCTCCCCAGACCATAATGCTTGGTGTTGGCCCTGTGTGCGTCTCGACAATAAGATCTGGGCGGCCCCTCTCCCCGGAACGTCGGCGCACACGATTCCGGCGATCACTGCGGACAAGACAGAAGCGCGATTCATCACTAAGGACGACCCTATGCCATTCGTCTACCCACGTCGATCTTTCACGACACCAGGCCAGCTTTACACGTCGCTGTTGTGGGGTCAATGGAACAACTTCTGCAGGGACACGGGCTCGTAAGCCAGCTGCACGCAGGCGATTACCAACTGTTTGTTGTGTAACGTGGGGTGCCACAGCTGCTCGAATTTGCGTTGCTGTTGCATGGGGTTCCATCCGGGTCATCCGAATGATGCGGCGGTCCTCTCTCACAGTTGTCTGTCGCGCTGGGCCTGTGCCAGGTCTACGAGTGTGGGTACCTTTATTTAACCACTGCTGCCATACAAGTTGTACCGTAGATGCCTGTCGGCCAACACGTGCAGCGACAGTCTTTAGCGATAATCCAGCCTCACACAGCCCAATTATCCGAGCCCTCTCAAACGGCGACAGTTGTTGATAGCGTGCTCTTCCCTGTCGTCGAGGCATGTTTGACGGGGAACACTTCACTGCACAGACTACAAGTCAACTACGCTTCACCAGTCCGTATAAGTTACTGGAGTTGATTCCTCCGCGACCAATCACGTGGGGAGACCTGTAGCAACAATCCAATGGGTCTGAAACTTTGATCGTTTACATACCTACATAGCATCGTTCCATATCTTGAAAATCAACACAAACGACCAATGCCTTCATGGTGTTGCAATTTCCATTTTCTTAAGTGTATTTTGAAGATGATTTTTCAACACTGTAGTAAATTTACATATTTCTAATAAAGAAGTCATGAACGGGCGTTTTTAAAGACCGATTCAGAAACTGAAGCTACATCGAAAATGAATTGCTGGAAATGCATAAAATGAACTACGAGGATTGTTACGCAATTTAATTAGACTGGGCCTTACAGGAATAAACACCAGAAGTCTTCAGCCTTTTTAACACTGCTTTCTGTAAAAATATGCCGTGAGAACTACCAATTAATTTATTCTGAAAATAGCGTTTTCCAGGATAAAGCCCTTAGTGCTAAATGAAACATGGACCCTTCTATTAAAAGAAAATCTTTCGATAAACCTTGCTAAACGGACATACTTTATAAGAAAGAGGTTTCGTTATGGTCAAGAAGATAGAGGATGGTTAGATTCGCAAAAAGCTCTACCGTTTGTTATCTGGTTCAGGGGAACCCCAAAAATCTACGACAATGAGACGTCCTAGGGAAGTTGAGCGATTGGTTTCCTCAACGTGCTCTTATAATACCAGTGGTGCTATCTTTAGCAATTTAAAGTGCTTTCCTAGACACTTATTGTATCCTAAAAGCCATTAACACTCATGTCTTAGTAACACTTAAATATAGCACCTGGCAATAGTCAATTACAAAAAATGCTGTGTTCATCAAGAACAAGCATTCAGAAGAAAAATCTTATTTAGTTTAAACGTTGCGGACTTTTACACCGGCAAAGTTTGATGGACCTATTTAAATTTACGTACAAAAAGCCGCCAACTTAGCATTATTTTTCAAGATACTGTTAAAATATGTTTTTGTTATTACCAGGACTACGATGTGAGTGTGAATGAACGTCTACTGTGCTTGTTATTTTGTGGAATTCAACTTTTAATTTGTAACGACAATTTTAAGATATCACTTGTAGTGCTTATAAAATAAAATTTATTTCATATTAGTTCTAGTTTGTAATAGTCGCTTCTAAGATAAGATTAAGGATATTTATAGTGTTTACATTTTGTCTCATGATACTTCTAGTTTGTAATGGTAGTTTTAGATTATGAATATTTTTCCTCAAATATACACTGTTAACGAAGCGTGGCTTCAAGTGTGAGAGAGTACCGTGAGTTCTAACTTCGCCACTATGAATAAAGGCAAATATAATAATAATATCTAACAAAAATAACGAAATATGTACATACAAATGGGCTGAAAAAATGTCAGAATATGGAGAGAAATTCGGATTGATTTTTAATAAAATTGATGAAAAACAACTAATATCTATTACACCCTACCGGGCTTCGAATGGATGACCCACGCATAAGAATGCCTCCACGTAACGGGGTAAACACCCACGGATGAGATTGGATTGAAGAGCGGGTCGAATTGCTTAACGAGCTTCGAACCGCTCCCCTTCCTACTTTCTGTGCCGGCCCGGCAGCCTGAGCACTTGGGGAAGTGGTACGTTCGAAAGAAAAAAAAAAACTAATACTTAAGATGGAGCCTTATGTCTATAATATGAAAGTAGGATCTCTGGGTTCAAATGCCTATTGGATACTGCTTAGCACTGCTACAAATGACAAGAATCATAAAATAGGGGTTACGAATACAACTTTATTCACATATGACAATTTAAAAAAAAATTGACACAGCTCTATACAATGACTCTCCACAGATGGGAGGAAAAGAAAATAATAATCACTTTAAAATACGAATCGCCCATGGGCGTCGTCTGCATAACGGTATAATTGAGGTTTTGCGACTTGCTATCGTTCATTTTTCCCCATTAATTCATACCGTTCATGAAATTTGTACATTATTCTGTCGATCACACCGTGAGATGACCTGATGTCCCTATTCACAAATATTACTAGCTGTTCTAAGCACGAACATAACCGGGGCCTACGCTACATAATATCATATTAAAAGACACATTTGCATAATGCACAAACAAACACAAATACCATTTTTGCTAAACCCCGGACTCCTCATCTATCACCAAGACCACACAACGTGCACATAGGTTCTGTTTGAACTCAAAAATATGTGCACATAATTACGAAACATACACAGATATATGGATATATACACTTCATGCACACAGGAGGGCCATTCCTAGAAAAAAACAGCATGGTGATCAATGTCTCCGGCCCAAGGCGAACTGGCCAACTCCCGACCAAGAGGTACCGTGGGTTTCTGTAGATCCCTAGAATAGCTATAGTCTCATATCACCGGATATCTGGGGGAGATCCCTACTCATTAATTAAATACCTTTAAAAGAAATCACCGTGATATTATCATTATACAAGTATTCTTAGCTAGGCCATTTAAACCAAACAAAAGAACGCGGGTAGACCCGGGCTCCAAGCCCTAATACAATGAGACACGGAATCCTTTTGTCATGAGGGCGAGAGCCAGACATTCACAAAAAAAGGAAGGCCGGCCATTCACTTCGCACGGCCATTCTGATTCTTCTCTCGCTCACACGTTTACCCTCTCATCTCGGGGACACACATCCATGGCCCGCTTCATTTGCTTATTCATATTATTGTGGAATTCCCATGAAATACTCTTTTTATTCTCTCCCTTCTCATTATTATCACTGAGACTGTGGGCACGATCACTTCTCAATCATCTCATCGTAAATTCCTATTCGGCCCTCTCACTACGTCTCATATCGCGTATCTTTTTCCCTTGGGCCTATGGCTCTCATGGCTCCTCGTTCATACCACATAAAATACACTTATATTTAAACCTTCTGACCAAAGATTAGGGACTCCTGCCCCTGGGTTTCACCCCGGCTATAGATTAAAAAAACCACTCCAAACCATTATGGCCAATTAATCAAAAATCACGGGAGACTTGCACATGGTCCCTCACACCTATCTAAATCACACAATATGTACCTCTCCCGGTCGGGATTTCTTCTTTCTTGCTGTACATGCACTGATTATATCTGTAAGCTAGGCATGCATTGTCTGACTGACCCATGAGTTTCCCTGGCATATTCGACAACCACGTGGGACAGTGACTACCAACATTTCGACATGTTTCCTTGCTCGCCAATTCCATTTTTCCAACCACCCCTACGGGAAACTCAAATATTCTCCTAACCTTGTTCCCATATTTGCTAGGACATTCTACATATTACTAAAAATATAACCCTCACGATAAGGTAATCATTAAGAAAGAAATATGAGTCGTCCGGGAATTTAGCTCCCTTGAATTTACTTCAACATTATAAAAATCAATAAAATTTCCATATAGGACATGCATTAACTTACAACTTTTTGATATTTACAAAAGAACGCTAATCCTATCCCCGGGTTATGTCATGCTTAGAAATTAAATTTGGACATCACTCATCTGTTTGGTGGCCGTTGTTTCTCCTTCCACGGGAGACCCATGGTGAAGTTCTTAGTACTCCATGACCACTCGGTAGGTGGCGGGCGTGCAGTCCTTCATCCCTGGTCCATACAAGTCCGACATCCTGGGGGACTCGTCACAGCTGAAATCTTACAGTAATCCAAGTGGGTAACACTTTACACTCGTCACACGTCCTCTATTTTCAGAGTTTACACCACGAATAAGACGGACTTTCAAATTACGGCGGGCGCGTTCACAGTAAGAATCGGGTGGCTCACGAGACTCGAGCCCCTGATTCAAAGCAACACTTTGGGTGATACCAAATTATGAATTTCACTGACTCATCAAACCGGCAGTTTCTCAGCCGTATTCTGCTACTTGTTGGTAAATTATGCTCGCGGTTTTTACTAGTTTGACACGCAGCACAGAAACAATTCACCTAGGCTCGTTTGGCCTCCCGTTCACTTCACAAAGCGTGCTGGACACAATGGCGCTTTCAATACGCGGTCAAGGGTTTCTGACTTAAACTGGGGCACCGCGGGACATAGTGTCCTTCTCAACGACCGTAAAAGAACAACTGTCTCTGCAATGGCCTGCCCGGCCTATATTATCTTGCCCGCCGGAAGCTTCGGGGCGTCAACGTTCACGGTTCATTAAGAACAAGAGCTCCCTTCGTACCAAGAATTGACGATATTTAAATATTGCATCTTGTAGCCCTCTGTCTCCTCTTTCATTTGAGCCAGGCGTGCTGGACCTACGATCAGCAGTTTTTACGTAATTTGCTTCCCGCCTTTGATTAATTCATTAGCGTCCCTCGGGAGGTGGAGTCAACTTTGAGCGCGACTCTTGGCTTGGGTGACGCCGCTGTATCCACATGTGTTAGCGATATGTTACATCTTGACAGCTGGTGACCTCATTTCTTCCCCTGCATAAGTTATTACATATTTTTAGTCTGGGGAACGCAGAAAATTCCGCTCTATTCAATGGTGTGTCTCACATAATTTCCCTATGTCTGGATTAAAATATCATTCCATTGTTTACGCGCCAAAGTCCGATGTTGGCACCCGTGACACGTGCATAAAAAACCGGAAGTTTCTTATGTTCGTTTGGAACTCTGGGAAGCTAAGCCACACCTCGGGGCGTATCTGACTACTCCAGCATCGCGTCCTCTTCTCTCTCCCTCTGCAAGTTGAGAGCGTATTTCCGCGGGGGCTTGGCTTTTGCCCTGTCCTCCCTTTGTTCGCAGGCGCTCTTTTCGCGGGTTCCGTTCTGGCATGACGCCGCTCGATCCCCTTCGCCCATACTGCTACCAATGACGCGACCTTTAGGAGTAATTTTAATGGAGTATAAAGGCCCATATCATTCCCATGAGCTGTACAGGACACTGTACGGTTTCACTATATTGTATCAAATGTTAATACTTGTACATTTAAATAAGCATTGTTTATACATTAACGAGGCAAAAATAATAATTTGAATTGAAGTCAGAGAACAAGAGCTATTCTTTTCGGTATGGGTCACAACGGGTTGAGTGACAAGGCCAAAGCCAGCAATTGTCCACAGAGGGAAACTTTCCTTCCATCTTTCATACAATTACAATATTCCAGCGTCGAAGTATTCATGTTAGTAACATAAATTTTAAATTATTTTCTGGCATGGATACATTTTAAACAATAAATGATGGAAGATATTGAAAATAGGACGTTACGTTTTGTAAATACATACGATTTATCCACA
This sequence comes from Anabrus simplex, assembly GCF_040414725.1. Classification (NCBI taxonomy): domain Eukaryota; kingdom Metazoa; phylum Arthropoda; class Insecta; order Orthoptera; family Tettigoniidae; genus Anabrus; species Anabrus simplex. The sequence continues at coordinate 329,855,376 of NC_090270.1, forward strand.
AATATATAAGCATGTGTATCATACCTGGAAATATGGGAAATACAATGTTTTAAATCACTCCAAATATATACATATCTCCAATGATATGTCATAATTTTAATTGTAGCTAATTAAATTCTGTTATACATTTATAGAAATCCCAGGATGCCTTTGCTGGCAAGATCTATTGTTTACACTGGTCGTTACTTTCATTGACCTGTCTCAGTCTTGGCTTTGACAAGATGAAAATGACCAAGGTATGAATGATGGTAGTCATGCCATTCTTTATGCAGCCAGTCTCTGTTATGAATGGCGTGAAAATGTTGCTCATAGGGTTGGCTGGTGTGGGCATTTTAGTGGGCTTGGCGGACTGATATGTAATAGCAACTTCTGGCTCAGTGAGGAAAGCAAAGGGAAACTACGTCGCTTATTTCCCTAGTACGCCCCTTCAGTGACACCTGGGCCACCTATGACGGCTGATGGTCTAGCTGTTGCGGTCCAAACCAGCCTCCGGACTGAGAACTCAACATAGACACATCCCAGGCCACGTTTTTACATTACCCTCACCTACAGTTTCCAAGCTGAGAATATTGTGCGTCCGAACTCTCCATACACCCATGGTCTATTTCGATCGGCAAGAGCAAGTCTGTCTGGCGAAAATTTATAGAGTACTTTCCAGGAGCTCTTTAACTGGAAGAGAGAAGACAGTTTCAGATTACGTACTGTGTTTCTAAGCCGTCATTATTGGGAGGCATAGTGTAAACATACCTCGCATTGTATAACAAGGACTTCTGATCCTTTGGCTTGGGAATGTAGACATCCGCCACTGTACCAAACATCCTATCTAAGCAGCTTATGCGTCCGGTCAGGTCGTGGAGAGAATATCAACAAGAGACATTCTGCATTCAAACTGGGCATCTACGTTCACAAAATAACACTCAGTCCACTAGGTACAGAACAATGTGTCTTCCTTATCCCTTCGGGCCTATCCCAGCATCGTTCTTTACGAGAAAGCAAAGTGATTTCTACTATCGGGATGAAGTTTGATTTTGTGATGTCTTCCTTAATTTAAAAAAAAGACTGTGTATCCCGCCAAAGAATTAACCGATTCCTAATGAGTTTCGAACGGAACTCTAAGTTGGATCCATTTACCAGTTTTTAAGTAAATGAAATGGCGTATGGCTTTTAGTGCCAAGGAGTATCCGAAGACATGTTCAGCTCGCCAAGTGCAGGTCTTTCGATTTGACACCCGCAGGCGAGCTGTGCGTCATGATGAGGATAAAATGATGATGAAGACGACACAAAAATTAATCGGTAATGGTTAAAATTCCCGACCCTGCCGGGAATCGAACACGGGACCCCTGTGACCAAAGGCCAGCACGCCAAGCATTTAGCCATGGAGTAGGACAACTTTTAAGTACGTCTCTATTATGCACAGAAATCAGTTATGTCACGTCATGTGATGTCACTCGATTACCGGGGTTATTAAGAAATAAAAGAGAACGTCCTATCTAACATCATCATCATCATCATCATCATCATCATCATCATCATCATCACATCATCATCATGTACAAAAGGCAATGCCTTGTCGCTGTAGTCACATCTCATGATCATCCGCTAGCCTCTTCATGTTCCTATATGAACAAAATGCTAGTTCACCGTCGGAGTTCCTGATGTGTGACATCCTTGTTCGTCCCCTGCGTCTCTTCCTCAGTGCTTTACCTTTAATGATGGTTTAGAGAAGAGTTTCATGTCTCAGTATGTGTCCAAGGAACTTTGATTTCCTATCTAATATAGGTTAGGCAAATGTAGTGACTTGACGGTCTTTGGAGAGGCGGAATAACAGGAGCAACATATGCGCTGAAATGAGATTTTTCACGCACTATAGTTGTCAGATAGAGCCGAATATAACAGAGCGAGTTGGCTAAGTAGTTTGAGTCGCGTAGCTGTAAGCTTGCATGCGGGAGATGGTAGATTCAAACTCCACCGTCGACAACCCTGAAGATGACACTTCATGGCTACCCATTTTCACACCAGGAAAATTCTGCGGCTGTAGTTTAATCAAGGCCACACCGTTTCCTCCTCTTCCCCATCTCATCGTCGGCAAGAGATCTAACTGAATCGGCGCGGCGTTAAAACACTTGCAACCGGGCGAGTTGGCCGTGCGGTTAGGGGCGCGCAGCTGTGAGTTTGCATCCGGGAGATAGTGGGTTCGAACCCCACTGTCGGCGGCCCTGTAGATGGTTATCTGTGGTTTCCCATTTTCACACCAGGCAAATGCTGGGGCTGTACCTTAATTAAGGCCACGGCCGCTTCCTTCCCATTCCTACGCCTTTCCTGTCCCATCGTCGCCATAAGATCCATCTGTGTCGGTGCGACGTAAAGCAAATAGCAAAAACACTTGCAAGAATAGAAAAATGCCTCATATGATGCAACGAACACATGAACATCATACGTGAATTCATCGTCGCCACTTTAGAAGAAAATTGTTAGTTGAAAAGAACGGCTGAAGGAAGGTAATTAACCTGTATACTGAACCCTTTGGTCCAAGGTCATGGGTTCAATACATGTCAAACTAGGGAGTCTCCGTGGCTGAGGCGGTAGTTCGTCTATCATTTCATTTCATCTGCCAGTCATTAATCATTGCCCCAGAGGAGTGCGACAGGCGTCGGCAGCCGGCACGGTTCCTATCCTCGCCACAAGATGGGGCTTCATTCATTCCATCCCTGACCCGGACAGTGACTGGAAAACATATTGTAGGTTTTCATTTTCACATGGCAAACTAGAAAATTAATGCACAATTTAACCTCGGAGCCTCCGTGGCTCATGCGGCAGCGCGCCGGCCTCTCACCGCTGGGTTTCGTGGTTCAAATCCCGGTCACCCCACGTGGGATTCGTGTTGGACAAAGCGGAGATGGGACAGGTTTCTCTCCGGGTACTCCGGTTTTCCCTGTCGTCTTTCATTCCAGCAACACTCTCCACTATCATTTCATTTCATCTGTCAGTCATTAATCATTGCTCCAGAGGTGTGCTATAGGCTTCGGCAGCCGGCACAGTTCCCATCCTCGCCGCAAGAACGGGACTTCTTTGATTCATTCATTACATTCCTGACCCAGTCGAATGACTGGAAACAGGCTGCAGATTTTGAATTTTCAATATATTGTGAAAAATAACTAATTCCTAAAAAGGTTGGACTTGTTTGCTTTTAAAGGTGAATCTGTAATGACAAAACAATATAACATAGTCTATAGTTTAAAATATCAATTTATTGTCAAGTGGGTAAACCCATGCGATGCTATGATTTCCATTATTTAGTAATCAAAATTTCGTATCAGCAAGGGTTGAAATACAAAAACAAGAAGAAATATTTGAGAATACACCACTAGTTGTGTTAGCGCTCTGCCTGCACTCCTGTGGCGATTTGTGTCGATCGAAGAGCGGCCGCAATTTCAGTGGCAAGACAGCGAGGCCTGTCCCAAAGAACAGATTGGACCATATCTCAGGTGACGTCTCGCTGCGCCCACCTCTCTCGGCAGGACCCCGATGCACCAGAATGAACCTTACTCAGTGGAAACATGCAAATCCGAAAAATAAACATGAATGTATCTCAACGCCATCCATTCCTTCCACACTGTCATGGCCTTATTTAAGGTACCCCAGCATTTTTCTCGTGTGAAATTGATAAACCACGGAAAGCCAAAGGTGCGACTGGAAACCACTATCTCGCGAATGAAAGCTCACACCTGCGCGACCATAATGCCTAGTTTACACGATGCTAGTTGATGAGAATGTCAAAAGACAACTGATTAGCTTACAATTATTGGCTGCGTGTGAATACTTCGATGCAATTGTGTAGGCAGTTGCCCTCACAGTTGTCCAGCAAATCGATTGTCTCCAGGAGTTAACTGAGGACAACCAACTGGGCCCAGCTGCGGCCCCACCACTCAGAGCTCAGTACTGTCGCAACATCTGGCTCAGTGTGAACGTGACAGGCCAGTAGCTGTATATTAATTTTGTGCCAGTTCGCTTGTGTAAACCAAGAGGTGCAGCCACCTGCGTCGTCTTGATTAAAAATTTCAATATGTATCTAAACTGACGTGATGGTAGTAACGTATAATTCGCTGAGCTGTACAGGGAAGGACGATGTTTGTGGGACCAGCACCAAGACGTGTACCAAGACAAAAATGCTCGTCAAACGGGACTTTGAGATTACCGATAAAATTAACATTCTCGTTCAACTGGACTGATCGGCGATTGTCCCACAATAATTGCAGGGCAACCGTCGCCAACAACTGGCATCGTGTAAACTAGGCGTAACCGCACGGCCAACTCTGATCTTTTCCTAGAGAAAGATACGAATATAATGCACCTGGCAAGAAATAGCAGCAACAGGAGGAAAATAATTATAAGGGTACTTTCATGACTTACTCTTCTACAGAATAAGTAAACTTTGAGAACGTTTTCACGTCCAGGTTCCCTTAAACACAGGACACGAACGGGTAACCAATCGATCTATTTAGCTGGCCGATTTGTGTCAACTCAAGAACGGAAATTGGGAAGTATAAAGTTTGTTTCTTTTTAGTTTTTTTGACATTAAATGCTAAGAGGTTTGGTTAAAATAGGGCACGTTTGAAGCCACTTCAGAGCTACTCAAATCTTCCGGATAAACACCATTACTTGTTGAATGGTACCAGTACACGAATAATAAAAACATTTTCACTATCCAGTGAACTTTCTCAACGCAGTTATAATAACTTATCGAAACGATTATCCACATTCAGGCAACAACATTCGGTGCGTACAAGAAAATGTCGGGGCTTTGAATCGGCAAGCACTTCATCACACTTAACAATTATAGCAATTGAGTTATTTACTCTGATAGCTATAGACAAAGCAGCAGAAAAATGCCGACAGCTACATGGCAGAATCTTGAACCAAGAAAACGGTGTTAGGCTATACGACGTTGCTGTCAGCCGAAATTATCGCGATTATCTCTACTGATTGGGTATACAACATTTTATTACATAATAAACGTAGAATGCCACCCAACTGGAGTATGGTAACGGATGACAAATTACCAATATATAGCAACTAAAAGATTAAAGAACAAGAAACCAGTAACAATGTCTTTCTTTCTTTTTTCATTCTTAATAAGTTTATCCTCCAGAGTTGGTTTATCCCTTGAACTCAGCTAGGGATCCCACCTCTACCGTCTCAAGGGCAGTGTCCTGGAGCGTGAGACTTTGGGTTCGGAGATAAAATTGCGAAGGGGGACCAGTACCTTACCCAGGCGTCCTCAATTGCTATGCTGAACAGGGGCCTTGTAAGGGGATACGAAGGTAGAAAGGGATAGACAAGGAAGAAGGAAGAAAACGGCCGTGGCCTTATGTTAAGTAACATCCCGGAATTTAGCTGGAGGAGAAGAGGGAAACCACGACAAAGCACTTCGAGCATGGCTGAGATGGGAATTCAAACCCCTCTACTCAGATGACCCCGCCAAAGCTGAGTAGACCCCGTTTCAGCTCTCGTACCGCTTTAAAATTTTCGTGGCACAGCCGGGAAACGAACCCCGGCCTCCGGGGGTGGCAGCTGATCACACTGGTTACTATAGCATAGAGGGGAGCAGAAACAATATCATAAAATGTTGTGATGTACTTATCACATGCCAGAGTTCCAAAGTAATAAACGAGATTCTTCACATATTTGTTTACAGACGCGGGTTCTAGGACACTGGCATTCTTACTTGCCAACTGACAGGGACGGTTTGAGATTCGAACCCATAACCCAGATGTCTGAAAATGGTCACAACTGTGACTTGAATTTTATCACCAATGTGTTTAGATGAAGAAACTATTCCTTCCAAGTCCATTTAAAGAGATTTGCGTTCAGTCAACCATCAGCCATTCAACAGAGGCATAAAATGTCTTGAATTTCTTATTAAACTGATATTTTTCACAGTAAAGTATATTTAATTCCCGATATGTTTTAGAAGAGTTAGGCTCTTCACTCGGCTGAAACTAACTTTATGTAATAAACTTAAGAACTACTGAAAGATAAAGCATATGGTAACAGAATTACAGCTGAAAAAGAAGCAACTTATTCTCCTTTAATTAAGTTACAATCTTACTATAATGAATAATCCCTTCATTTATATACCCCAAACCCCGTGGCGTAAAAGTCCCGAAGGGCTAGGGCCTACCATGCGACCAATGCTCAGCCTGAAGGCCTGCAGATTACGAGGTGTTGTGTGGTCAGCACGACGAACCCTCTCGGCCGTTATTCTTGTCTTTATAAACCGGAGCCGCCCTCTCAAAGTCAGATAGTTCATCAAATTTTAATGACGTATACTGAGTGGACCTCGAACCAACCCTCGGATCCAAGTAGAAGTTCCTGATTTAGCGGGAGAATCGAGCCCGGGGCTTCCGGGTAAGAAGCAGGCACACTACCCCTACATCACAGGGCCGACGAAGGGTATTGAGCCAACGGCACGTGGCGGTCCCAAGCGGTCATCCATTCAAGTACTGACCACGGCCAACGTTGCTTAACTCGGACGAGAACCGGTGTATTCAACAATGTATGGCTGTCGGCTTCGTTTAAATAATTTGACAATATGTTTCATTAGTTCTACCTGCTATAATTAAATTTACATTAGGCATTAATAAGTTTTTACATTTTATTTGGGGGAGGGAGGCGAATGTTTATTTTGGCAGCGGGTCCGTATATCATTCGTTACGTCCCTGCGTTAATGTAAACAAACTTCAACATCACAAGAAAGATGTGATATACTGAGCCAATTATCTCGCATTTGGCGGTCACGTGCCTAGCATGTTACTCCACTTAAGTTGGAGAAAAACCGATCATCAACGTGTCCTTGCTCCGATAACATCTTGGTGATCAATTAGAGTAACAACAATTGTCCACAGGATGGGCACAGTCAAGGTAATATTCCACCACACCTCGTGGTGGCGGCCACTTCCTAATTTGTCGCTCAAAGGACCGGTTGTTTCAAGTAAGAAAACGAGACTGTGGAACTTCGATCAGACTAGATCATTTTTATAGAAGCGACTTACGTTTTTTTAAACATATGCACAATTGTAGATCCTGTTGTCATTAGATCCCTTGAGTGGTTCAGACGATTGAGGCGCTGGCCTTCTGACTCAAACTTGGCAGGTTCGATCCTGGCTCAGTCCAGTGCTATTTGAAGGTGCTCAAATACATCAGCCTCGTGTCGGTAGATTTACTGGCACGTTAAAGAACTGCATACGGACAACATTACGACACTGCGGCATCTCCAAAGACCGTACAAGTTCAATACTTAGTGTGTCGTAAAATCTATATATATATATATATTTGCTATTTCGCTTTACGTCGCACCGACACAGATATGTCTTATGGCGACGATGGGACAGGGAAGGCCTAGGAGTGGGAAGGAAGCGGCCGTGGCCTTAATTAAGGTAGAGCCCCAGCATTTGCCTGATGTGAAAATGGCAAACCACGGAAAACCCTCTTCAGGGCTGCTGACAGTGGGGTTCGAACCCACTATCTCCCGGATGCAAGCTCACAGCTGCGCGACCCTTAACCACACGGCCAACTCGCCCGGTAGGACGTAAAAGGATTATTATTATTATTATTATTATTATTATTATTATTATTATTATTATTATTATTATTATTATTATTATTATTATTATTATTATTGAGTAAGGAGGACATTAAATGTAGACTAGCACAAGTAAGATATTTGGTCACGTCGAACATTAATAAAAGAATTATAAGGTTGTTTTTGAAGACTTTCGCATGGACTTGTATGGAAGTGAAACATGGACGATAACTAGCTCAGAAAGACAGAGAATAGAAGCTTTTGAAATGTGATGTTACAGAAGAATGCTGAAGATGAGATGGATAGATCGAATCACGAATGAAGATATACTGAATCGAAATGGTGAGAAGAGATCGATTTGGCTAAATTTGACGAGAAGAAGAGATGCAGTGATAGGACAAGTCTTATGACACCCTGGACTTGTTCTGATGGTTTTTGAGGAAGTGTAGGAGGTAAGAACGTTAGGAGTAGACCAAGGTATGAATATGACAAGCAGATTAGAGCAGATGTAAGCTGTGGTAGTTACGTAGAACTGAAAAGATTAGCGGAGGAGAAGGTGTATCAGACCACTCAAGCAACAACCCGTATGCAAGGATTGTTGTGGTCAAAATGCCGAGACGAGAGAGTAGAACTGTAATCCACTTCTCATGCACTCGGTTCTCCCGTAACTTCGACAGGAAAAGGGCCAACCGAATGAAAAGATACCACGATAGACCCTCGTTATCGGCTCATCGAAATTGTAATCGACTGATATAACGTAATACGGTAATGCTGTCAGGGGTGGTGTAATAAAGGGAGCGCTATAATGAATGTTACAGGAAATTAAGGCTCGTAAGTCAAGCAGACTAACTTGATAATAACTTAAATACCCAGCAGGTGCAACCTGCAACGCTCACCATCTATTAGCAGGAAGGATCCCACGATACCTTGCTTTATCGAGACCAAGATCACAGGACGAGTAGATTAATAGTTTGTGTACTTATTCTAACGCTTTTGCTAGCTCTCTCTATGTGTCAGCCTCCAGATCAGAAGATCGCGAGTTGAAACCAGGCAGAAGGTAGTCAGATGTTTAAAGGCCGGAAAGTGTTCAGTTAGGTACGACGCACTGTACCGTACCATGTAGGCGTGATGTACAAGTCCTGAACCACGTTATAAGAAACCGGCAAAGCCAGCAAGTACGCATAGCTCGGAACGAGACGGCAGATGGAGACACGAACGGACAATGAGAGCAGTGGTGGTTGCAGATTCTTAGACAAATGCTGGTTACGGTTAATATGCACACTGAACCGCTCGAAAATCGGCCGTCAAAAATATTTAATTGTGTACATTCTAGAAATGCGACGATATCCGCAAAGAGTTGACAGTCGGTGGTCGACGTGTGGCACTCGGAATCCTACCACCTGAACAATGTGTTCATCTTACTTCAAACAAGAAAATTATGAAAGAAAGTCATCTTCTGCGACGGTCAGTTTTGAACGGTTGACTGTACTTCACACTATGTTGCTGTTTCAGTCATCAGTCCATGGACTGATTTAATGCAGAACTCCATGCCACCCTATCCAGTGCTAACCTTTTCATTTCTTTGTAACTACTGCCTCCTACATCTGCTCTAATCTGCTTGACATATTCATACCTTGGTATACCGTCTTACCGCATACACCTCCCTGAACAGGTCCTGGGTTTCTTAAGATGTGTCCTATCATTCTATCTCTTCTTCTCGTCAAATTTAGGCAAATCGATCTCCTCTCACCAATTCGATTCATCATCTCTTTCATTCGTCATTCGATCTATCCATCTCACCTTCAGCATTTCTGTAACACCACATTTCAAAAGATTTTATACTCTTTCTTGCCGAGCTAGTTATCGTCCATGTTTCATTTCCATACAATGCCACGCTCCAGACGAAAGTCTTCAAAACATCTATATCAATGTTCGAAGTGAGTAAGTTTCATTTCTTAAGAAAGCTCTTCCTTGCTTGTGCTAGTCTGCCATTTTATGTCCTCCTTACTTCTGCCATCGTTAAACAATATTCATCTACTTCGTTTAAGACGTAATTTCCTAATCTAATCTTTCCTGCATCGCATGACTTCGTTAGACTGTAGTCCATTACTTTACACTACACAAATATTAAATTACAAGCTTTTACATTTAATAACATGTCTTTATATCTCCAATTGTCTCACTAAAATCTGTATTTTTCATTTAAATCTTTAATCAGCTAAACTAACAGGAATTTGTCAAACAGAATCTGTACTTCAACTTGTCACACAGAAGAAGAAGAAGAAGAAGAAGAAAATAATTCCATTCTGTAGTATTACTGTACCAGTCGGGTACGTTATTTTCGTATTTGTTTTACCATACCCGAGTTCGTAGGACTTTCATATCTTGTTTTGATTTATACTACCCCATCTCTATAGTCTTAATATTCAAAGAAACGTTCTGACGGTTATCACACGAAGGACGGCCTACTGTAGTGCGTTGCGCGGTGTTGCCACATTCCAACATTTCTTTTCCCTTCTCGCTCTCGTGTTCGTTCAGGTCGCTGTGTACTATTGTAGCGTGCGACAAGATCTAAGTGAGAAATAAAAGGTTTGGCAAATCCAAGCCACTCCACGCTATGAGCAGGAACGTCTCCATGGCGACCGCTGTGGGCCCGCCCACGTTTCCATAGCAACCTTACCCCTACAGCCAGCCCGGCAGGCAGTAAGCGGCCCCTCCCTGTCCTAGCTGTCACAACGCTTTTTTCAGTATTAGGACTATAGGTATTGGATCTCTTTTCCGAACACACTTAGTGCCGCTCGCTGATACAGGATCAGGGATACGATGGAATTATACAGCATGTTTTACGACCGGTTGCCCTTCATGGCGCCAACCTTAGTTGAGGTATCAATGAAGAATAAATTAATGATGGTGAATGAAACTGGGTAAGGAGGTTGAAGGAATCGGCTGTGTGTTTCCAAAGCCATTCCGCTCCGTTCAGAAATCACTGCACATTTCACGTAAAATCTGCTCCCCGGTTGACGGCAAATAGCTAGAAGTAAGTAATCGCCCGAATGAGCTGCTTCTTATACTGTAGAGTGCTGGCTGGTTGAGTCCTGCCTCAGTCTATTGATATTTGAAGGTGCTCAATGCTAGGTGCCGGCCTCGTCGTGAAGGGGTAGCGTGCCTGTCTCTTACCCGCAGGCCCCGGGTTCGATTCTCGATCAGGTCAGGAATTTATACCTGGATCTCAGGGCTGCTTCGAGGTTCACTCAGCCTACGTGATTACGATTGAGGAGCTGTCTGACGGTGAGATGGCGGCTCCGGTCTAGAAAGCCAAGAATAACGGCCGAGTGGATTCGTCGTGCTGACCACACGACGCCACGTAATCTGCAGGCCTTCGGGCTGAGCAGCGGTCGCTTGGTAGTCCATGCCCTTCTGGGCTGTTGCGCCATGGGGCTTGGTATAGTCTTTTTTTTAAATACGCCAGCCTCGTCTTGGTAGATTTTCAGCACGTAAAAGAACTCCTGTAGGACACAATTCCGGCGATTTACATGCCACCACTTCAGTAAATTACTTGTTCGCCGATAGCTCCTTAACTTCAATTTAAAAATTTTCTTGTTCATCTTTAGTTGCTTTATCATAGTTTTAGGAATGAAAATATTTGGTATGTTTTTTCAGCTTGGTATACTTAGTATCGCACTGTTAGGATGTTCGTATTGGTATGCTCTAACTGGGACTCGTCCCCTGTAGCATACCACTTTAAATAAATAAATAAATAAATAAATAAATAAATAAATAAATAAATAAATAAATAAATAAATAAATACCAATATTGTAAGCCACGCAACTCAATTTTATGTGAAACCCGAACCATTGGAAGGTAAATTTCAATTTCGACATTTTCACTTTTATTTAACTGGATTCGAACAACGACCGCTTTGTAGAGAAGTTAAAGAAGAAGTCACTCATATACAACACTCACTACGGTCACCACCAATAAAGGTGGTTAAAAAGACCAAGGACGACTTGAGCTTGATCATACATTTCGAGGCACAATCGGACATAGTGCAGCATTCAGATTGAGAGAGAAACAAAAATAAAGGGATAAGAAGAAACGCTCTAGAATAGTAGTGAAAAGAGGGAGATAGGAACTTTGAAGACAGTGTTTTGGTAACATCGATCCCGGATGGCCCACAAAAGAAGGGAAGGATGGGTGTGGCATACTTGTATGGTAGAAGCCTAGCTCCCAGAATTAGTCTTTCACCCCACCGTACCTTTTTGTCCCCTTCCGTCTGGCCGTGTAATAGAAAACCACCCCTTGGAGTTTCCTTTCACCAAAATCATTTCCAACCCTCGCTTGGTCTCCACACTTTCATTCCTACGATCGTTCGGGCTGGGGATGTTTAAAGCCACACACTTTGGAAGACATTTAAATTTCAGACCCATACAATATATACTCTCAGTTTTGCTACTTGTGTGATATTTGGAAACCACGCGAAGAATTTTGTAGATAATTTGGTATTTAAAACCATTCCACACAAATACAAATCTGTGTTTCATGCGTGGAACTCAGGCACATGTCTGTAAGAACCACAGTAAATTAGTGAAGGATCACTATTTTTGCCACCATAACTTGGACAGAAATACTTATTCTAGGTGGACAAAAAATATCATGTGCAATGAATGAACACTGTAGATTGTTATTAGCTTATTAGTTACTGAATATATCTCATGGTCATTTTTTATGATAGTTTATTCCTTGTCATGTTTTTAAAGGCATGATCTTTCTTTCTTTCTTTCTTTCTTTCTTTCTTTCTTTCTTTCTTTCTTTCTTTCTTTCTTAATCTATTTACCCTCCGGGGTTGTTTTTTCTCTCGAACTCAACGAGAGATCCCAGCTCTACCTCCTTGAGGGCAGTGTCCTGGACCGTGAGATTTTAGGTCGGGGGATACAACAGCAAAGGAGGACCAGTATCTGGTCCAGCCGGCCTCACCTATTATGCTGAACAGGAGCCTTGTGAGAGTGGGGGAAGATCGGAACGGATCAAGGAAGAGGGAAGGAATAGACCGTGGCCTTAGGTTAGGTACCATCCTGGCATTTGCCTGCAGGAGAAGTGGTAAACCACGGAAAACCACTTCAAGGATGGCTGAGGTGAGATTCGAACCCCGCTTTACTCAGCTGAGCTCCCGAGGCTTAATGAACCCCATTCCAGCCCTCGCATCCCTTTTCAAATTTCAGTGACAGAGCCGAGAATCGAAACCAGGCCTCCGGATGTGGCAGTTAATCACACTAATCGCTACGCCACAGAGGCCGACTACAATCATGATATTTGGGAAAATATTTTTTGTAGGAAAATTTCAATTATCGCTATTCAAATGATCTCTAATTTTGTGGAATATTTTATATAGCCTTATTGTCATAAATTAATTATTGTAGTTCTCGATTAAGACAACTGCACACTGAAACAGTTACTGAGATACTGGACGTAAATCTTTCATTTTGTATTGCTCTTCAGTAAAAGTGTATTTTTTTCAGAATATTAAGTTTACTAGGAGCCTCCGTGGCTCAGGTGGCAGCGCACCGGCCTCTCACCGCTGAGTTCCTAGGTTCAAATCCCGGTCATTCCTGTGAGATTTGTGCTGGACAAAGCGGAGGCGGAACAGGTTTTCCTCTGGGTACTGCGGTTTACCCTGTCATCTTTCATTCCAGCAACACTCTCCAATATCATTTCATTTAATTAATCATTCATTTATCATTGCCCCAGAGGAGTGCGTAAGGCCTCGGCAGCCGGCACAGTTACTATCCTCGCCCCTAGAAGGGGGCTTTATTTATTCCATTCCTGACACGGAAAGAGGCTGTGTATTTTCATTTTTATTAATGTTACTATCTCTGTAACCATTAATCAAAGCCAAAACAATGTTTGTGTTGTGTTTTCCATGTTATTCTTGATGTTCAGCAGACACTCAACTGTACTGTATGTTACATCCCTCTGAGCCGGATCTACCACAGGACGTACAACAGAACACAGCGGTCTGAACGAACGAACAAGTGAGCCGAAAGCGAAAGGAAGGAGAAAGGAATCTAGAGATGTGGTGGCAACACCGTACAATGCTCCTCCCTCCAGCCCAATCTGTCAAAGCGCTTCTTTTAATATTTTGACACAGAAATAATGAGGAACTCCTCAAGAAAGTGAGATACCATCAGAAATAGGAGAGTTAGGTTCCTCGAGCACATAATGAGAATGGGAATCTGACTCACAACACGAATTTTCAACCATGTTTGCACGAGTAATAATGGAAATGTCCGCCTCTGTGGTGTGATTAGTTGCCACCCCCCGAGGCCTGGGTTCGATTCCCGGCTTTGCCACGAAATTCGAAACGTGGCAAGAGGACCGGAACGGGGTCCACTCAGCCTCGGGAGGTCAAATGAGTGGAGGGGTTTCGATTCCCACCTCAGCCATCCTCGAAGTGGCTTTCCGCGGTTTCCCATTTCTCCTCCAGGCCAACGCCGGAATGTTACCTAGCTTAAGGCCACTGCCTCTTCCTTGTCTATCCCTTCCAAACTTCCCATCCCTCACAAGGCTCCTGTCCAGCATAGCAGGTGAGGCCGCTTGGGCGAGGTACTGGTCCTCCACCCCTGTTGTACCCCACAACCCAGGACACTGCCTTTAGGCGGTAGAGGAGGGATCGTTCGCTGAGTTCGAGGGAAAAACCAACCCTGGAAGGTAAACGGATTAAGAAAGACAGAAAGGGCATGGAAGGGATGGGATAGGGTGTACATAAGGCATAACACAGGACAGAAAGGAATCGAGTGGAACATTTCACATGCTTCCAGGAGATAATAATTTCGTGTGGCTATTTCTAGCCGAGTGCAGCCCTTGTAAGGCAGACCCTCCGATGAAGGTGGGCGGCATCTGCAATTTGTAAGTAACTGCGTGTAATTGAGGTGGAGGGTAGTGTTATGTGTGGTGTGTGAGTTGCAGGGATGTTGGGGACAGCACAAACACCCAGCCTCCGGGCCACTGGAATTAACCAATTAAGGTTAAAATCCCCGACCCGGCCGGGAATCGAACCCGGGACCCTCTGAACCGAAGGCCAGAACGCTGACCATTCAGCCAACGAGTCGGACCTTCCAGGAGATAAATAAACGGAAAGACGTGGAATAAAAAAAGGCAAAGGTAAAGAAGGCTGCCGACGGTGGGATTCGAACCCACAATCTAACGAATGCATGTTCACAGCTACGGGACCCTAATCGTACAGCCAACTTTCTCGGTGATCAGTAACCCATTATTTGCCAGGAAGCCTCCAGGAATGTCTGGTAGAAAAAGTCACTAAACGAACCATCAAGACATGAGATGAAGTTCACATTCAAATTAGAAGTTACTTGAAGTTTTGTCTGACCAATATCAGGCCAGACATTGTTAATTTGATGCCCAGGGCAGTTACTTGTCACATAAATAATTCTTAATAAAGAAACTAAAGATAATTATATACAGTAGAGCCAGAATAAAAGAGTCTAATAGTACTTAATTATCATGTCTTAACAGAGACATTGTCGATACAGCCGGTACATCAGACTGCACGCTCTGTTATGAGGTATTACTCGTATTTTTACTGCTGCCGAATAACGTGTAATCTAAACGTCCGTAGAGACAATGCTTGTGCACAATCAGATAACTATTGGATACTTAAATATCCAATAAACTGTGTATTGTTTATTTTCATACCCACTACACTTCTAAGGCTATTCACTGTTGCAAGAAGATCAATTACTTCCCATTTGTTCTACACATTCTGTCACACACTTTTCCCCCTCCCCCGTCTTAAATATGAAGCGCCGTGGTTTCTCATTTTCACACCAGGCAAATGCTGAGGCTGTATTTTAATTAAGGCCACGGCCACTTCCTGCGTCGCCGTAAGACCTATCTGTTTCTGTGCGACGTAAAGCAAAAAAAAAGAAACCACTAAGGAAATACTTCTCATAACTGCAACCTCATTTTCCCTAAGTACCTTTAGAATACCGATCATGATGATGATGATGATGATGATGTATGTTCAGTCCTCAGGCTCTACAGCTCCACCTTTAGCCTCTCAAAGTGTTTTCATTATGATGCATTATTTTTCTGCTTCTCGTCGCTTTAGTGCTTCATATTTCTGTCTGTTGTTGTTTTGCTTTCTTAATTATATGTTATTGAAATATTTTATTACGCCACTTATCTTCGATTTTATAATAGAACTATATGCAGTATCTCTCCTATATCATGCAGTTTACCTCCATACCTTACAACAAATATACAAAGTATACTGTATTCTAATTTTGGCAGTAAGCACAGTCACTTATTGAATGAACAAATTGAGGGCGTAATCAAAATACTTCAGATGTAAAAAGGAATGTTAGGTTCTGCAAATCGCGAAGAGTGCGTCCAACCCTTGTCCCTTTTCTACACGCGGTCGGGTATGAAATGAGATAAATCTTTGTAGCGAGTTTTTACCATCAGATGCTCTTCCTGACGTCAACCTCATCTGAAGAGTTAATTAATAATACTGGCTTTACGTCCTACTGACTACTTCTGCAGTTTTGTCCCTCCAGAGTTCTTTTACACGTGCCAGTAAATCAACCGACACGAGACTGACGTATCTGAGCAGCTCCAAGTACCATCGGACAAAGCCAGGGGTCAGAAGGCCGTCTGAGCCAATGTGAAGAACTAATGAGATGAATGACGTGAAATATGACAGCAGAAAGGAAGTGGGCGAAACTCGGTGTGAGCACATAGCTTACTCCCGGCAAATAGCACCAAGGTGTCTGCTCAATGCTTAACTTCTCCATCCGACGGACGAGTCATCACGAACAGCGTAACATTCCCTCAGGGATTTGGGATTTAATCCAGGCGTCTGGTACGCCGTTAAGTGATTAAAATTGTAAACCAGCACATCTCCTGCCTTGCCGGCCAACGGGACTCAAAACGGATAATCATGGTTTCAGACCATCAGTGTTGCCAACTTATATTTTCTAGATCCGCTAAATACTACTAAAATCCGCTAAAATTCCGCCGAGAAATCCGATCTCAAATAATGAGCGATAATAATAACAACAATAAAATAATAATGTCTGCGCTCATCTGATCTGTGAGTTTCACTGCGATTAACCCCCTGCCTGCGAGCCGGCGAGCTAAAACTTGTAGGCGCTTTACTGCCGGGTGCAAAGTAGGTGAATCCCCTACTTCAAGGGCCACACGCAGAACAGGCCAGTTCATTAAACGGTCTTCCTTCATAGCATAAATATAAATATTACTCTCTCAGAGTTTTATTTTCTGTCGTCATACGACAACTAAGAGATAAGTACCTATTCCCCACGCATTACAAATTTGATAGCATGACCTCAAAACATCATATCCAAACAACATGTTTTCCTCATGTGTCTGCTAGCTGCTGACAAGAAATACGAAATAGCTCGGAGACAGACTGGAGTACAAATTTTATAAAACGTAAAATGGATAAAACACTAAATTCCGCTATAGTAAATCCAGAATTCCGCCAAAAAAACCGCTGTCCGCTAAATGATATATTTCTCCGCCGACAGTATTCTAATTCCGCCAAATTTAGCGGAAAATCCGCTAAGTTGGCAACACTGCAGACCATACAGATTTGACATCGTAACGCTCATAACCACCGGCTGGGCTATTGTTATTATTATAAACATATGGCGGATTGAACAGTCTTACTGCCACAGAAACCATGTTATAAATTACCGTGTAGTTACTATAGTGGAAGTAGGAAAAAACATTATTACTCGTATGATTTGCACCTACGAACTTGGCCGATTTGTCCTGTCAGACGTCCGTCATGTCGCCAACCCTATGTGGAGAGATGTAGGAACTTGTGTGTTAATTTGTAGCGAAGCGCGTTGTGTTTAAATTAAATGAGCACTGACAATAAAAATAATGTTAAGATTAGACTGTGAGAAACTATGAAGATGCTTGTAATTCCTTCTACGAAGCTGAAAGTGCCAACAACGAACTAGCAATGTACACGTTTCAGTAGCTGTGAGGTAATATCGAACTAGAGACTGTTATAAATAGCAAGTGAGGTAGCGCAATTAATAACCAGTATACTGTAAGTTATAAAACAAGACATTTACATACAAACTTGTTCGGCGAATAAGGAGCAGTTCCTTGAGATTTAATGCAGTCCGTAAGAAACCAGGTAAGGAGCAAAGTACATTCATGCGGTGGACGACTCCAAAGTAGAGATGTACTGACAAGTAGCTATTTCTTTGTTTATAATTTGCTTTACGTCGCACCGACACAGATAGATCTTGTGGCGACAATGGGATAGGAAGGGGCTGGGAGTGGGAAGAAGGCAACAGCCCCAGCATTTGCCTGGTGTGAAAATGGGAAACCACGGAAAACCATCTTCATGGCTCGATGAGTTACTGCCACGTTAAACCAGTTCAAAACACCAAAAGGAGTCAAGTTGTCTCCAGCGACCGCAGAAATACATGGGATAGAAAAAGATATTATTATTATTATTATTATTATTATTATTATTATTATTATTATTATTATTATTATTATTATTATTATTATTATTAGCCTGTTAATCCCTTATTCTGGCATGGAGGGCTGCTTCAAACCAGTCTATGGACTGATGACGAAAAACACCAAAAAACTATTATTATTATTATTATTATTATTATTATTATTATTATTATTATTATTATTATTATTATTATTATTATTATTATTATTAGTGGAGCCGTGCTGATCGGCAGCATTCGTTGTAAATAAGTCAAATAAATCTCCTTTATATGTCTGTCATAGTCATATTTGTTTTGCCTGCCGTTTCCAATAGTTTTACGAACATTTAATACCAGTACATAATAACCGATTCATTAATTTAGTTTATACCTCTTCTTTCCATACAATATTCACTGTGCTTTGACCATTCGGCCGTATCTAGATCTTCACATTTTCGAACGATCTTACCCGAGATAGTGCAACATACAGTTCGCTGTACCGAGCTCGATAGCTACAGTCGCTTAAATGCGGCCAGTATCCAGTATTCTGGAGATAGTAGGTTCGAACCCCACTGCCGGCAGCCCTGAAAATGGTTTTCCGTGGTTTCCCATTTTCACACCAGGCAAATGCTGGGGCTGTACCTTAATTAAGGCCACGGCCGCTTCCTTCCCACTCCTAGCCCTTTTTCTGTCCCATTGTCGCCATAAGACCTATCTGTGTCGGTGCGACGTAAAGAAAAAAAAAAGTTCGCTGTGAATGAATACCTGGTTCGGGTCAGTAGACACCCACTTGTTCATGAGTTTGTTCCTGCGTTTTAATAATGGTCATGCAGAAGGTTAGTCGACTTGATACCTTCCCGTCGGTACGTACGATGATGTTTCCTATTAGCAGCAAGTAAGTTATTAGGAAAGTTCCTTCATTTCTTGAGAATATTTAGAAGCTGGGGAAGGTCAGAAATTCAAAGAGTGTATAGCACAGAATAATCTTCTTCCATGATGAGAGGAAGTGTATACTCTCTGGCTTGGCAGGTAGTAACCAATGAAAGTGTTAGTCGCTTAGCAACCTGCTAAGTACAGAATGTACTGCGGGTTAGGGTAAACCTTCCCCTGCAATTGTTGGAGTGATCATTTCATGACTTGATTTTATGATTATTCAAAGTTGGCTGAACTTAGAGACCTATCAATGTCTCATGTTTCATCGGCAGCTAATTCCGGAGATGATAAAAAAGAAATGAAGCAAATGGGATCAGTAGAACAGACGGTCGGATTTGCCAAAGCTGTTTTTAGTCTCTTTTAATATATGCATTGTTTTTAGTCCTCCGACAATTCTCTCTCTTACCGTTCCTCTTCTCCTTTTCCTGATAATATTTTCTTCAGATCTGATTGTAATAAATTTTCTCACCGGAGTGGCCCTGCGTGTTAACGCAATGCAGCTATGGAGCCAAGGTCTCCATATGGGAGACGATCGGATTCGAACCTCTCCGTCCGCTCTCCTGAGAACGGTTTTCTGTGGTTTCCCATTTTTACATTCAGGTAAATGCCGGGGCAGTTCCTATCCATAGAAAGTGGACACTGTAGAAGAGAAGGTAAGGTCTTTGAGAGTAACATGTTATGGACATGTAAAGCGAATGCCTGGAACAACACCACCACGTGTATACCTATAAAGGAGGGTTGAAGGAAGGAGGTCAGCGGGATGTAGATAAGAGGAGAAAATTTGAAATCAGTGGCGAGAGATAAGTAATTTCGGGATAGACAACGAGAGAGAAGACTCGTTCAACAACACCCTATCCGGTACGCTGGAGGGGTTCTATGATGATGATGATGATGATGATGATCTAGAGTTAGATGATTATTTAAACACAGAGAAACTTATTACACTATGTTTACTTTGAATTCTGTAACAAAATTACTCTCCACGTCGAGCTGCAAAGTATGTTTCTTGTCTCGCCTCAAGATTACACGATGAAAGAATGTATATCTCGAAACAGGACACATTACTGGTCATTAGAATGTCCAGTTCATTCGTACGTGTATTTGCTCCTGACGCATCCTGGGAGCTGCTCTTTCCGCGACTGGATATATTCCATGTTCGTTCCAGGAGATCGATAGGTCAAGCACGTTATTTCAAAACATATAATTTGCTGTAGTTGTGGTGTTACTGGTAAACCACTAACAGTTTTACTGAATAAATTCATAACATATTACGGCGTTCTTCGAACAACATTGTGGTCTCTCTGTGTGTTTCTCCGCCTGCCAGCGGATGTTCAGCAAAATGTACACTGTGCATGTTTCTAAGCACACACGGAACTTCCACAGAGAGGAATATATAAGATATTTATATTAAGAGACAGCCAGCGGCCATATCTGCGAGAGATGCAGTTGTCAGAGTTTGCAAGCGGGTGCAGTGTGTTTAGAACATAAGAAATGGGAAACCGAGCATAATTACAGGGCCATATCTACAACTGGCATTATTTCTACATGTGCCAGCTTCCTCTTTCATCCTTCTGCCTTGCCCTCCATAAACCCTTCCGACTCCATTGGCCGTAATCCCGTGAGATTTAGGTAACATCGCATTCTTTCCCGTTCTGTTGCCGACATCTCCACTCTCCCAGGAGTATGAACTGATCCTTTACTACTACTACTACTACTACTACTACTACTACTACTACTACTACTACTACTACTACTACTACTACTACTACTATCAACATGTGGCCTAAGCTACCAAGTGGCAGAGCTTCTGAAGTGGTTTCATCTAGATGACCTGTTTCGATATTCCAGTTCCGCTGTTGCCTAGCAACGAATGTGGCATTCTACCGGGTGGAGACTATGGCCGAGTTCATTAAATTTTGTCATTCTACCACTGGTCCCACGAGGCAGATCTATTAGCAAGATGTATTCACAAGCACGGTCTCTCTTTTATAAAATTCCCAGATCCGTGGTTTGATGTTGTGTATATTGTATTTGCTGTTCTGGATTCCAATCACACATACAATGTCGAAGTGCTTAGTAGATTGTACAATTATATTAAATCCAAAAAGTAACGTATACACCTGGGAGCATTTCTATGTCATCTAAACGGGAGGCAGACTGTAAGCTCTTGGCGTTTGATTCTGGGGCCACCAGAAGGATGGCGATACGTCTAGGGCCAAGAAACCACGAACTCGATCTATGTTTTAGGTAGGACTGGGATAGAAATTGGACATGAGTTAAGTTCACTTACATTCCGTCGTCAATAACAACCAAGAATATAAACATAAGATCCGCTTACTTCCGTAAATATACTTATCACAATAACACAATAGAGGGTGTGGAAACATATGGTTTAAAAGCAAACCAGAGGGCGATGGAATAACAGCCTTCGTATCATCAACTAACGGCGTTTCTCCATGACAACGCGCTATTATTTCGTAACCACGAAGAATATATTTGTCAGACGGAAATATTGGTTTCCGATTATAATTATAATAAACCTTTTTTGTTACGTACTATGTGGGAGCGGGAAAAAATCCTTTATAATCAATTCGTGAGTTAAACAGAGTAAAAACTACTTACCTTATTACTTGAAAGTAGGTCTAGTAAATTGTGGTAAGATTGTGATTCATTTCCGTTCGTTGGTGTTATTCCTATAATAATGAATAAGCAATTGATTGCAAAATACAAAGAATTTTACTCTTTGTATTTTTAATTAGGCATCACACATGTTATTCGGGGTAGGTGCCAATATGTTCAATGCTGGGCTACTGGCTCTCCTCTCATTCACTAATGTCGTGATGCTCCACGGCTAAATGGTTAGCGTGATGGCCGGGTTCGAATCCCGGCAGGGTCGGGAATTTTAACCATCATTTGTTAATTTCTTTGTCACGGGGGCTGGGTGTATCTGTCGTCGTCATCATCATTTCATTCTAATCACGACGCGCAAGTCGCCTACGGGAGTCAAATCCAAAGATTTGCACCTGGCTGGCCGAACATGCACTCGGACACTCCAACGCCACTTCATTCTTTACCTTATCTGATTATTCTTATTCTTATTCAGAAATGCTGATTCTAATTTGTTTATTCATCCTGATTATATTGATCATTAAGGTATTGCGTAGAATGTGGGAGCGGAAAATAACGTTATAAGCAATTCGTGAGTTAAGAAGTGTAAATACTACCTATCTTACTACTTACAATCATACTGGATATATTATTACTTCTAAACATGTTAATGAACACTCATCACATTGGATTTTATGGTCTGTGTGCAGGGTCACGGGAATTCCTAGGGTCAATTGTTGAAGGATTATTGCATTGGCCCTTGACAGCCAGACCCTGGGAAGGACGTCACAGAGAAGACCACCAAAGGGGGTTACGATGCGGATGGTGCATGGGATCGTGCGCCGGACGGGTCAGTGTCCGCCTAGCGGGCAAACGTCCAGCAGGAGGAGCGATGCCTTTCTCACGTTCCAGAACCAGTCCTACACGGAGTGACCTCACTATAACTATCTCACTGTCATCTAGCCCTCGTAATAAGGCGTTATGTTAAACTAATATTGTTCTGCAGATAAGATCACGTCCTGACCTTCAAAAACATTACTACTGCCAATAGGAACCTTGTCGACACAATTTCTCCGTGCGCGGTCGCTAACAACGTGTACTCGTTGACCTCTGAAGCATCGTAACTTGCAGCTTCTCCGAACAGCCTAAGCGTTCTGGTAATTGAGCCGAGTAAGACGAGTTACAAAATAATCAATCTCTCTAGAATAACTATCATGAAAGGTCACACATTACAATATATGAAATTAAATCGTGCTTCTTGTGGAGCCTTAATTTCAGCATGTGTCACCTCTGCTATGTACCTACGTCGTTTGAGAGTATAAAGTGCCTGGGAACCTGAGCTGTTATTGGGTGCATGGTAGTAGGAGTACTTATAAACTCACATACTCAAAAGTCTTAGGATACCGCGTCAGCTGTTTTAATTAAGGAATTACAGACCCATCGTGTTCCTCACATAGTGATACTAATTGAAGGCAACGCAGACACATGGTGTCGCTCATATAGTGGTACTAATCATTGGCAATGCCCAGACCTGTGGTGTAGTGATCCACCCACGATGATACTAATCTCAGACCCATAGTGTTCCTCACATAGTGGTACTAATCTCAACTAAAGTCGACCCATGGTGTTCCTCGCGTGATGGTACTAATCACAGGTAATAAAGTGGTTCAAAATCCATCATCCCTTGGTCGCCCCTTTTAGACGCCTCTCACGACAGGTAGGGGATGCAGTGGGTGTATTCTTCATCTGCGTACCCGCCCACAGGGTTTTTCTTCACAATTTGATAGATGCCCTTCAATGCCAATATGCAGTAGATACGTCTTGAACTATTCGTTACCGAGCTCGATAGCTGCAGTCGCTTAAGTGCGGCCAGTATCCAGTAATCGAGAGATAGTGGTTCGAGCCCCACTGTTGGCAGCCCTGAAGATGGTTTTCCGTGGTTTCCCATTTTCACACCAGGCAAATGCCGGGGCTGTACCTTAATTAAGGCCACGGCCGCTTCCTTCCACTTCCTAGGCCTGTCCTATCCCATCGTCGCCATAAGACATATCTGTGTCGGTGCGACGTAAAAGCAAATAGAAGAAGAACTATTCGTTCACGATGCAAAAGTCCCAAAAGAATCTGGTAGTACTGTTCCACCCTACCCCACCAGAAGCCCTATAAGGGCATTGTCTTTGAGGTTATACATGTATTTGAAGTAATTTGCCGTGAACTCGTAAATACTATCTTGTGGATCAGCTAGCAATGACGTCTTTATCAGTTTCGAGTATAGCTCTGCGTTCAATTATAATACACACTTAAAGTATATTTTAAAGAAAATAAATTAGTACTGAAAATTTAAACCGAATACTTACGAATAGAGCCCGAATGTCTATGCAGTAACAGGTTATAAGGCAAATTTACAGAAGCGAGTATAAAATATATGCTAACCCGAACAACAGTTCTGTTATGAGATTTGCATAAACGTCAGGAGCATGACCTCTTAGAACTCCTAAATGTTACATCCTACTCCAGAAGTTAGTTGGAATTCTGCATACACATTCTACATCTACTTATGAGTTTGTAGTTTTCTCTTATGTCATCTAAGAAACTTAAATTCGTTTAGCTCTGAACTCGCTGGAGCTACATATATTCTACTTCCTAGCCTTTTCCCAATTACACAAGGTCGACACTTTGTATGGATTAAGCCCATTTCTACGACCGGATGCCCGGATGTAGAGGGATGTATTCACTATTGCAAGTTTCTGTGGTGGTTTGTAGTGTGGTGTGTTGTATGAAGTTATGTATTAGGACGAACACCAACCCATAGTCCCCGAGCATGAGAAATTAACCAAAGTTAAGATACCGACCCGGTCGGAAATCGAACCCCGGGCCGTTTGAACAGAAGGCCAGTCCGCTGACCATTAAGCCAAGAAGCCAGACTGGAGTTTCACATTATGAAAATCCACAGCTTGCTTCCAGTCATTCGACCGGGTCAGAAATGCAATGAATTAAGCCCACATCTAGCGGCCAGGACAGGAACTGTGCCGGTTGCCGAAGCCTGTCGTACTTATCTAGGGTAATGATTAATGACTGATAGAGGAAATTATATTGGAGTTTGTTGCTGGAATAAAAGATGGCAGGGAAAACCATAGATTATCAGGAGAAAAACCGGTCCGGCCTTAGCTTCGTCCAGCACAAATCTCACATGGAGTGACCGGGATTTGAACCATGGAACCCAGCGATAAGAGGCCGGCGCGCTGCCCCCTGAGCCACGGAGGCTCATTTTCATATTATATTTCTCTGAAATAACACTCCAGATTAAAGCACAATGATCCAAAACAGGAAATACCACGGTTCGGATCAACATCGTTCTCACAGGGAAAGGAAGATATGTTAGGCGAGGTAGAAGAAGCGGGATCCAGTTCTGATCCGGTCATAATTCAAGATGTATGTAACCTTTGAATTATTTTATATTTCTTCGTATACATACAGTTTTCTTCCCATTTAATAAAATATTATGACTTAAGGGTATAATGATACAGTCTTAGATATGCACATTTATTTTATTAATACGTTCATTAACAGGATTCACACAGGGAAAAGACACCTGTAAATCAATGGCGTACATCTGATGTCTCGTGTGTGGTACAACTACAGGTAGGTCGTTAATTAAAGTGGAAACACGAGATATTTTATTCTGAATGGGGGATAGCAGCAGATGCCAAATGGGTAGGAAATTCACTTTCTGAAGTTTGGTAACGAATATGCTTCGTTACACAGTGCTGAGAGTGTTCAGGTAAGGCGCTGGGATTCACTGTGGACAAAGCTTCAAAGAACTAGTGACTCATGCAGTCCATAAACAAGTTTAGACCAAAGAAGGTGATAGCTACTCAGCTCCTGTAAATATCGCAGTAACACTGTCACTGTGACGACGTCCGGTTTGTCGTTGTTCCAAGCAGTCCCAAGTTCGATTCCAGACCGGGTCGAGGATTATAAACTTCATTGGTAATTTACGATGGTAGGGAGGACCTCATTCTCGCAGACGCGCAGGTCGCCTGTCAGATGTCAATTCTCTGGAGAATATACGATTTCCTTAGTCGTACTGGCTTGGTTCTCACGACTGGCTTCGTTGTCTCTCTTATGAGATCTCGGACGAGGATTAAAATAATTGGAAGATGGCAGACGATATGCTACGAAACACACATTCGAAATCGTGTGCTAAATGATGCAGAGCAGAACTGTTGAGGTACTGTCTGATTGGGAACGTAAGACATTAACAAAATGCGACATTCTGTGGGTCTCAGTGAAATAAATGGGGCGGGGTGGGTCTTAGAAAGTGACAATTTTCAGGTATATTTCTTTTATAAGTTGCTTTACGTCGCACCGACACAGACTGGTCTTATGGCGACGATGGGACCGGAGCGGTCTAGGAGTGGGAAGGAAGTGGCCGTGGCCTTACAGCCCCATCTTCAGGGATGCCGACAATGGGGTTCGCCGCATGCAAGCTGATAGCTACGAGACACAAACACTTGCCACGCTGATACTGGCGATGAGCTGACAATAGCACACAGGGTTCGGTGAACTGGCTGCATAATTATGCCTTGTGGAGTTGTAGTAAGAGGAATGTGACACCGGAGCGGAAAACAGAAGGCAGGTCACGTAGCAGTTAACACTTATCTTCACCGTTAAATGCGCTGAGGCAACTGAAGTTATTGGCAGCGAGAAATGGCCATGACTCGGTAAATTCTCAGAAATGTTGCGATAAATGTCCAGGTTAAAAAATTGTCTGGCATGCTTGCAATGACCCAGCGTGAGCACATTTAAAGTAAGCGCTGTAAATGATGTTGAATCGAACGTTACTTTCAGAAATAACGGGAGTAAAGGGGGTTTCATGTTTGTTACACTGTCCTTTAACCATCATATCTAAAAACAGCTTTGTCCAGTTCGTCCTAATGGACCAATTTCCCTCATTTATGTTTTATTCTCTCCGAAATTACCAGCTGGTGAATCATCAAGCACTGATAGGTCTCTAAGTTCAGCCAACTTTGAGTGATCCTAAAATCAAATCACTGAATGTCCACTCCAGGAACTGCAGGCGAAGGCTTATCCTAGCCCGCAATACATTCTGTACTTAGCGGGCTGCACACAGTTAAGGAGAGGTATATTTATGTAAAGATACAGTTTAACCATTACGTCCGACTCATTGGCTGAATGGCCATCGTTGACGCCTTCGGCTCAGAGGGTGCCGGGTTCGATTCCCTGCCGGGTCGGGGATTTTAATCGCCTCTGGTTAATTCTTCTGGCATGGGGACTGGATGTGTGTACAACACACTTCACTATCAACCACCACAGAAACACACAATAGTGATTACATCCATCCACATAAGGTTGGTATCCGGAAGGACTTCCGGCCGTAAAACAACGCCAAATTCACATGTGTGACACAGTTCGCCCCCGAGACCCCACAGGTGTGGGGAAAGCGGTAGAAAACTAAGAAGGTAGTTTAACCATTGAAATGGCGTATGACTTTTAATGCCGGGAGTGTCCAAGGACAAGTTCGGCTCGCCAGGTGCAGGTCTTTTGATTTGACACCCGTAGGCGACCTGTGCGCGTGATGAGGATGAAATGATGATGGAAGACGACACATACACCCAGCCCCCGTGCCGGCGAAATTAACCAATGATGGTTAAAATTCCCGACCCTGCCGGGAATCGAACCCGTGACCCCTGTGACCAAAGGCCAGCACGCTAACCATTTAGCCATGGAGCCGGACAGTTTAACCATTATACTAACTTCGGTATATCTTAACAAATTAGAAAGTTCAGGTTTTCAAGAAGAGGAAAAAAGCAGCATTTGATGATCTTTGCTCTACAACCAAGTATGTCGGAACTGGATACGGTGAAGGGTATATCTGCTAACGTGTTTGTGTGGTACTGATAAGTAGCGTAGTGTTAGGCGTTTACCGTCTCCTCCGAAGGTCGTAGAATCCAATAGCGGCGTAGCAAATGGGCACGCAAGAGAGGCGCCCGCCACCTGTCAAGCTTCACGCGAAACAATTGAGTTGTTCCATGACCAGTTTCCTGATCGCTTCATCTCGCGTAATGGTGACCAAGAATGGCCACCAAGGTCATGTGACTTAACTCCTTGGGGTTATCTTAAATTATTGGTGTATGTCAATAAACCCCGAAACATCCGCGAGGTAAGCGAGGAAATTCGACGAGTTGTTGACGAAATCCGGGACGAATCTTTGTCATGCAGTCATAGCGAATTTCACGAACTCTTGTATCTCAACTAAGTAGGGGAGGTTTTATGCCAGACGTCATTTTCCATACCTAAAATAGGAACGTGTGATGAACATGTTTATGTATTTTTTTAATGTGTTTTGAAACAAATAAATAATTTGACATATCAAAACCGCCGCACTTTTCAGATAAACTATTCTGATGTCTCCCAATATCTGTAGCAATTTAAAGGACATTAATTAATTACTTAATCGGCCAGCTATGGACCATGTAATTTCAACTGTTTTCTTCCATCTCTAACCCTTGCCCATTATTCCCCCATTCGTTTTCCTCCCTCTCCCCAGTCTATTTCTTCGCTCTTTTGAGCTACGGCTCTCTTCTTCTTCTTCTTTCTCCTCTTGGACCAGTTATGGACCATGCTATTTTTTTGCCTTGAGCTTTAACACTCGTTTATTATTTCCGCATCCTTCTTCGGTGAGCTTCCTTCCGTTTTACGGTCCACGTCTTGCCTGCCTTCGTGGACCTTCAAGTTTCTTCCTTAAAGGGCCACGTTGCACGATGCCATCACGTACACTCCCCGATTCTTGTGAATCCTTTCCCACCTCGGTGAACCGAACACCTTTAGTTTTTTTATTCAGAAAGTAGGCAAAGATTCAACTGGACGATCTTTCTGATCTCACTCGTGTTAAGTGACCATAAAAAGTAATCCTTCTCCTGATTGTGTCTGTTATTTTCTCCATATGCAAATATAGTTCATGATTGTGTCTTCTGCTATTTTCTCAATTTTTTTCTGCTGGGGACATGATCTTCCTTAGAATCTTCCTTTCTTTGGCCTCTAGTTGTTCTATCAGACTTTTCTTATTCATTGAGAGGAATTCTGCTGCTTATAGATCTTCAGATCGAATTTACTGCACAGTAATGTCTAAGCTTGTATTTGAAAGATATTCACCGTTGTTAGGGCTCGATTATTATTATTACTATTACTAGCAAATGTACCCGTGCTTCGCTACGGTACTCTACATTGTATACGGATTCCTCCGTAAATTACTGTAAAGGCAGTGAGTAGGCCCGTAACTTGGCAGGGTGGGCTCGCGACCACGGACCCTTAGGTGAGTCTCCAAAGCGACTTCAATTTATTAATATATATATTATATTTCACCCCCCTACCGAGGGGTTCTAGGGGCGTCTTGCTCCCACAGTACTTTTTCCACATAGTAGGTTATATTTGTACGCCCCCACCGCAAAGGGGGCTGAAGTTGAACTTTAAAAAATCCGAAGTGTCAGTATTCATGTCAGCGACCCCGAAATCTATGGATTCGACACTATTTTCGATTATTTGTATATATCACTCCCCCCCTCGCCACAAAGGGCGTGAAAATGAAAGGCCTCCACACGTAATACCGTGCGAGTTGAAATAGAACGAAAGTTGACCAAGGGAGGTCGAAAAGGATAGATGAAAGTGAGAAGCCTAGCACAAGGAAACAGAAGCAATGTCAGGACTCAGCTAAGGCCCCGCGATCGCCAACCCATACTCCCTACTTAACAGCCCCTGAGGTTGCTTGTAGTCGCCTCTTATGACACGGCATCATGATAGCACTCGAATTCGACTGCGACTGACAGTAGTAAAGGGAACGTGCCATTATAATGAAAATACCTTCCCTATTTCCAGTCATAGTGTAGTTGGGGAAGTATCATGAAATCGCAGGTGGCCTTGGGTGTTAGCAATCAAAAACGTGATGGAGTTTTTCCGTTTTAATGCCAGGCCACCGTGTGTACTTCCAGTCGCTGTCGAGTTGGAGAGTTCCCATTACAATGGGATATCTTGTTTCCTTTTTCCAGTGATAATCAGTTGGGGAGTTTTAACTATAATGGCAAGCGGACTTGTCTACCGACAGTATTAGTCCAATTGGGGAGTTCGAGTAGAAGTCAGAGTCGAGTTGGGAGTTTTAATTATAATGACAGTTCTGCTTACTTATTTTTTTGCTATTTGCTTTAGGTCGCACCGACACAGATATGTCTTATGGCGATGAAGGGATAGGAAAGGCCTAGGAAGTGAAAGGAAGCGGCCGTGGCCTTAATTAAGGTACAGCCCCGGCTTTTGCCTGGTGTGAAAATGGGAAACCACGGAAAACCATCTTCAGGGCTGCCGACAGTGAGGCTCGAACCCACTATCCCCCGATTACTGGATACTGGCCACACCTAAGCGACTGCAGCTATCGAGCTCGGTTGCTTACTTAGTGCCGGTCACAGTCGAGGTGGAGGGTTTCCGTTATTACGGTAGATCATTTTTGCTATTCCCAGTCAGATGAGTTGGAAAGTTTCGGTTAGAAAAGAAGGCCCATTTGTCTACTGTTAGCGAAATGTATTTAGTTTTCTTCAATATAATGGCAGGCCCACTGGTGGGCAGGCGGTCACAATCGAATTTCAAGGTTCCCATTATCATTATAGGTCGTCTTTGCTATCCCCAGTCACTGTTGATTTGCGAAGTTTTCATTGAAATGGCATTTCCGCTTGCCTATGGCCAGTTAGTATCAAGTTCGCGACTTTTCATGACAATGTCAAGCCTTCTTGCCTATTACCAATCAAAAATGTGTTCGGGCGTGTGGGTTATAAAAGTAGGTCCCCTTGCTACTGCAAAACCCAGTCAATTTGGGGGTTCCCATGATAACGGCAGATCTTCTTTCCTATTTCCGGTTATCGTGTTTTGATTATATTGCCAGGCCCCCTTGCGTATTGGCAGTCACAACGAAGTTGGACAGTTTTCATTGTAATATTATTCCAGTTTGTCTACTGCGAAAAACATTGAGTTGAGGAGTTAAAATTATATTGGCAGGCCCCCTTACCTTCTGCCAGTCACAACCGACGTGGGGTATTTTCATTACAGTGGCAGATCCTCTTGCCTATTGCCAGTCACAGTCGAGGTGGAAGGTTCCCTACCGCTACAGACAGTAGATTTGAGCAGCTTTGGTTATGATGACAGCCAACGGCCGTAGCCGTGTTGAAGCACCGGATCCTGTGAGATCTCCGAAGTTAAGCAACACTGGACGTGGTCAAGATTTGGATGGGTTGCCACGCGCTGTTGGGTGGGGTTAAGGGAATGGAGGAGCGGAAAGGGACTGGCCACCCTACCGTACGTAAACTCCGGCTCAGGCACACCTCTACGGAGGTTCGGACCTGCCTTCGGGCAGAATACACCCTTTAGTTATGATGTCAGGCATACTTTCTCTTATTGCCTGTCACAATGGACTTGCGCAGGTTTCATTATAATGGCCGGCCCACTTGCCTATCGATAGCCACAGCCCTCTTTCCTATATTCAGTCATAGTGTAATTGGCGAGGTTTGGTTATAATGGTAGTCCCGCTTGCCTACTGCGAGTCAGAATCGAGTTGAGGAGTTTTAATTATAGTAGCAGTTCCCCTTGCCTACTACCAGTCACATTCAAAATGGGGAGTTTTCATCATCAATGCTGGTAGAGTTTACCAGTGCTAGTCACAGTCGAGTTTGAAGTTGCTATTATAACGGCCGATCTCCTTTCCTATTTCCAGTCATAGTCGAATTGGGAAGGATTTTTATAATAGCAAGCCCCTTACCTACTGCAATTCACAATCGAGTTGAGGAGTTTTAATTATAATAGCACTCCCCCTTGCCTACCACCAGTGTCAATCAAGCTCGAGAGTTTTCATTTTAAGGGCAGACCCCCTTACCTAGGGCCAATCGCAGTCAATTCGGAGAATTCCCATTTTAACGTAGGTCTTCTTCAATATTCCCAGTCAGTGTCGATTTGGCCAGTTTTCATTATGTTGGCATGCCCCCATTTCTACTTCCAGATAATCAACAGTGTGCTTGGAAAAATTAAGTAACACTGATGATCTTCCCATAATTAGGAGTCTATTCGTTTATGGGATCAATTTCATTTAATTTGTCACCAGTACACGTACTGAAGCGAAGGAAGAACAGAGTCATTGAAGAACCTCTTGATAAACAATGTTTCGTGTTTTATTTTCTGGTGCACATATAAACAGGGACTTGCTGCTGCTGACTCGGGAACATGCGACGTACAGTTGCCCGTGGGAAAAGCAGGGTGATCTGAGGTCAAGTCCAGCAATACTCAACGCCTGGCCCTGGGATTTATTAATAGTCATCGCAAAGCAGAGGCTGACTGGAAACTGCAGACGCTTGAACTCAAACGGGTAGTTGGTTGGGATTAGTGGTATCCGCGGGATAAGAACTGACTCTCCTTCACCGCATCCAGTCATGATAGTTGCCTCTATCACATGTGTGTGGAGGGCGTTTACCTGAAGTCTTGTTCCATTGCACAAATTAGGTGGGCTGAGATTGCGCATGAGTATGATTGGTGCGCCGATCTCTAAGGTAATTTTGTGCGATGGAAGCCCCGGAGCCGTTATAGAATTCAGGAACTCAGGAGGATAGTGAACTGCGTCGTCAGAGTTGATTACTTCATTGACAGACGTATAAACTGTCTCCTCGCCGTGGAACATTGTGAGGATAGTCGAATTAATGTACGCCGCTTGTTCATTAGTTGGAGTTAAGATCGCTCTGCAGCAGAGCCATGAGATGGGTTTGCTCCTAATATTTTCTACGTCCGGGTACACCGATGAAATGAGAGTTTCAAGGTTAGAAAGCGACAAACAAAATTCATCAGAAAGAGTAATGATCCCGTTACTGTCTCCCAGTGAGCCGTTCCCAATCGACAACAATATTTCAGTGAATGTATGTATGTTTTCATCACCACCTAGATGTACCCTCATATTCTGTGTCAGAGACAGTTTTTTGATATTTGGCCAAAGTGATGATCTCCTTAATGAAGCGTTCACTTCATCTGCTCTGCTCCCTCTTGGAACAACCGGTAACGTTTGACGAAAATCACCAGAAAAGAGGATAGGGACACCTCCAAAGAAGTTATCACTGTTTCGGATGTCCCGCAGCGTTCGGTCAACTGCTTCAATCGCCTTTCTGTGAGCCATAGTGCATTCATCCCAAATTATAAGACTGCAGTCTTGCAGAACCTTGGATATGTTACTTTGTTTTGTGATGTTACATATTGGTGACTCTGTGCAGTCAAGATCTATAGGCACTTTAAACATCGAGTGAGCAGTTTTGCCACCGGGTAAAAGAGTGGCTGCGATCCCCGAAGAGGCTACTGCTACAGCAATCTTACTATCCTGTCTGATCTTAGACAACAGTAAGTTAATCAGGAATGTTTTTCCAGTTCCGCCCGGAGCGTCTAAGAAAAACATTCTACTTTCCTTATTTCTAACACAGTTTAATATTTCCCGATATACTACAGTCTGTTCATCTGTAAGTTTTGGTTCATTTAATAGAACAAAAGACCTTAACGCTTCTTTATTGTAATTTGTTTCCCTGAGATAGTCAGCATTTAACGTTTGTAAGATCTGAGGGGAAGGAAGGCCGTAAATGTTCAAAGGCTGACCGCCAATCGATAGAACGTATTCTTCGAGGTCTTGAAGACATCTGTCTTCCACATGGGCGATCATTTCATGAGCAGTACCGTCGTTACAGGGGGAAAGTTGTCGTAAGAAATCTTCTGCTAGGCTCTCCTTATATTTGTTCCACAGATCCAACGGATCAGAGAGACTGCAATAGACTAACAATATGCCAAAAAGCCGGCGAAGTTTTGCTGGGCTTTGTGAAACTATCGCCTCCTTCAGTGTCTCTTCCCATTGAGAGTCATCCAGGAGTAATCCATGGGCTTTGCATGCACTCCGATATGTAGGGTGAAGTATGCCATTGACGGTGCGAAGGTCAGTGAAGGATGTTGGTCCCCTGACAGTGAACAGAAGCATGCGTAAATAGAAGCACTCGGAATTATTAGGATGGACTGCATACACTCGGCTAATTACGTGCTGCTTTCTAACGCCCGAAAATGCTACCACAGGTACTCCTTTCTTTCTTCTTACAAATGTGCCTTGCTGTTTGTTATACGTATAGTAAGAGGGAACGTCTTCATACAACAGTGTCTTAGCAAAATCATCTGTCTGACATAAGTTAAAGAATGCCATTAAGGTGGTGTTACGTGGATTTTCTACTATGTCATGAGCCGTTTCTGCAGTAAAGACAATTCTTTGAAAATTTTGTAGATGAACATCTAAATGCATTACTGGAGGATACCTTTCATGGATAGGAAATGAAAGAATTCGCCAAACTGCTTCTGAGCTGGATATGTACCTTCCGCTCTGATACTGGCACACTTCATCATTTTTGTCTTGCAAACCTAAGACTGCCTGATCGCTTCCTTTGTTGATGTACTTACAGATGTATTTGATGGACTTAACACTGCTACAGTATTCAACATTGATGTGTGTTTTGAATACCCTAGACAAAACAGGACAGTATGGCACTATCCATCTATTATCCACTTCCATATCCTGTCCATTTATCATAAGGCGTGCAGTGAAGCCACCCATAGAAGGAATCCTGCGCTTGTAGGATGGGTACCCATCGTTCCCTGTGACAGTTTCATTGACGAATGCTCGTGGGTATCGTTTTGAGCATCGTCCACCTTTCATACATGGTGAGCCTACGTTGAAAGATCCGCATGGTCCATGGACCATGTGACATTTAACTATGTTAAAAAGCTGTGGATCTTTATCA
This sequence comes from Anabrus simplex, assembly GCF_040414725.1. Lineage (NCBI taxonomy): Eukaryota > Metazoa > Arthropoda > Insecta > Orthoptera > Tettigoniidae > Anabrus > Anabrus simplex. Next base: position 329,889,852 of record NC_090270.1, read on the forward strand.
GGATCTGGAAATTCAGCACTAATAACCTTATCAATACCGACGGGTCGTATCTTGTCCTCAAGCCATAATAATATGTGGGCGTGAGGCAAGCCACGCTTTTGCCATTCAACAGAGTACATAAAACAAAGAGTTGGCCCAAATATTTGTTCCCTGGTTAGTAAGTCCATGAGAGATTTTAATTTCATGTGAAATACACGTGTAATAATGTCGTGACGATCATTCGCTGACTGACCATTATATACGGCATTACCAATTTCTTCCCATTTTGGATTAGTTGTAGCTGTAATAAAAAGATCTGGACATGAGTATTTTCGCACATAACAGAGTGCATCTTGAGATCGCTCGTGCATATATCGGGGTCCTCCAGTGAAAGTGGACAGTAAAATGACTAACCGTCCCAAATCTGCCATGTTACCCTCGTCCTTCCTCAGGGCGTCTTTAAGGTGAATGTAGCTCTCAGCCCTTAATTCCCTTTGGTGTGTTCTGATATAGACTAACCTTTCAGTCTCTATTTTAGCATACATGTCTACCCAGAACTGATTGGACAGTTGACGGTAACAATGTAAGTAGTTTACCTCGCCTTGTCCTATCATTATACGATAAGAATAAAACTGAAGAGAAGATGTTTTCTTGAGAGGGGTCTTTAGTTCTCCGGTTCGTGGGTCTACGTGGTACAGTAGGAAGTGGTAGCTATCATCTCCACGAGGGAACATCAGGGGATATTGAAGAGCGTCGTATGATCGGTGGGTTTCAGATATTCGTCTCAGGCCCTGGTCTCTTGTCCGAAGCACGATGTCTCGCTTATCACATTCGTGTCCAACCAATATGACAGCTATCTCGTTTGTTGTCGGCTGATTATAACAGCCTCTGTGCTCACCAGCAGGAACTCGGTCGGCGTGGATCACAATCTTGTGGGTGTCACCGTCCGGCATTGTCTCTAGAGTTGTCTTCAGTTCCTTGACATATGGGTTCACATCATGTAACATGCCCTGCAAATCATTAACTAAATGGGTTTTTAAATTTGGTATTATTGCTGTTCTTTGATCTACCTGTGCTTTGTGGTCTGCAATGAAATATATTTGAAGATATTTAGAATTTTCATTGTTTGCAGGGAGAAGTGAACCTATTAAGTGGTATACTTGTCCTTGAATTTTGAATGTTGGCATAAAATTTCCTTCCACTACTTTAGTAGCTCTGAAGCTTGTCATTTGGAATGCGCTGTTGTAGGCTCGCACAAATTGAAGAAAATGGCGAGAGTCAGTATGCGTCCCATTTAACAGAGAAATAAGAAGTTCCGGTAGAGGAGTTAGATGATTTAATTTAATTTTTCCGGAAGAGCAGCACATTCCCTCTGGCTCTTGCTTCCATTTGAGAGCCCTACAGAAAGGGCACACTTTACTCAAAGACCCTATATGGGCTCTTGGATGGTAGTCGATAAGAGGGTTATAAGCAAATGCACTTCGCTGCTTTTCATGCCATGGAATCATATTAGGACACCTAGATTCAATTGACGTTGAATGTAATTCTCTAACATTGGCATGTCTCACTCTATCTTCATCTAACCGTCTGAGATATTCATCAGTGGTCTCTGATGAACGTCTTTCTGCTGCACGTTGTCTTTTCTCTTCCTGCTGGACATTTTGCATTTCGTTTAACGATGCGTAGGTACTTCGTCGTTGTGTTAACGCCTGAGAATATTCCTCCGCAGCTAGGTTTTCGCGTGTGAGGGAATGGTGCTCTCTGTCATGCTCCATTCGAGCCATCCGCTGATCCTCTGATTCTGTTTCTCTTAAACGCATCTGTCTAAATCTTTGCGATCTGAGTATTGCCTCGCGGTCTGAAGCAGTCTCAGAAGCCCTAGATGTGGACTGGCGTGCTCTCTGTGAGCGAAGCCTGGCCTCGCGCTCAGAAGCAGTCTCCGAATCACGGTCAGTGCTCTTCCTCAGTCTGTCTGCATTGAGTCTGGCTTCGCGGTCTGAAGCAGTCTCAGACGCCCTAGATGTGGATTGGCGTGTTCTCTGTGAGCTAAGCCTGGCCTCGCGCTCAGAAGCACTCTCCGAATCACGGTGAGTGCTCTTCCTCAGTCTGTCTGCACTGAGTCTGGCCTCGCGGTCTGAAGCACTCTCAGACGCCCTAGATGTGGACTGGCGTGTTCTCTGTGAGCTAAGCCTGGCCTCGCGCTCAGAAGCACTCTCCGAATCACGGTGAGTGCTCTTCCTCAGTCTGTCTGCACTGAGTCTGGCCTCGCGGTCTGAAGCACTCTCAGACGCCCTAGATGTGGACTGGCGTGTTCTCTGTGAGCTAAGCCTGGCCTCGCGCTCAGAAGCAGTCTCCGAATCACGGTGAGTGATCTTCCTCAGTCTGTCTGCATTGAGTCTGGCCTCGCGCTCAGAAGCACTCTCCGAATCACGGTGAGTGCTCTTCCTCAGTCTGTCTGCACTGAGTCTGGCCTCGCGGTCTGAAGCAGTCTCAGACGCCCTAGATGTGGACTGGCGTGCTCTCTGTGAGCTAAGCCTGGCCTCGCGCTCAGAAGCACTCTCCGAATCACGGTGAGTGCTCTTCCTCAGTCTGTCTGCATTGAGTCTGGCCTCGCGGTCTGAAGCAGTCCCGGAAGCCCTCAATATCTTAACTTTTTTAGCTTTTGATATGGACCGTCCAATGTTAATTCGCTTCCTAGCAGGTATGGTCAAAGGAACAGTCACAAAAGTGTCGAAACCCAATCAGTAACTCTGTAATGGGCAGCAAAGTGCATGTGGTGGTGATTATTTTCTGTTGGTGACGGTGGTGTTGGTGATTATTGTTTTAACAGGACGTACAACGGGGCAACTATCCTCTATTAACACTCCCCAGTCTATTTCTTCGCTCTTTTGAGCTACGGCTCTCTTCTTCTTCTTCTTTCTCCTCTTGGACCAGTTATGGACCATGCTATTTTTTTGCCTTGAGCTTTAACACTCGTTTATTATTTCCGCATCCTTCTTCGGTGAGCTTCCTTCCGTTTTACGGTCCACGTCTTGCCTGCCTTCGTGGACCTTCAAGTTTCTTCCTTAAAGGGCCACGTTGCACGATGCCATCACGTACACTCCCCGATTCTTGTGAATCCTTTCCCACCTCGGTGAACCGAACACCTTTAGTTTTTTTATTCAGAAAGTAGGCAAAGATTCAACTGGACGATCTTTCTGATCTCACTCGTGTTAAGTGACCATAAAAAGTAATCCTTCTCCTGATTGTGTCTGTTATTTTCTCCATATGCAAATATAGTTCATGATTGTGTCTTCTGCTATTTTCTCAATTTTTTTCTGCTGGGGACATGATCTTCCTTAGAATCTTCCTTTCTTTGGCCTCTAGTTGTTCTATCAGACTTTTCTTATTCATTGAGAGGAATTCTGCTGCTTATAGATCTTCAGATCGAATTTACTGCACAGTAATGTCTAAGCTTGTATTTGAAAGATATTCACCGTTGTTAGGGCTCGATTATTATTATTACTATTACTAGCAAATGTACCCGTGCTTCGCTACGGTACTCTACATTGTATACGGATTCCTCCGTAAATTACTGTAAAGGCAGTGAGTAGGCCCGTAACTTGGCAGGGTGGGCTCGCGACCACGGACCCTTAGGTGAGTCTCCAAAGCGACTTCAATTTATTAATATATATATTATATTTCACCCCCCTACCGAGGGGTTCTAGGGGCGTCTTGCTCCCACAGTACTTTTTCCACATAGTAGGTTATATTTGTACGCCCCCACCGCAAAGGGGGCTGAAGTTGAACTTTAAAAAATCCGAAGTGTCAGTATTCATGTCAGCGACCCCGAAATCTATGGATTCGACACTATTTTCGATTATTTGTATATATCACTCCCCCCCTCGCCACAAAGGGCGTGAAAATGAAAGGCCTCCACACGTAATACCGTGCGAGTTGAAATAGAACGAAAGTTGACCAAGGGAGGTCGAAAAGGATAGATGAAAGTGAGAAGCCTAGCACAAGGAAACAGAAGCAATGTCAGGACTCAGCTAAGGCCCCGCGATCGCCAACCCATACTCCCTACTTAACAGCCCCTGAGGTTGCTTGTAGTCGCCTCTTATGACACGGCATCATGATAGCACTCGAATTCGACTGCGACTGACAGTAGTAAAGGGAACGTGCCATTATAATGAAAATACCTTCCCTATTTCCAGTCATAGTGTAGTTGGGGAAGTATCATGAAATCGCAGGTGGCCTTGGGTGTTAGCAATCAAAAACGTGATGGAGTTTTTCCGTTTTAATGCCAGGCCACCGTGTGTACTTCCAGTCGCTGTCGAGTTGGAGAGTTCCCATTACAATGGGATATCTTGTTTCCTTTTTCCAGTGATAATCAGTTGGGGAGTTTTAACTATAATGGCAAGCGGACTTGTCTACCGACAGTATTAGTCCAATTGGGGAGTTCGAGTAGAAGTCAGAGTCGAGTTGGGAGTTTTAATTATAATGACAGTTCTGCTTACTTATTTTTTTGCTATTTGCTTTAGGTCGCACCGACACAGATATGTCTTATGGCGATGAAGGGATAGGAAAGGCCTAGGAAGTGAAAGGAAGCGGCCGTGGCCTTAATTAAGGTACAGCCCCGGCTTTTGCCTGGTGTGAAAATGGGAAACCACGGAAAACCATCTTCAGGGCTGCCGACAGTGAGGCTCGAACCCACTATCCCCCGATTACTGGATACTGGCCACACCTAAGCGACTGCAGCTATCGAGCTCGGTTGCTTACTTAGTGCCGGTCACAGTCGAGGTGGAGGGTTTCCGTTATTACGGTAGATCATTTTTGCTATTCCCAGTCAGATGAGTTGGAAAGTTTCGGTTAGAAAAGAAGGCCCATTTGTCTACTGTTAGCGAAATGTATTTAGTTTTCTTCAATATAATGGCAGGCCCACTGGTGGGCAGGCGGTCACAATCGAATTTCAAGGTTCCCATTATCATTATAGGTCGTCTTTGCTATCCCCAGTCACTGTTGATTTGCGAAGTTTTCATTGAAATGGCATTTCCGCTTGCCTATGGCCAGTTAGTATCAAGTTCGCGACTTTTCATGACAATGTCAAGCCTTCTTGCCTATTACCAATCAAAAATGTGTTCGGGCGTGTGGGTTATAAAAGTAGGTCCCCTTGCTACTGCAAAACCCAGTCAATTTGGGGGTTCCCATGATAACGGCAGATCTTCTTTCCTATTTCCGGTTATCGTGTTTTGATTATATTGCCAGGCCCCCTTGCGTATTGGCAGTCACAACGAAGTTGGACAGTTTTCATTGTAATATTATTCCAGTTTGTCTACTGCGAAAAACATTGAGTTGAGGAGTTAAAATTATATTGGCAGGCCCCCTTACCTTCTGCCAGTCACAACCGACGTGGGGTATTTTCATTACAGTGGCAGATCCTCTTGCCTATTGCCAGTCACAGTCGAGGTGGAAGGTTCCCTACCGCTACAGACAGTAGATTTGAGCAGCTTTGGTTATGATGACAGCCAACGGCCGTAGCCGTGTTGAAGCACCGGATCCTGTGAGATCTCCGAAGTTAAGCAACACTGGACGTGGTCAAGATTTGGATGGGTTGCCACGCGCTGTTGGGTGGGGTTAAGGGAATGGAGGAGCGGAAAGGGACTGGCCACCCTACCGTACGTAAACTCCGGCTCAGGCACACCTCTACGGAGGTTCGGACCTGCCTTCGGGCAGAATACACCCTTTAGTTATGATGTCAGGCATACTTTCTCTTATTGCCTGTCACAATGGACTTGTGCAGGTTTCATTATAATGGCCGGCCCACTTGCCTATCGATAGCCACAGCCCTCTTTCCTATATTCAGTCATAGTGTAATTGGCGAGGTTTGGTTATAATGGTAGTCCCGCTTGCCTACTGCGAGTCAGAATCGAGTTGAGGAGTTTTAATTATAGTAGCAGTTCCCCTTGCCTACTACCAGTCACATTCAAAATGGGGAGTTTTCATCATCAATGCTGGTAGAGTTTACCAGTGCTAGTCACAGTCGAGTTTGAAGTTGCTATTATAACGGCCGATCTCCTTTCCTATTTCCAGTCATAGTCGAATTGGGAAGGATTTTTATAATAGCAAGCCCCTTACCTACTGCAATTCACAATCGAGTTGAGGAGTTTTAATTATAATAGCACTCCCCCTTGCCTACCACCAGTGTCAATCAAGCTCGAGAGTTTTCATTTTAAGGGCAGACCCCCTTACCTAGGGCCAATCGCAGTCAATTCGGAGAATTCCCATTTTAACGTAGGTCTTCTTCAATATTCCCAGTCAGTGTCGATTTGGCCAGTTTTCATTATGTTGGCATGCCCCCATTTCTACTTCCAGATAATCAACAGTGTGCTTGGAAAAATTAAGTAACACTGATGATCTTCCCATAATTAGGAGTCTATTCGTTTATGGGATCAATTTCATTTAATTTGTCACCAGTACACGTACTGAAGCGAAGGAAGAACAGAGTCATTGAAGAACCTCTTGATAAACAATGTTTCGTGTTTTATTTTCTGGTGCACATATAAACAGGGACTTGCTGCTGCTGACTCGGGAACATGCGACGTACAGTTGCCCGTGGGAAAAGCAGGGTGATCTGAGGTCAAGTCCAGCAATACTCAACGCCTGGCCCTGGGATTTATTAATAGTCATCGCAAAGCAGAGGCTGACTGGAAACTGCAGACGCTTGAACTCAAACGGGTAGTTGGTTGGGATTAGTGGTATCCGCGGGATAAGAACTGACTCTCCTTCACCGCATCCAGTCATGATAGTTGCCTCTATCACATGTGTGTGGAGGGCGTTTACCTGAAGTCTTGTTCCATTGCACAAATTAGGTGGGCTGAGATTGCGCATGAGTATGATTGGTGCGCCGATCTCTAAGGTAATTTTGTGCGATGGAAGCCCCGGAGCCGTTATAGAATTCAGGAACTCAGGAGGATAGTGAACTGCGTCGTCAGAGTTGATTACTTCATTGACAGACGTATAAACTGTCTCCTCGCCGTGGAACATTGTGAGGATAGTCGAATTAATGTACGCCGCTTGTTCATTAGTTGGAGTTAAGATCGCTCTGCAGCAGAGCCATGAGATGGGTTTGCTCCTAATATTTTCTACGTCCGGGTACACCGATGAAATGAGAGTTTCAAGGTTAGAAAGCGACAAACAAAATTCATCAGAAAGAGTAATGATCCCGTTACTGTCTCCCAGTGAGCCGTTCCCAATCGACAACAATATTTCAGTGAATGTATGTATGTTTTCATCACCACCTAGATGTACCCTCATATTCTGTGTCAGAGACAGTTTTTTGATATTTGGCCAAAGTGATGATCTCCTTAATGAAGCGTTCACTTCATCTGCTCTGCTCCCTCTTGGAACAACCGGTAACGTTTGACGAAAATCACCAGAAAAGAGGATAGGGACACCTCCAAAGAAGTTATCACTGTTTCGGATGTCCCGCAGCGTTCGGTCAACTGCTTCAATCGCCTTTCTGTGAGCCATAGTGCATTCATCCCAAATTATAAGACTGCAGTCTTGCAGAACCTTGGATATGTTACTTTGTTTTGTGATGTTACATATTGGTGACTCTGTGCAGTCAAGATCTATAGGCACTTTAAACATCGAGTGAGCAGTTTTGCCACCGGGTAAAAGAGTGGCTGCGATCCCCGAAGAGGCTACTGCTACAGCAATCTTACTATCCTGTCTGATCTTAGACAACAGTAAGTTAATCAGGAATGTTTTTCCAGTTCCGCCCGGAGCGTCTAAGAAAAACATTCTACTTTCCTTATTTCTAACACAGTTTAATATTTCCCGATATACTACAGTCTGTTCATCTGTAAGTTTTGGTTCATTTAATAGAACAAAAGACCTTAACGCTTCTTTATTGTAATTTGTTTCCCTGAGATAGTCAGCATTTAACGTTTGTAAGATCTGAGGGGAAGGAAGGCCGTAAATGTTCAAAGGCTGACCGCCAATCGATAGAACGTATTCTTCGAGGTCTTGAAGACATCTGTCTTCCACATGGGCGATCATTTCATGAGCAGTACCGTCGTTACAGGGGGAAAGTTGTCGTAAGAAATCTTCTGCTAGGCTCTCCTTATATTTGTTCCACAGATCCAACGGATCAGAGAGACTGCAATAGACTAACAATATGCCAAAAAGCCGGCGAAGTTTTGCTGGGCTTTGTGAAACTATCGCCTCCTTCAGTGTCTCTTCCCATTGAGAGTTATCCAGGAGTAATTCATGGGCTTTGCATGCACTCCGATATGTAGGGTGAAGTATGCCATTGACGGTGCGAAGGTCAGTGAAGGATGTTGGTCCCCTGACAGTGAACAGAAGCATGCGTAAATAGAAGCACTCGGAATTATTAGGATGGACTGCATACACTCGGCTAATTACGTGCTGCTTTCTAACGCCCGAAAATGCTACCACAGGTACTCCTTTCTTTCTTCTTACAAATGTGCCTTGCTGTTTGTTATACGTATAGTAAGAGGGAACGTCTTCATACAACAGTGTCTTAGCAAAATCATCTGTCTGACATAAGTTAAAGAATGCCATTAAGGTGGTGTTACGTGGATTTTCTACTATGTCATGAGCCGTTTCTGCAGTAAAGACAATTCTTTGAAAATTTTGTAGATGAACATCTAAATGCATTACTGGAGGATACCTTTCATGGATAGGAAATGAAAGAATTCGCCAAACTGCTTCTGAGCTGGATATGTACCTTCCGCTCTGATACTGGCACACTTCATCATTTTTGTCTTGCAAACCTAAGACTGCCTGATCGCTTCCTTTGTTGATGTACTTACAGATGTATTTGATGGACTTAACACTGCTACAGTATTCAACATTGATGTGTGTTTTGAATACCCTAGACAAAACAGGACAGTATGGCACTATCCATCTATTATCCACTTCCATATCCTGTCCATTTATCATAAGGCGTGCAGTGAAGCCACCCATAGAAGGAATCCTGCGCTTGTAGGATGGGTACCCATCGTTCCCTGTGACAGTTTCATTGACGAATGCTCGTGGGTATCGTTTTGAGCATCGTCCACCTTTCATACATGGTGAGCCTACGTTGAAAGATCCGCATGGTCCATGGACCATGTGACATTTAACTATGTTAAAAAGCTGTGGATCTTTATCAGGATCTGGAAATTCAGCACTAATAACCTTATCAATACCGACGGGTCGTATCTTGTCCTCAAGCCATAATAATATGTGGGCGTGAGGCAAGCCACGCTTTTGCCATTCAACAGAGTACATAAAACAAAGAGTTGGCCCAAATATTTGTTCCCTGGTTAGTAAGTCCATGAGAGATTTTAATTTCATGTGAAATACACGTGTAATAATGTCGTGACGATCATTCGCTGACTGACCATTATATACGGCATTACCAATTTCTTCCCATTTTGGATTAGTTGTAGCTGTAATAAAAAGATCTGGACATGAGTATTTTCGCACATAACAGAGTGCATCTTGAGATCGCTCGTGCATATATCGGGGTCCTCCAGTGAAAGTGGACAGTAAAATGACTAACCGTCCCAAATCTGCCATGTTACCCTCGTCCTTCCTCAGGGCGTCTTTAAGGTGAATGTAGCTCTCAGCCCTTAATTCCCTTTGGTGTGTTCTGATATAGACTAACCTTTCAGTCTCTATTTTAGCATACATGTCTACCCAGAACTGATTGGACAGTTGACGGTAACAATGTAAGTAGTTTACCTCGCCTTGTCCTATCATTATACGATAAGAATAAAACTGAAGAGAAGATGTTTTCTTGAGAGGGGTCTTTAGTTCTCCGGTTCGTGGGTCTACGTGGTACAGTAGGAAGTGGTAGCTATCATCTCCACGAGGGAACATCAGGGGATATTGAAGAGCGTCGTATGATCGGTGGGTTTCAGATATTCGTCTCAGGCCCTGGTCTCTTGTCCGAAGCACGATGTCTCGCTTATCACATTCGTGTCCAACCAATATGACAGCTATCTCGTTTGTTGTCGGCTGATTATAACAGCCTCTGTGCTCACCAGCAGGAACTCGGTCGGCGTGGATCACAATCTTGTGGGTGTCACCGTCCGGCATTGTCTCTAGAGTTGTCTTCAGTTCCTTGACATATGGGTTCACATCATGTAACATGCCCTGCAAATCATTAACTAAATGGGTTTTTAAATTTGGTATTATTGCTGTTCTTTGATCTACCTGTGCTTTGTGGTCTGCAATGAAATATATTTGAAGATATTTAGAATTTTCATTGTTTGCAGGGAGAAGTGAACCTATTAAGTGGTATACTTGTCCTTGAATTTTGAATGTTGGCATAAAATTTCCTTCCACTACTTTAGTAGCTCTGAAGCTTGTCATTTGGAATGCGCTGTTGTAGGCTCGCACAAATTGAAGAAAATGGCGAGAGTCAGTATGCGTCCCATTTAACAGAGAAATAAGAAGTTCCGGTAGAGGAGTTAGATGATTTAATTTAATTTTTCCGGAAGAGCAGCACATTCCCTCTGGCTCTTGCTTCCATTTGAGAGCCCTACAGAAAGGGCACACTTTACTCAAAGACCCTATATGGGCTCTTGGATGGTAGTCGATAAGAGGGTTATAAGCAAATGCACTTCGCTGCTTTTCATGCCATGGAATCATATTAGGACACCTAGATTCAATTGACGTTGAATGTAATTCTCTAACATTGGCATGTCTCACTCTATCTTCATCTAACCGTCTGAGATATTCATCAGTGGTCTCTGATGAACGTCTTTCTGCTGCACGTTGTCTTTTCTCTTCCTGCTGGACATTTTGCATTTCGTTTAACGATGCGTAGGTACTTCGTCGTTGTGTTAACGCCTGAGAATATTCCTCCGCAGCTAGGTTTTCGCGTGTGAGGGAATGGTGCTCTCTGTCATGCTCCATTCGAGCCATCCGCTGATCCTCTGATTCTGTTTCTCTTAAACGCATCTGTCTAAATCTTTGCGATCTGAGTATTGCCTCGCGGTCTGAAGCAGTCTCAGAAGCCCTAGATGTGGACTGGCGTGCTCTCTGTGAGCGAAGCCTGGCCTCGCGCTCAGAAGCAGTCTCCGAATCACGGTCAGTGCTCTTCCTCAGTCTGTCTGCATTGAGTCTGGCTTCGCGGTCTGAAGCAGTCTCAGACGCCCTAGATGTGGATTGGCGTGTTCTCTGTGAGCTAAGCCTGGCCTCGCGCTCAGAAGCACTCTCCGAATCACGGTGAGTGCTCTTCCTCAGTCTGTCTGCACTGAGTCTGGCCTCGCGGTCTGAAGCACTCTCAGACGCCCTAGATGTGGACTGGCGTGTTCTCTGTGAGCTAAGCCTGGCCTCGCGCTCAGAAGCACTCTCCGAATCACGGTGAGTGCTCTTCCTCAGTCTGTCTGCACTGAGTCTGGCCTCGCGGTCTGAAGCACTCTCAGACGCCCTAGATGTGGACTGGCGTGTTCTCTGTGAGCTAAGCCTGGCCTCGCGCTCAGAAGCAGTCTCCGAATCACGGTGAGTGATCTTCCTCAGTCTGTCTGCATTGAGTCTGGCCTCGCGCTCAGAAGCACTCTCCGAATCACGGTGAGTGCTCTTCCTCAGTCTGTCTGCACTGAGTCTGGCCTCGCGGTCTGAAGCAGTCTCAGACGCCCTAGATGTGGACTGGCGTGCTCTCTGTGAGCTAAGCCTGGCCTCGCGCTCAGAAGCACTCTCCGAATCACGGTGAGTGCTCTTCCTCAGTCTGTCTGCATTGAGTCTGGCCTCGCGGTCTGAAGCAGTCCCGGAAGCCCTCAATATCTTAACTTTTTTAGCTTTTGATATGGACCGTCCAATGTTAATTCGCTTCCTAGCAGGTATGGTCAAAGGAACAGTCACAAAAGTGTCGAAACCCAATCAGTAACTCTGTAATGGGCAGCAAAGTGCATGTGGTGGTGATTATTTTCTGTTGGTGACGGTGGTGTTGGTGATTATTGTTTTAACAGGACGTACAACGGGGCAACTATCCTCTATTAACACTAATCAGAAGAAAACTGAAAGAGATCCGATACTTCGAAGAATGAAGTTATCGGCAAAATAAAGGGAAGGGCCGCAATGAGCTCGAAAATATCAAAAACAGAAACCCCTCCCAGAGCAGAAACTGGGAAGGCAGGAAGTACTAAGGGGTAATAGTCAACAAAATAGAGGTAGTTGTGATTATTGTTTCGAGAGGTAGTACAAATGCGCAACAATCTTCTGTTAACACTAATCAGAACGAAATATGAAGAGATGCGATACTTCGAAGAATGAAGATATCGGAAAAGGAAGATAAAGTCCACAAAGGGGTTAAAAATCGCAATCAGCAACAGAATTGAAATGGCCGTATTGGTGATTGTTTCAAAAGGAAGGACAACTCCTCAACAATCCTGCCTTATCACTAATCAGAACGAAATTGAAAGAGATCCGATACTTCGAAGAATGAAGATATCGGCAAAAGAAAGGGAAAGGCCGCAAAATGCTTCCAAATAACAACCACAAACCCCGCCCAGAAAAGAATTTCAGATGCAGTGGTTCCCAATGAAATTAGAGTATCCGAAAATTTCTAAAGTGGAAATAAATTAACGTACCGTCGCAACACTTCTGAAACAGGAAACAATATTTCAGATATTTTTAAACGCAATAACTGACATGAACACTCACATAGATATGTTAACAATCTCAGTTAGAAAGTAACAATGTAATACAGAGAAGAACTAAGCGCCACCAGTGTGAATACCATTAAGCAGTCAAGTTCCTTTTGCTCAGAGCAATATTGATTTCGGTTACGCTTATCGACATGGATGATATAGACTGCTGAAGCTGACCAAAGTAGCTGTTGCCTGTGACTCACGGGTGGCCCAGATTGGTTGCGCAGTAGTGTCGTAGGACAGGTATCCTAATTAGGATAAAACCTTCAATACTGGTATTTTGAAGGTTTATGATGAGCCGAAATTATTATGTTATTATATTTATGTTTCGTGTCCATGGACGTATAACGTGCGGACGTACGGCACACAGATTTCCAATATGGCGTCAAGGAACAGCACCATTAGATCTCTGATGTAAAACATGTATAAATTCCATGTAGATTGTTTTAGAGAGCGATTGTTTTCTTTTTTGTATTCCGAGAGAGGCACTGAATGTTTTCTTCTATCTGACAGGATAAGTTCGTAGCGATAATAAAGTTGCTTTTAGAATACGTAAAAGTGTTCTCGTGTGATATTTTTATTGCGTAAAATAGAAAATCGCATATAGAGAACGACAGTAGATGTTGGTTTTCCCCACAGGAGCACCGTGACTGTGTAGCACACAACCGCACGTGTATCTTATTTCTTTGTTTATAGCTGTCTCTCTTATAAAGGAAAGATTTCCATGTAACATCTGTACGTAATTTCTTTCCTTATATTGCTGTTGGTGTATATAGTGACCTACTGTATTTTGCGTAGCGTGTGCATCGTAGTTCGTTTCTGTGAACCGCCTGTTGCGTGGTGAAGGTGGGAGGGGGGGGGGGGGGAGGAATACATCCGGGTTATTCCCTGCCTGTCGTAACAGGTGACTGAAATCGCCCCAGGGGTCCTTAACTTGGCAGGGTGGGCTCGCGACCACGGACCCTTTTAGGTGCACTTACTTATGCCACGCTCCTCACTTTAGCTATATTATCCGAACTTCCGTGGTCTATTCTTGTTCTTTGCAGACTCCGACGGCATAAGAACATTCGAGGCCTCATTTCCACGCCCTTCGCGGATAACTTAATTTCGGAAGAGTCGGATTCCTCCATTTTTGTCACTGATTACTGTTAATATAGGATGGTTGCCCCGTTGTAGTTCCTCTTGAAACAAAAATCAGCACCATCACCACTCTCTTCTCTCATCCGACTTGTGTTCTTATGTTTGAGAGATCTCGGGAGTTGGCCCAATTTTAAGATCGTATGCCGTTCCTGAGGCCGACCGAATGTGGAGGATTGTATTGAACAATTACGCCTTTCTGCTGGGATTCAATCAATCAATCGATCAATCAATCAATCAATCAATCAATCAATCAATCAATCAATCAATCAATCAATCAATCAATCAATCAATCAACATACATACGGAGTAATTAAGGAAGAAAATAATAGTTAAGAAATCTGACATTAATGGAAAATAGATTATAATAACTGAGGAGAGCCGGATGACGACAAATATGTAAATACCAAGTGAATGTATTGCTCTTACTTATGCCCCTCAATAAATTATGCTGGTGTGAGTTATGGATATAAGAAAGCCGTAACAGAGGAGCAAATTAGGCGCAGGGATTCTTAGGTAAACATATAAGATGACTAATGGTGTTATTACTGAAGCTGTTCGAGAACGGTTATAGGCCTAACCTCCAACGATATTCCGCCATTATCCCGCAGAATGGCCGATTGACACCTCTCTTGTTATTCTACCGCCCCCACCCACAGGGGGACGTTGTCGGTCTGTCGGTCACTCAATGCAGAGCATGGTACCAGCAGAAAATTGTAAATTTCTCCGTCATGTGAAGAGTAAGGTAAATTATGAACATAACGAAAGTTGTTTATAATGAAGAGACGTTTCACGTACGGTAAACGAAGTTTACAGAAAATCAATAGTATAAGAGAAAAAGGAGGAAAACCATTCTGGTTTTCCTATAAACCCCCCATCTATTGTAATATTTTAAAATGATATGCACATAGAAACCTTCCCCGGGATGAGCATACTCTAAATATGAAGTTTGGTTGAGATCTATTTAGCCGTTTCGACGTGATGGCTTTCGTATAAACACCCCGTGTATTGAAAGATTTTAAAATGATATGCATATCGAAACCTTCCCCGGGATAAGTATACTGTAAATATGAAGTTTGGTTGAACAGACAAACAGACAGACAAACAGACAAACAGACAAACAAACAAACAGACACGAAACGTAAAAACCACCGATTCGGTCTTGAGTTGACCTAAAACGGATAAATATCTGAAAAATTGGCAAAACAAAAGAAATTACAGACAGCGGACCCCCTACAATTTTATTTATATAGATAATTTCGCTGCTGTAGAATCCTGGAGCTGACGTTGCCATGGTACGGTATTCTACATTGTATTCGAATATCGAAGTAAATAGTGTACATGCAGTAAATAAGATAGTTTTAAAATTGCATGTCTCTTAGCGTTATCCGAGAAAGAGCATGGGGAGGTCCCCGTACGTTTCCAATGTAAAGTGTTTGTTACGGATTTGTGATATAACGGCAGGCTCACTTGCCTACTGGCATTCACAATCAGGTTGGGAAGTTTACATTATAATTGCAGGCCCCATTGCCTACTATGCGGACAGAATCGATTTGGGGAGTTTTCGTTAAAATGGCAGCCCCCCTTTCCTACCTCCAGACAGATTACAGTTTTTATTATAATGGCAGGCAATTACCCTACTATCACTCGAAATTGAGTTGTGCAGTTATCATTATAATGACAGGCCCCTTTTCCTACTGCCAGCCAGCGTACTGCCAGTCACACCAAGTTGGTGAGTTTCCATCAAAATAGCAGGCCACTATGCCTAATGCCAGTCACATTTTAGATGAGTACATTTCTTTATAATGGCGGGCACCATTGCCTACTGCCAAACACAATCGGGTAGGGGAGTTTTAAACAAAACTGCATGCTCACTTACCTTCTGCAAGTCAAATCGAGAAGGGAACTATTCATTACAATTGTAGGCCTTCCTTACTAATGACAGTTACACAGGAGTTGGAGAAGGAACCCTTTCCTACTGCCAGTCAAAGTCGGTGTGGGGAGTACTGATTACAATAGCAGACCGACCCTTTCTCGATCGCTAAATCGACATCAGTGAATATATATAGATCGACATACGAAAGTATATGCGTGTTTACAATATTGAAGACCTTCATTTACAGATTAACTGCTACTAAACGTACGTCATATCGACAAAGGATTATACCATAAGACACGCCGGATTTAGTGGCCTAAATGGCTGGTCCAATGATATGTCATCTATTCTTGGGTCAGATTTAGAAACGTGGAACAGGGTAAAGGTTTTGTAAGATCATCTCACATTACATTACTTTTCGGATAATAATGTGACAGCTACATACGTAGCATTTGGCTCACATATGGCTACTGAGTGGGCCAATTTTCGTGAAGAGTTTGATGATTCTGTATTTCATATAAGTAATTGAAAGTATGAATAATGCATGTGAAAATTCCAAATTGACTTAACATCGATTAATAGAGAAAAATCAAACGTAAAAGGGATACAGATACGGCATAAAGTCATAAGACCAAGGTTGTAGATCATTCCAAATTGAACGGAGATTGTGCAATCCGTTACGTGATAGGAATTTCCGAAGGTCTGCACCATCATTAAAATTGCCTGCATATTTCGATATTCTTCGGGGATAAAAAATGAAAAATTTAATGATATAGGATTTTTCATTCGTTACAGGCTAAAACGTATAATTTTGTCAAATTTCAATTATCTTCTTATTCTTCTGGCAGATTATGCCACAATGTGGATTTTGGGCGAGGCGGGTAAAAATTAGGACTTTCAGGAAATCAAAAATTATGGAGATTGTTATTATTGCCCCTTAAACGGAAAGCTGTACGAAAATTTCGCCAAAATAGTCAGTGTAGAGGTACACAGTCGTTACGATTTGATTTATATAGATAAGGAATCTGCTCCATGTAAAACACCTTTTGGGCTATGTCCGCTGGACTTAACCTGCAAAAGTGACCATTCATGATATCTCCCTTATTAATCCTCCTGACGAAAAAATGCACATGAAAAAAAAGGTTTAGAGGTGGAATTCCATCAGGTTTGGTCGATTTCCAGTCAGGTTGGTCTTGTTCTGTATATATTGTGGAAGAGTAAAATCACCATTTCGGTTCCTTATAAACCGCCAGTCCATTCCGGAACATGAAATGTTATTTACGTTTAAAACCTACCTTTGGACAGGTGGATGCTAAATATAAATTTTGTTTCGAATGTCTTCAGTAGTTTTCAAGTTGTAAGGAATACGCTTTACACGCACCCGCTCGTGAGTTAAGTCCGATGGGACTTGTACAGAGAAACGGTCCTTTAATGATATCTCCCTTATTGATCCTCGTATCGAAATTATGCACATGAGAAAAAAAGGTTTAGACATTAATTTCTACCAAGGTAGGTAGACTTTCATAAACTTTTGTTGTGTATATTTTTTGGAAGTGCAAAATCACTGTTTCGGTTTCGTATAAACCCCCAGTTAGTTCAGGGATTTAGAAACAATATTTGCCCTGAAACCTATCAAGGACAGGTGTATTCTAAATACGAATCTTGGTGGAAATGCATCCAGTAGTTTCTAGCATTCACGTACATACGGCGTAATTAAGGAAGAAAATAATACAGTTAAGAATGTTGAAACTAATAGAAAATGGATTATAACTGAGGACAGCCGGATAACGACAAATAAATAAATGCCGTGAGTTATGGATATAATAAAGCGCTAACAGAGGAGAAATTTAGGTTCAGTGATTCTTAGGTAAACAAATATGAAGATGACTAATGGTGTTATTACTTAATCTATTCGAGGGCGGTTATAACCTCCAACGATATTCCGCCAATATCCCGCAGATGAGCCGATTGATGCCTCTCTTGCCATCTACCCAAGGAACAACCACGAATTTAAAAGCATGATGAGGAAAATGGCAATACGTTACTTCCCTACTGGCATGCAGTCAGAGACGTTGCCATGGTAACCTGTAGGTTCGTTGTCGGTCTGTCGGTCACTAAATGCAGAGCATGATACCAGCAGAAAATTGTAAATTTCTCCGTCATGTGAAGAGTAAGGTAAATTATGAACATAACGAAAGTTGTTTATAATGAAGAGACGTTTCACGTACGGTAAACGAAGTTTACAGAAAATCAATAGTATAAGAGAAAATAGAGGAAAACCACTGTGGTTTTCCTATAAACACCCCGTCTATTCAAAGATTTTAAAATTATATGCATATCAGAACCTTTCCTGGGATGAGTATACTCTAAATATGAAGTTTGGCTGAGATCTATCCAGCCGTTTCGACGTGATGGTGGGAAAACCACTCTGGTTTTCCTATAAACCCCCCGTCTATTCAAGGATTTTAAAATGATATGCATATCTAAACCTTCCCCGGGATTAGTATACTCTAAATACAATGTTTGGTTGAGATCCATCCAGCCGTTTCGACGTGATGGTGGAAAAACCATTCTGATTTTCCTATAAACCCCCCATATATTCAAATATTTTAAAATGATATGCATATGGAAATCTTCCCCGCGATGAGTATCCTCTAAATATGAAGTTTGGTTGAGATCTATCCAGCCGTTTCGACGTGATGGTGGAAAAACCATTCTGGTTTTCCTATAAACCCCCTGTCTATTCAAGGATTTTAAAATGATATGCATATCAAAACCTTCTCCGGGATGAGTATACCCTAAATATGAAGTTTGGTTGAGATCTATCCAGCCGTTTCGACGTGATGGTGGAACAGACAAACAGACAGACAAACAGAAACAATTTTATTTATATAGATTTTTACACTCGTTCTTCACCCCCTTTCCATCCCCGCCCAAAGGAGTCCTATGAGTGCCTTACACAACAGTATATTTTTTTCCCAGATATTAAGTCTTATTTGTACCTATTTTGGTTGACAGCTATGCCCAAACGTACATGCATAATCTCACTGCTCTAGAATCCTGGAGCTGACGTTGCCATGGTTACGGCAGTTCATTTCTTTATCCGATTCCTAGAGCAGGGGTAGTGTGGTGCCAATATCTCCGTAACGGTTGGTTTTAGGGCCTTAAAACATGGTTTTCGGGCCCGTGGGGCTTACCGAGTTTTGTTCTTTGCGTCAAGAGGATTAAATTGAGCTTTGTCTCGTCCTTATACGACAAATTCGATATTTTGCCTATAATAGTATAAGAGAAAATGGAGGAAAACCGTTTTTCCTATAAAACCCCCGTCTTTTCAAAGATTTTAAAATGATATGCATATCGAAACCTTCCCCGGGGTCAGTATACTCTAAATATGAAGTTTGGTTGAGATCTATCCAGCCGTTTCGACGTGATGGTGGAACAGACAAACAGACAGACAAACAGACAAACAGAAACAATTTTATTTATATAGATTATTATTATTATTATTATTATTATTATTTTTATTATTATTATTATTAGTTTCGTTTCAACCGCCTATGGATTGCGATTACACAAATTCCATCATTTTTGTAAGTTCTTTGTCTCTTTTCTCTTTCGCCAGAACTCCTGCATTATTTAGCGATAGCCTGTAGTGGTATACTGGTTAGCTTAATGCTCGGCCACCTTTGTCCCCAGGAATAAACTTGGCACTCATTTTTTGCTGTTTGCTGAGTGAACCTCTGCACTATGTGCCTCTCTAGAAGTTGACATCTCGTTTGTAAATGTTCCTGCTATCTGACGGGGAATCGAACCCACGTCCACCTGTAGGCCGGCCGCAAAATGAGACGCAGGTCCGTGAGGTGACTCACGACGTATTCTTCACGGCAGAGTGAGTCACGGCGACAATCGCCGCAAGTTGGATCGCACTTTCAGTACGCAGTTTACCACGGAACTTCAGCTCTGGAACAGATCATGAAATATGCTCCTATGTTAATAGATTTGAGTTCAGAATCGGATTCCGATACCGAGTTTGTGTTCGAAACGGTATGTTACAGAGTCAGCCGGTGCTCCACTTTTCACGTATTTTTGCTGTCTTCTGAGAGCATCTCTCAGCGAATATCTCAGTTTCTCCCACATCGCCTTCGCTTCAGCACCTGCAACAATGGCTTCGTGGCTTGTATCATACAGAACTTCGCGAACACGCACGGCTTCAATTAGTTTTTCTTCCATTTCGAACTACAAAACACAATATGAACAACCAAAATCACCGTGAGTCTTGCAGGAAACTGCAGAAGAGAGACTGCGGTCCGCAGGTTCACCACGGGCAGCAACTGCGTCACCTCAAGGACCTGCGTCTCATTTTGCGGCCGGCCTTACTGTCCCGGTTAGGCAGCTCCCAGTAAAGTAGTTTTGTCCCAACAGGAAACCAACAAATGGGAGTACTCCTTGATTGTGGACTGAAAGGGGAGGGATCCTTAAGGGAACAGTAATTTGATGAAAAAGACATTCCAATATACAGGACCTGCAATATAATTAAGCTTGCAGATACGCGCTTCCTGTTTTGTTTGATTATATTTTTGTGTGCAATCCCGGTGGAAATTCTGCGGCCATGACGCTAGAAACAGTTGAATGCCCGCACGCAGGTAGGTCATATATCATTGTGGTTATGTAAACGAGAGGAATAGTTAATTAATACAAACACATCACTCTATGTACTGACATGTGATTAAATGATTGCGCTATGTTGGCGATCTCCCGTCAACTTCGTCTACAGAAACAGCAACTGTTACTGCATGTCGTTCATGAGCTAGTTCTGAACAGATTAACTTATTAACATTTGATTACTGCACATGGAGACAGCGGTCGCCGTCTGCATTAAAGTTCCCTAATCCCTCTGGCCGAATAATGTGTCCCATTGGTTTTTACTGGATGATTATAGAAAAGATGCTCCTGGTATAAACAAGGCCATTTTAATTTGAGGAAACTTGACAGGAAATAATTATTAACTCGGTTGTAAGGAAGAAAGTGCATTTTCAGGGCTGCCGACAGTGGGGTTCGAACCTACTATCTCCCGAATACTGGATACTGGCCTCACTTAAGCGACTGCAGCTTTCGAGCTCGGTACCGCAATATTTAGCTGCCCATGTGTAAAGACTGGTTGTCTGAGGAAGTTATACCAATCTATTATTCCAGTTTAAATTTTAAGTGGTTAAAGAACTATCGCTCGTAAAGGTATTGATTGATATATATCTCAGAATTTCAAGTAGACCTAATATGAACCAATCCTAATTCGTCAGTTTTTTAAGTTGATTTGTACTTAACGTCCAACAACAACAACAACAAAAAATCGTTTAAAGAACGAGCACTAGATTAGATTCGAAGCAACGTGCAGTTTAATAATAATAATAATGTTATTTGTTTTACGTCCCACTAACTACTTTTTAAGGTCTTCGGAGACGCCGAGGTGCCGGAATTTAGTCCCGCAGGAGTTCTTTTACGTGCCAGTAAATCTACCGACACGGGGCTGTCGTATTTGAGCACCTTCAAATACCACCGGACTGAGCCAGGATCGAACCTGCCAAGTTGGGGTTAGAAGGCCAGCGCCTTAACCGTCTGAGCCACTCAGCCCGGCAACGTGCAGTTTAGTGCTATAAGTGTAGCAATAGAAACTTTACTAATACCAACTCTAAGAATCAATCAATCAATCAATCAATCAATCAATCAATCAATCAATCAATCAATCAATCAATCAATCAATCAATCAATCAATCAATCAATCAATCAATCAAATCACCACTGATCTGCATTTAGGGCAGTTGTCTTGGTGGCTGATTCCCTATCTGTTTTGTACCGAGCCTTTTCTTACATAACAGCAAAGAATTTGGAAATTTATTAAACGTCTCCCTTGGTAAACTATTCCAGTCCCTAACTCCTCTTCCTTTAAACTAATATTTGCCCCAATTTGTCCTCCTGAATTCCAACTTTATATTTCCCAATTGTAAAAAAAAACACCACTCAAACTTATTCGTCTACTAATTTCATTGCACGCCATCTCTCCACTGACAGCTCGCAACATACCACTTGGTCAAGCAGCTCCTTCCCTTTCACCCAAGTCTTCCCAGCCCAAACTTTGCAACATAACCCAGCTCTTAGAAGGATGGCTGTTGCGTTTTATCGACGGTAATAATGAAATTCGCGAAGTTGATAACACTCTTTTTCCGACTGTGAAAAGCAAATGGCCATGGGTAGGTCTTTATTAGCAATTTTTGAAGTTTTGGGGTCCCTCCCACCTCTCCCTCCACCACCTCCCGCTACTTTTAAGACTTCCGTGCGAATTTTGCCTGGACAAATTGAAGAGGAACTGACACATATATACTGGTTATGGCTAAATCTACAAACCTCGTTATGGGCTTTCCCGTTCCTGTTAACGATCTTGAAGGGAAGTGAAGGACGCCTGTCGAGTTCCCACGGCACAGTGAGGAGTTGTGGGTCACGGGCCAATACCGGCTATTCTCTCCCACATGTGAAAAACAACAACAGCTGACCTGACTGGCGGAATTCCTTAATACAAGCATATTAGCAATGTAGGCCATGCATTGCCATGTAGAGGTTTGAGTTCCACCCTAGGGCATTGTTAGATTGATGTGCTGATGTTTTACAAGAGAAAAGGAACTCGCCGCGCGTAGGGCATATCTCCACATATAAACAGCCAACATTTACAGCCCATTAACATGAACTACATGCATTAATTATCCTGAAACACACCCAAACCTGCCACAAACGTTCAAAACGCGAGATGTTTCAAGCTATAATATCTACTTTGTCAAGCAACAAGTGTTCACATCAGTCAGTGGCAGAATACCTCATCTCAGCCTTGTTCCTATTACCGAATGTATCTACCTGTGTCGCTGAAACCTCCGCCAGTGCTTTGACATTTTTCGGACTTTGTTTGGCATTTCTATAAACTTCACCTGACAAGGAGTAATAGACTACTCAGGTTAAGAAACCTAACCGGAGCGAAAGATATATGTAGAGGAAACAGGTGAGGAAAAGCGATTTGCCGTATAAGAACGCGTGGGTGGAATACACATAAAATAGACATACATCTTCATTATAGACTGTTAAGCTTCTCAGCGTTCAGTCTGCAAGCTCCTATGAATTTACTAAATGCTGTCAAAATCCTCTATTTGTAACTATCGTAGTTGTGTGGCATCGTTTACCTCCATACCTCTTATCTTAAAATCGTCCGGCTCCATGGCTAAATGGTTGGCTCGCTGGATTTTGACCCAGGGATTCCAGGTTCGATTTCCATCAGGGTCGGGAATTTTAATTTTAATTCGTTAATTTGTTTGGCTCGGAGGCATTAGAAATCACCTTAGATAGTGCCCCATCCTCACAGACATTCAGCTCGCTTAATAGTTCGTCTACTAGGAAAAGAACTGCACCAGGACTCTCTGGAGGCCATACGTCATTAATATTAAGTAATTAATTAATTAATTTTAATTAATTAATTTTAGTGCCGGGAGTTTTCGAGGACATGTTCGCCTGTTGAAGGTTAATTTGACCCACACGGACGTCTAGATGTGGGATGATGATCTTGTTGATGATCATGATGATCATGATGACCATGATGACGAGGTAAAGAGAGGGTGAGACCCCGTGCCGGCACGCAGCCTCCTCCTATCGTAACCCATTATGCTGCTACGCCGGTGCATACGGCAGCTCATAAGGCGATCACAAAGTGAACTCAGTCAGCGTTATAGCAAATCTACTTAAATGAATAGTATGAAACTACAGTGATCCGAGCACGAACGAGTAACTGTTGTACCTGTCGTTGATGGGTTAGTGTTTGTACAATAGCAGCAATAATGCCGTTAAACGGAGATGAGTGACAGCAGAAGGGACATAGCACATCTCAACTAACAATGGAAGCCATGTGATGATGATGATTATGATGATGATGATAATACTTGTTGTTTAAAAGGGCCTAACATCTAGGTCACCGGCCGCTAATGGTACGAAATGAGACGAAATGGAATGACAAATTAAAAGTCCCAAGTCCTCCACTGACCAAAATTCAAAACGTGACGAAGAAGAATGAAAGGATGGATATGAATTTTAAACAATCAGTGGATCCGAGCAGCAATGTCTCGCATTCAGAGAAACTGACGTGAAACGTTAGTATTACTGACCAAGGGACTGTGCCTATAGCATAATACTGAATCAATGATGCTTTTAGTCTAAAGGGGTCAAAAATCCAAGTCATCGGCCCCCTCATAACGGTACTTACCGCTAGGAAAGTAGAACCATGGTATTTGTCATGGTGCGGTACTAATCAAATGTAGCGTAGACTCGCGGCATTCCACACAGTATGGTACTACTCACAGGTAATGAAATTCGCACATGGAATAGACCCATGGTGTTTCGCACATTGCGGCTCTATTTACAGGTAGCGCAAACGTATGGTGTCATTACATACGTGTACTAACCACAGGGACCCGCACTATCCCGTGGTGTTCTTCATATAGTGGGTACTAATCATAGGCAAGCCAGATCCATGGTGTCGCTCCTCAAGTGGTACTAATCACACGTACTGTAGAAGCTGGCAACGCACTCTGTTGCTACTAATGACAAACCTATTTGGTACCTAACATAGTGATACTACGCGAAAGTAAAAGCGACCCATGGTGTTCCCCGCGTGGTTGTGCTAATCACAAGTAGTTTCATGGTTCTAATACAATCATCCCTTGGTCGCCCCTTTTAGTCGCCTCCTACGTCAGGCAGAGGATACCGTGGATGTATTCTTCGTCTGCACCGTAGGCCAGTTTTGGGGCATTTGAACGTTGTAGGACAATCACATTTTGTTTTACTTCAGCTCGGTAACACTACAGTATCTGAGGCCAAAAGATTCTTCTAATACTCGTCCCTTCACTTGTGTGTTCACCTGTCGGCGTCTCCGTAAACCAGAAGAGTACTAAGTGGGTGGGTGAGACGTAAAACTAGTACACTTATTATTATTTATTATTTTTTCGTTTCGGTCGTCTATGGACTAGGTTTGATAATCTTTGCAGTATTTTTAGCCTTCACTGCCGGTATATTTTCAGATTTTCTCGTACTTCCTTCTTCTGATCTTCTGTATAGGACCTCCCTTTTCTCACTGGCGGTTTCTCCCTCTTCTAGAAAGCACGGAACTTTGTGACGTGTTCTCTAAACTGATTTCTGTCCATGATATAATCTTCCGAAACTCCACCCTTCGCCCGAGTCCATCCTCTCTTCGCTAAACTATTTCAGCTCTATCTTCCTCTTCCTGAAGAATTTAAAAATTCTCTTCGTTAGTCAAAATTCCCTTTTTTCTTCTTCTTCTCCTTAGCCTGCCTGGTGGCCAAGATGGTTAAGGCGTCAAGTCTATTTGGTCTGACATCGTGGTTAGCCGAGTCGAGTCCCGTTCGTCGGCAGAGTAAGAGAGGTGGTGGTATACAATTTCTAATCACTAGATTGCGTATCACTAGGGCGTATGACACTGTTGATGGCAATTCGACCGACAAACGGCGACGTTGAGGTTTCCTTGGTGTTCTGCGATAGGTTATGTGCCGACATGGTGTTTCACCCTCATCATCATCATCATCATCATCATCATCATCATCATCATCCCACATCCAGACGTGCAGGTCGTCCACGGGGTCAAACAGAAAATCCTGCACCAGACGAGCCGAACATATCCTCCCAGCACTATAAACCAACCAACCAACCAACCAACCAACCAACCGACCGACCGACCGACCGACCGACCGACCGACCGACCGACCGACCGACCGACCGACCGACCGACCGACCGACCGACCGACCGACCGACCGACCGACCGACCGACCGACCGACCGACCGACCGACCGACCGACCGACCGACCGACCGACCGACCGACCGACCGACCGACCGACCGACCGACCGACCGACCGACCGACCGACCGACCGACCGACCGACCGACCGACCGACCGACCGACCGACCGACCGACCGACCGACCGACCGACCGACCGACCGACCGACCGACCGACCGACCGACCGACCGACCGACCGACCGACCGACCGACCGACCGACCGACCGACCGACCGACCGACCGACCGACCAACCAACCAACCAACCAACCAACTAACTCCTCTACCTGCCAAGCAGTATACGAACTGCTTGTTATAGCACGGCTTCTGTAGAAAGAAAATAATTGCACTTCACCATGACGGTCGGCGAATGCAGAGTGGTCTCGGCCCACAAGTGGCCACAGCTGGTCCGTGGTCCGACAGCTCTTCACTCCGATCGGCCAACCGAGCAGAGGAGGGGTGGCCACGGCACTACCGTGGCTCTACGCCTCTCCATTCGGGAGAGGGAGAGAGGCTAGTCCCAAGCGTTGGTTGTCCTGAGAATGGTTTTCAGTAGCTTCCCATTCTCTCCTGCACTAAGGCGAATGCCGGGACAGTTCCTAGTATAGGCCACGACCGCCAACCCTCTCACCTTCCCCGATACAAATCTCCTGGCCTGAGAGATAGCGTCACCGTCTGGGAGGCCCGCCTCCCCCTTCAGGGGAGTAGCAGTCACGATGAATTACTTATTTTACACTTTCAGTAAGGCAGTGATCATCTGTACAAGTAATAAGTGTCCTCTCTTGTGATAACCTTGCTGTTGGAGTTGTGGAAACTACTTTGTATTAGATGTTAAATTTATTTCAATAGTGAAACACATTTCAAAGAGTTTACATCACTTTCCTAGACAGGTTAACGATCCAGTGACTCATCTACAGTCGCAAGATAGTTAAATTTAATTTACTGCAAATAAAATCATATTGGATATCCTTTTGCGCAATGGAGAAGATGCACCGTGCTGGAAGTTTCATTTACTTCTACAACTGGTGGAGCACATAACAAGAAACACAGGCCATATTTTGCTCAGCAAGCACAACAGTGTACCGTCGTATAAACTTATTAAACTCAGGAGCAAAAGGGCATGCAGGTTACGAGCAGGCTTCCACGACATCAAAGATATGAAAGCCTCATGCCCTCCTAGTAATACCACCTGGGGAGGTATATCCCTTGTTTCATTTTATGAGTTTGAGGTATCGTGGTCAAACGGACTCGTGAACTTTGTCTATTAGCAAGAACGATCGAGAATATAATTGTTCGACAATACAGGAACTCCCCCCCAACAAAATCGTGGTTCTCCAAATGGAACTGGAATGGAAGATTAATCACGTCCCTCATTCCCTTGTCCTTTAATTATGGGAGCTTCAATAGGCATTTATGTCGCCTGCATGTTGTTGATACCCCTTATTGTTAGTACAAAGGCCTAACTCTGGCTACACCAGATCACTGAGTCTTTGCCTGCCAACGTTACAATATACAGCAGCAAATCATTCTCCAGACATTGATCGTTAACAGACGGCCACTGCCAACAGAGATTACAGCACTCCTGGCTAGCAAAGACTTTGGAATTTATACAGTACTAAAAATGATTATGCAAAGGACTCAACTGGTGTTTTGTTTCCCTTAAAGTGAATAACAGTGTTATCTCTTTCTACATATCGAGCACTAATTCTTTATTTATTTATTTATTTATTTATTCACGAAGCACAAGATACAGCTACACTGAGCAAATTTCACTTGCACTGTCAACAGATTATTTAACAAACTTAAACTTTCATAATAAAATATAACAAACATAACAAAATATAACAAGATCAGGTACACATCCTACTAATAACTGTCCAAATCGAAAACCATGAGAATGTCCATGTTCATAGCCAAGTCGTCGTGGGTCAAGATGGCGGTATAATCCCTTCACATCAACTTATCTTTAAGATACTATTTACACACCTCTCGAATACACTTTTATTTGATGATATATCAAGCTCTTGTCTCCTATTAATATTGTTAAAGAGTGTTGGGAGGCGGATTAGGAAAGATCGTTGAAGTATTGAGTGCTGAGTGTGGGGAATGTGGAGAAGATCTTTGGTTCTGGTGGAGCGGGTCAACGTGAGTGTGTGTTTCTTAATTTTTTAATTTTACGAAGTTCACTGTAACAGTAACTGATCTACATGGAATATTTGTAATATTTGCTAAATAATTAATTTTGCCTCTTGCTTGTTTCATTTCTTGTATAACATGAACTCCGCGGTTTTCAGAGCTGAATTCTAAAAGTGTTCATTTACGACTTGTATGTGTTTATATGTACATTGTTGGCTGTATGGTCGATCCAGAATGAATTCCATCTGAAATATCTGATCTATAAGTGAAAAATCAGTTCTCAATGCTGTGAAGGACGTTTTGAGAACCGCGGATCTCCCGGAAGAGAGATTTAGTATAGTGTTCTCTACTTGAAGACTGTGGACGATTTGGTTTTCATTCTTTTACGTAATTTGCACTGATAATTTATATTTTTGTACGTGTGCTGTGAATGGAGGATGACCAAATGTTGTTCCAACAAAGGTCAATTAAATGAATTTTAAAAAAGACTGAATGCCGTAACTAAATGTAAACAAAAAATCTTTGTCTTTTAGTTAGCATGTGTGTGTGTGTGTGTGTGTGTGTATACAAGAAAATTTCTTTGTGATTAATTGGAACTAAGCTCCATAGTGGCATTACCCTGGATGTGATGTGGGGATATACAGATAATTACGCATAAGGTGGCCAAGAATATGATTCGAACCTATTTCGCAGGTATTATGTCCTTGGACAAAGAATACAAGATAACAATAAGTAAATCCAAACAAAAGTAATGGAGTGCAGTTGAACGAAGGTGATGCAGAAAATATTAGATTAGAAAATTGTCTCAAATATTGTTACTTGAGTAGGAAAATGATTAACGATGGCAGAAATAGAGAGGACATAAAATTCAGACTATCATAAGCAAGGAATGTCTTTCTTGAGAAAGGAAATGTGCTCACTTCGAATACTGAATTAGAAATTGGAAGTGTTTTTTAAATATCTTCATCTGGAACGTGGCACTGTGTGGAAGTGAAACATGGACGATAACTAGCTCGGAAAGAAAAAGTATAGGAGCTTTTGAAATGTGGTATTCCAGAAGAATGCTGAAGGTGAGACGGGTGGATAGAGATACTGAACTGAGTTGGTGAGAGGAGATAGAACTATAGGACATATCTTAAGACACCCACGACTTGTTCAGTTGGTTTTTGATATAAGTGTTGGCGGTAAGAACGGTAGGAGTAGACCAAGGTATTATTAGATGTTCGACGTAGTACTTACGAACAAATGGAAAGATTACAGGAATGGTGATTTGGAGGACTGCATCAAATCAGCCTATGGCCTGATGAGCCTTACATGTTCACCAAGACGGGCATTGTTTGAAAATCCCGCTCACACACAATGGATTTTTGAAGTGAAAAGTCACGTCTATGTGTACGGATTCCGCATCAAATATAATAATGTTATTGGTTTTACGACCAACTAACTAGTTTTACGGTTTTCAGTGATTCCGAGGTGCCGGAATTTTGCTCTGAAGGAGTTAATTTACGCTCCTGTAAATCTACCGACACGAGGCTAGCATATTTAAACGTCAGAAAGAGACAACCGAGATCGAACCCGTTAACCTGGGCTCTACCGTCTATCCCACTTAATCCGTCTTGAACGTAAAACAGACCAGGAATCTGAAACTTGGGTGACTCCTCTAAATGCAGATCCGTGACGATTGTCTGATTGATTGATTGATTGATTGATTGATTTTCTCCTGTTGTATATGTAGTTACAATATACATGTTAAGACTTTAAAGAAGAAAGGAAGCCCAGTTTGTACTTTTATAACATACAGTACTCTTTGTACCTAGGGATAAAATTCACGTCAGATGGAGTCAGAGAGGGGACATATTCACAGCCACATCCGATCATACTCGTTCTGATAGAAGTGCGAAAGGAAATTCAATACAACATCTACAGCTTTGTTCGTTCATAGCACCAAAAACCGACGAAAATCAGAAAAACAACGCGGAAGAAAGAAAACTATGAAACACATGCACTAATACAAAGTCTGTAAAGGCTGTCCTTATAAGTTCCTACCTAGAGAAAGGATTTTGCAGAGAAAAATCACATTTTTACCACACCAATATATGTCCTAATTCTTCAAAAATTCTGAAGATAATGTAAAATCCATCGCATAGCGAAATGCTGGTTTGTCCCGGCCACACATGAAGTCAGTGTTAAATGGGATCATTGCACAGAGAATATTGTGAACGACAGGAACAGAACACATTTTTACGCTACTTTTTTTTATGTTTAACCACGGTACCTGCGCGCCGTTTTGATATTACAATAATTATCAGTCTTCGAGTATATTATTTGAATAATATGAAACAGGGGTCAATAAACCAGGATACGAATACTACTACTGCTAAAATGACGCCGTCTCTCAGGCCGGGAGATTTGTTACGGTGAAGGAGATGCTCGGAGAAGGTGAGGTGGTTGGTAGCCGTGGCCTATGCTAGGAACTGTCCCGGCATTCGCCTTAGTGCAGGACAAAGGAAAACCACGGAAAACCATTCATAGGGCAGCCGACGGTTGGCGCCAGTCGTAAGGTCCAGCCCAGTCCCGTCTCCCGAATGCACAGGCGTAGAGCCACGGTAGAGTCGAGGCCACTCCTCCTCTGCTCGGTTGGCCGGTCAGAGTGCAGAACTGTTGGACCACGGACCAGCCGTGGCCACTGAGGGGCAGAGACCCACTCTGCATCAACCGACCGATACGAATAACGAAGTTGCCGTAATCATATGAAGTGATGACTACAGTGAATTGGGGGAGCAGTCACGTAGGTTGCTTTGTTTGAACACTCCTCAGAGAGTCGATGTCCTATTTGTGGATAAATCAACGTCAATTAATCTTCCCACATGCACTGAATATGAATGCCTTCGATTCCTTACTCTACACTTCAGAATTTATTTTGTGAGTCGTTCATGATCGCACTAACTCAGGTAGGTTTTCGGCGACTTTGGGATAAGAAAGAGACGGGACAGGGAAGGAAGTGACCGTGAACCTTGATGAAAATGCAATCACAGCATTTGGCCCGTGCGAAATTAGGAAATCACGGAACACCATCCATCAGTGGGGTTCGAAGCCACAATCTGTAAACATAAACTAACACGTAGGTGACCCAAACCGTGTATCCAACACGCTCGGCAGGGGTGGATTCAAAAGAACGTACCGTACGTTTCCCCTTTTTGTACTTCTCGCATTTTATAATGTAAAAATGTTGGAACCGTTTCCCAATATTCTTTTAAATTTGAGAAAACAAACCGTTAATTCCATGTGTTCAAGGAATTCCTTTTGCGATCGCTATCGAAACATCCACGTCACATACAAACGAGTGTTCGGCGCTCGAAGTTTCTAATATGCCTATTTGTCACGGTAAAATGTTTCGTAAAATTTGTTGTACAATTAATTTTATAAAACTTTTGGTGAAAACAAGTTGTGCTGCTCACGGTAAAATTATTTTATAAAATCCGTGGAAGCATCGGGATGGCCATCTATGAACACACTTCTGAACTAAGATGTGTATGTGCTGCCATCTATCGTTAAACATTTAAACCAAGAATCAGCTGTTCAACTTAGAGCGTGTCTGCGAGTATGACTCCAACAAACAAAGCAAAACTTGCTGCTTTAGCTGCAGGTATATGTTGTACAGTGGTAAAAAGGAAGAAAAGAAATGCCAGGAAATGTTGGACTCGGGATTGCATCAAAAGAAGAGAAGAAGGTAGAGGATTGCTGTCCTTGGTCGAAAATTAGTTGAGGTTAGAAGACCAGCATTCGTATAGGAATTCGGCGATTGTGTTTTCTGCCTCTCTTCTTACATTTCTTTTGCAATAAAGTGGCGTTTTAACTTCGTACAAACAAGGACATTTCTGGTATTCGTCCATTAAAACACCAACAGCTTCCTTAGTCCACCCGGATCCTGCCATTTTGGAAAGAAGTGTTTGTTTAAAATCGAGCTTCACAGTCTTCTTACGACGTAGCGCCAGCATCACCGTGATGTCAGCTTCGCTGATTGGTTCGTTTCGTAAAATAATTTTAAGGAATAGAACATGTCCTATTTTATGAAAAGTTTTATCAAAGGTTTTATAAAACTTGAATTTTACCATGAGCAACAGAAATTTTATAAAATTAAATTATTGTACAATAAATTTGACGGAAAATTTTACCGTGAGCAACAGGCAAAAGCCCACACTCCACTCCATTCGGTAATAAATATTATAAATATATATTATTAGTAGTAGTAGGAGTAGTAGTAGCTGTGATAGTAGTAGCAGCGAATTCTCCCAATATTCGAAGACATTGAGAAAATAACTCAATTTTTTCTGTGGGTTCTTCTTGTTCCAATAGGCTCGTTTACGTTCTGCCGACCACTGTGGTCTGTACTGTTTTTGTAGTGGTTGCTCTGATGTAGCTTCCCAATTGTTTACTTTGTGTATTATTATTATTATTATTATTATTATTATTATTATTATTATTATTATTTTTATTATTACCTCCTCTGTATTGCCCCAGTGTCCGATTGAACCAGTTCGTTTAGAACCTGGGGTGTGAAGCTACAGGATATGAAGAAATGCTAATAGGATACGTAACCCAGAACGACTTGACCGTAAGAAAGCCTATGTCTAACCGATGAGCTCCACTTTGTCCCCACAGCTTCCTGTAAAAGAACAATGCACGAAGTACATGCGGTTCACCGCACAGTGGGAACGCTCGGGGCACGATCTTCAAGTGCACGACAATGCGGCACACCTTCAACTTTTTATTCTCAATAACAACAACTCTTTCTCCTTTATTTTAATTTTTGTCAGACATCCTCAGGAGGTGACACGCAAGATGTGGGTACCGTAGTGACCTGGATCGCGGAGCTCGAGGCTTGGGTACGTCCATTTTAGCAGAGATTATTCTTGTCGTTTCGTTAACATGCACATCGTTCAAACAGGCCAATGCATTCTGCAGTGTGCTCACGAAGCGAGCTGGTGCCAACAGCGCTGAATTCATAGACTTGTTTCTGACAGAGGACGAGAATTACTAAAAAGATACCTGGTACAACGGAATTCAGTTCAGTACTCACTAAGCACGAATCCATCAGTACCACTAAGAAGAACACCACTTGTATAATTCTTTCCCTCCGATGTAACTGCCAACTGGTACAAAGATAATAGTCCCTTTCTACTAGTATTTATTTATTTATTTATTTATTTATTTATTTATTTATTTATTTATTTATTTATTTATTTGTCAGGCTGACTGGGTCACACGGTTGAGGCGCTGGTCTTCTGACCCCAACGCGGCAGCTTCGATCCTAGGTCAGTCTGGTGGTATTTAAAGGTGCTCTAATACGTCAGCCTCGTGTCGGCAGATTTACTGGCACGTAAAAAATCTCCGGCCGGACTAAACTTCCGTACCTCGGCGTCTCCGAAAACCGTGAAAATAGTTAGTGGGATGTAAATCAAATACCATTATTATTATTATTATTATTATTATTATTATTATTATTATTATTATTATTATTATTATTATTATTATTATTATTACGATTATTATTATTTATTTATTTATTATCCCTGCCTTATAAAAGGGAAAAATACCTCAATTAAAGTAAAACTACACTAATTACTTTTAGCATCATGTGTATTTAATTATAATCTAACCTGAAAGTATTTCTGACATACATATATTGCAAGACCTATAATTGCAATATTTAATTTTTTATGACTATGAAACTGAACTAAACTTGACTAACATACAGTGATTAGGAGTACCTTCTGGCTATGGTCACCGGCACAGATAGGTCTTATGGCGACGATACGGTACGAAAGGGTCAGAAGTAGGAAGGAAGCGACCGTGGCCATAATTAAGGTGCAGCCCTAGCATTTGCCTGGCGTGAAAAGGGGAATCCACGAAAAGCATCTTCAGTGCTTCCGACAGTGGAGTTCGATCCCACTATCTTACGAATGCAAGCTCAAAGCTGCGTACCCTAACTCGCTCGGTGATGATCATACTAATATGGATAAATGAGCTGGATTCGCCGAAAAGCAAATAAAAACGAACCCACACGAGATATTTCCTCACTTAAGTAAAATATGATCATCAGCATTGTTAATTCACTGACAACGAACATCGACTCTACTGCTCAAATTATATTACACTAGCTGTAGTAGCTGTCGTTGCGACTTTATCTAACTCTCCTGCTACTTTCCGCCAAAATTCAAGCAGGCTCTTTTACTCTGGACGCAGCAGTAATTCCACCTTTCGGAGATGAGTAGCAGCAGAAGAGACAAATCGCTTCACAACGATGGGCAATATGTTATTGTTGATCAGTTGTATAGCTGTCGATATTGTTGTCCTTCAGATTTAGTTTCCTTCCGAATCTGTGATATTAGGGCATCTACTGTATAGTCGTTACCGGAACAAAACCTCATATGTGATAATATTTTTGGAGATATACTGACCCGCAGCACATACATCATGAACAGGAAGAATGCCTTGACAATATTCACACGATATTGCACCTTAGATGACATAACCTTACCGGCCAAAGTCCTAAGCTAAAATATTTCACATAGGAAGTTTTGTCCCAGCAGCGACAATATACTCTATAATTTTTCGATAGGACCGATAACACAAGTATTTAAAAATTAAATTTTAGGCGCCTTCCGCTAAACTACCATTTCATCCAGCGTGAATATAATTACATACATTAACTGCAGTGCCTTATTCCCTGACTTTACATACCGATTTTCATTAAATTTTGTTCATCCATTTTCTTGTGGTTCAGCGTTGATATGGACCTAGCAACAAAAACCGAAATTCATGAATATCTCTGATACCGTAGCCGGCACGGTAAACGCGTATAAGATATAAATGATCGCAAATGTAATTCTATATAAAATAAATATTAATGAAATTTTAGGGCGTCTCCTAAACTACCATTTCACTCAGCTTGAATAAAATTATTTATATCCTAGATTGTAGTGTCTCATTCCCCAACTTCACATACCGATTTTCACTACCCATTTTCTCATGTGCCAACGGCCGTAGCCGTGTTAAAACACCGGATCCCGCGAGATCTCCGAAGTTAAGCAATATTGGACGTGGTCAGGAGTTGAATGGGTTGCCACGCGCTGTTGGTAGTGGGTAAGGGAATGGAGGAGCGGAAAGGAACTGCCCACCCTACCGCACGTAAACTCCGGCTCAGGAACACCTCTGCGGAGGTTCGGACCTGCCATCGGGCAGAATACACCCTTACCTTTCCTTTTCTCGTGTTGCGCGTACAAACAGACAGACAGGCGTGACGGATACTTAAAAAGTGTATTCCCTTGTTACTATCGACACCGCCGATACAGAAATACCATGATTTTTAAATTCTGAGCAATGTACAGACAACACTCTTATTTTATTTAAATAGATACCTATTAAAGTATGTTTGAATGTGTTAAAGCCTTTCTACACACGATTATGAAATCTTTAAAACTATTAAGATACATAATCCAACTACCTCGCAAGGGTTAATTAATCTGTTTGGGGTTGAGAGTAGATGGCTTATCGTCATAATATCCACACAATTTAACTCAGGTTAGTTTGGTCGTAAGTTGGTTGGCCGCGTTATCAGTGGCACGCCAAGCTAATTTATACGTGAAAAGGACGCTAATGTGCAAAGTTCATTAAGCCATTGCTTACAATGCAAGGTCATAGGCTTGTCTCGCACGCATTAGGCAGCTGAGGAAGAGCCTCTTCAGAGCGGCTGAGGTACTGACACTACAAACAACAACCCACAAGACAATTACCGCACCATGCAACGGCCTACAGTGAGTGGCAACCACACGGAGTTCCGGAAAAGAAAAGTTCCAATTTTTTTCGCTACTCGTCGCACAAACACAAATATTTATTTATTAGTAGACAAATAGGTTTGAGTGGTATTTTTAAAAATACAAAAGATGACAATATACAGTAATCGCGACGTAAGGCCATAAACTAAGGTAAATATCATCGCACGATTCTCTTTTTTTTTAAGGCCCATCACTGCAGCCAGCATGACTAGTTACATATTTGAACCACCAGATATAACCATAACAAACTAACCTCAATGCAAGCATCGATAATGAACGTCCCCTTACCCCAGTAAATAATAAAAGTTAAGATCAAATAAATCAAGACATTCAGGATTAAGTCGCTTTCCAGACTCAATGAGGAATTAAGGAAATAAACACACTTTCTCCCTCAAATGAATGTTTCATATATCTGCATTTATTTTGATATGCTCATTACTACTACTATATTCTTGAAAAGAGGGGTGTCTTAAACCAGGGCCTATCAGGGTGCATGCGCCTGGTTCATGCACTGTACACGGTGCAAAATACGACTTCGCTTGGTTGCCCGGAGTGCCGATCCCCACTCCTCGATTTAGAACAATAGCGCTGTCTCTCTCTTTCCCCACGCCTGTCTCGCTCGCTCCCCCTGCCTTCCTCTTCCTCACTTGCTTCGTAGCGCTCCAAATCCGAGCCGAGTTGAGCCGAGTTGAGCCGAATAGCCCAGAGACGAAGAGTTGGTCCGAGCTGAGCCGAGTGGAACTGATGCACAGTGCACGGAGCTCTTGCGCCTCGATTTGCACGCGTTTGAGAGGCCCTGTCTTAAACGATGCAAGTTTTGAGTTCTTGATGATTTTTCTTGCTTCTTAGACATCCTAACTGGATTCTATACGTAAGTATTGGACGAAACAAGACCAAAATTAATAAAATGTTGCGTTCGTAATTTCACACAAACTACGTTTTTAAATGCATGCCATAATTCTACTTACCTGGTATTAGCCAAGCAGATTTACAATCCCACAGAAAAAGAAAATACGCTTTAATTATACCCGCAAATGTAGACTAGTGACTTTTACAATGCTGCAGTGGCAATACGTAATTCTGGCAATTCAAGAAATAAATCAAGACTGTATAACGCCAACGTGCCAGATTAACAGCAAGACGTCGTATCGGCAAGTAGGGTCCCTAAACTGTATGGTAAACGACACTAAAGCCAACTCAACAGTTGGAAAAGTAACCAGGGGAGAAAGAGTAAAGTTGCACCCTTTAGTGTATGGTCTTACGTGCTCAGGAGTATAAAGTTGGAATTCATAAGAACGAATTGGGGCAAATTTTCGTTTATAGGAAGGGAGTTAGGGGACTGGAATAACTTACCAAAGAAGATGTTCAAGGAATTCTCGAATTCTTTACAATTATTTAAGAAAAGACTAGGTAAACAAACAGATAGGGAATCTGCCACGAGGGTGACTGCTTTAAATGCAGTTCACTGATGATCGAAAAAATGATTCGCTGCACCTCTCTCTAAGCTTCTCGCCTAAACTCCTGCCTCTTTAACAATATGATGTACTTCCAAGTTTACAATAGTCTAATTAACAACAACTACTAACGCCTCTGTCTGGAATGCGGAACTACTTCACTACTGGCTGGAGGAAAAGCTATTAAATATTACAAAACCTGAGAAAGAAAGGGCTATGAAGGTATGCGCTCAAGAAGTGAAATACGGCAATGATTATGAGCGAGTCATGATTCATTCAGGGATAGGTGTAGCTTATTAGAATAGAAAGTGTAACTAATTCAACAAAATGCACACTTCAAAATGTCAACAGAAGAACTTTAAAAGCAGAGATTCATATGCATTCCTTTCTTATAAATAGATCGTAAACAAGTTGTGTGTCATAAAGGAGCAGGCTTACGCACATTCGTTTTATGGTCATGTAGTGCAAAACATTACACTTATCCTGGTTATTTTTTTTTTTGCTAGGGGCTTTACGTCGCACCGACACAGATAGGTCTTATGGCGACGATGGGATAGGAAAGGCCTAGGAGTTGGAAGGAAGCGGCCGTGGCCTTAATTAAGGTACAATCCCAGCATTTGCCTGGTGTGAAAATGGGGAAACCACAGAAAACCATTTTCAGGGCTGCCGATAGTGGGATTCGAACCTACTATCTCCCGGATGCAAGCTCACAGCCGCGCGCCTCTACGCGCACGGCCAACTCGCCCGGTTATCCTGGTTAAAGATGGCATGTTCTGCTATTCCACCACCTTGTCTAAAAAAATTTTAAAAAGTAACAGAGACAGACCGAAACAAAAGTATCGTGTGGGGGAGTAAGAAAATCTCCACACAGTGGAATTAACCATATACAGAACATCTTTAAATATGAATATGAAATAATTATTTATAAAAATTACTGAATCATCGTACATGCTAATACGTAGAGAACCGGGCGAGTTGGCCGTGCGCGTAGAGGCGTGCGGCTGTGAGCTTGCATCCGGGAGATAGTAGGTTCGAATCCCACTATCGGCAGCCCTGAAGATGGTTTTCCGTGGTTTCCCATTTTCACACCAGGCAAATGCTGGTGCTGTACCTTAATTAAGGCCACGGCCGCTTCCTTCCAACTCCTAGGCCTTTCCTATCCCATCGTCGCCATAAGACCTATCTGTGTCGGTGCGACGTAAAGCCCCTAGCAAAAAAAAAAAATACGTACAGAGGAGGAGAGGAAAATAATCTCGGCAATAATTGGGGTAATGTTCGATACTCGGTCTCCTTTGTTCGGTTGCAGGATAACTGAACGCAGGAACCAAAACTATACGAGCATGTGACTGCAGATTTCGTGATTGTAGTCATACCATTAACACCTTATTTTAGTGAAATCGTAATCTCATGGACGTGGCATGTCATTAAAAAACCTCCAATGCATTGGCAGGGATTCGAACAGCGAGCGCCTTTATGAAAAGCCAGTGACGAAGTTATTCGGAAATCACGCGAAACTATCGTCGCCACGAGACTATCTGCGTCGGTGCGACGTACAGCCAATTGTGAAAAAACAGCCAAGCCAACACAAGAAACATACGTTTCCTTTTCTTTCTCAATGCGTCTATATTCTAACGGGGAATCGAACCAGTGTCCTTCTAGACGGATCAATGAGGCTGAAGGCAGTCATTTTTCTCGATCAACGGTGGTCTTCACTTGATGAAATTTCGATTTTTTCTTTAGCTGATTAATGTAACGTGAACATAAGCTTTCCAGGACGTTAGGATCGTAAGGTAGAAGAAGTAGTAACACGATGCCAACCAACATTTCTTTGTTTTGAAATCCATTTCCAAGACTGTCGCCGGTGAAGTTCGAACCAGTCATCTCTCCAATACAGGCTTACATCCACAAAATCGAGTACTTGGTAGCAAATTATCTCGGTACGTTTTCAATTTGACCATCCCCCTCATGTTCCAATAAAGTTCATAAATTTAAATAATTTCGGACCGAAAACTACAGTACATCTGCAACAACAACAAAGAGATTCTAAACAAGATTCTGTCGGGTAACTGATTTAACTCCAAGGAAATAACAAAGTTAAAACGAAGACGTCTTGATAAATATGGCATCAATACGAAGACAAAAATATCCCTTGATATTTAAAAAAAGAGTGTTTCACTGCAAGTAAATAAACGTCTTTGTAATATAGCCAAAATAAGCACTGTGAAGTGGATCGGAGGAATAAAAAAAGTCCTTACATTAGCAGGAATCACACAAGAAGACAGCTAAAACCGGAGATATCTAGATCTAAAAGTTAAACATTGAAGGACAAACTGATGAAAGTAACCTGAAAAACTTGGACAATAGATAGAGAAGAAATTCACAGAAAAAGAATGAAAGAAATATGGCCACAAAGGAAGCCAAGCAAAAGTACATTCCGCTTATTCTGAAGAACTCCTACTACTGTGCGTTTTAAAACACAACCTGTGCTTCAATTAATCAATCACTACTGATCTGCATTTAGGGCAGTCGCCCAGGTGGCAGATTCCCTATCTGTTGTTTTCCTAGCCTTTTCTTAAATGATTGCCAAGAAATTGGAAATTTATTGAACATCTCCCTTGATAAGTTATTCCAATCCCTAACTCTCCTTCCTATAAACGAATATTTGCCCCAATTTGTCCTCTTGAATTCCAACTTTATCTTCATATTGTGATCTTTCCTACTTTTAAAGACATCATCCAAACTTATTCATCTACTGATGTCCTCCCAGGCCATCTCTCCACTGACAGCTCGGAACATACCACTTAGTCGGGCAGCTCGTCTCCTTTCCCCAAGTCTTCCCAGCCCAAACTTTGCAACATTTTTGTAACGCTACTCTTTTGTCGGAAATCGACCAGAACAGACCGAGCTGCTTTTCTTTGGATTTTTTCCAGTTTCTGAATCAAGTAATCCTGGTAAGGGTCCCATACACTGGAACCATACTCAAGTTGAGGTCTCACCAGAGACAAATATGCTCTCCCCTTTACATCCTTACTACAACCACTAAATACTCTCATAACCCTCTTTTTACAATCATATTTATGTGATTTCCCCAATGAAGAACTTTCCTTATATTTATACCTAGTTATTTACAATGATCCCCAAAGGGAACTTTCACCCCATCAACGCAGTAATTAAAACTGAGAGGACTTTTCCTATTTGTAAAACTCACAACCTGACTGTTATCCCCGTTTATCATCATACCATCTCACAACATTATCGAGGTCATTTTGCAGTTGCTCACAATATTGTAACTTATTTATTACTCTGTACAGAATAACATCATCTGCGAAAAGCCTTATCTCTGATTCCACTTCTTTTCACGCACATGTTGTAATGCACCAACTCCCTGGAGGAAGGGTTGCAAGTCTACCTCTTATCTGGAGGTCATGGGTTCGAATCTTTGCCAGTCAAAAGATTTTGATCCTTGACTGAGGACTGGATCGAGGTTCATTCAATATCGTCAGACCAAGTGAGGTATTGTATGATGCAAAAGACAGTGCACCCTGACACGCAGACTAATATCTGCAGGTGATCAGGCTGGACAGAAATCGCACGGCAAGCCAAACGCCAAATCCCGTATGTACCGTACATATTTGTTGTTAATGTAATATCATCAAGTGAGGAATGCCAGTGCCAATATTTGTAATAAATGGGGTTAATTTCCACCATGCCTAATCTCCCTGTTACAACATCGAAATATCTTCGAGAACGACAAGCATAAACAGCTACCTTCCAAAATAAAGCAGCTGGAAGAGAGAAAATTACCTCTTGTGAATGCTGCAGAGATTGTTCGTCAGGTTGAGGCGACCACTTCTTAAGTTAATGGAGCGATAGGAGATGCGATCAGTGCCAAATTTCACAGTATGATACACAGGAATCCCGGCCTTGGCCATCGCTGCTTTTGTCGAAGGCGAAGACGAAGCTCTACCACCATGTTTCGCCCCAGCAGAGCTCGCTGCTCTTATATTACTGCCCCTGACCTCAGGCGAAGTGGAATGGTTATTTCCTCAATAAATATATTAGCCGGCAAGAGGCAAAGTCTTACTGTTAAAAATTTGGAACAATATCTGGTTGTCTATTGTAACACGCGATGACTAAGATTCATTTGAAGTGCCCTGTTTATTGTCTGGAAGAGAGAATAGTATCTTCACTTGTCATAATAATAATAATAATAATAATAATAATAATAATAATAATAATAATAATAATAATAATAATAATAATTACTTTTACCATTTCCTGATTTTCGTGGCCACTTGTCCCTTGGCGTAAACCCTTTAGCTGAGAACGAAGTGACATGATTCACATTTGCCGAGTAATTTTGAATGCTAAGCGGATGATGTATTCGGGTTGTCTTAGTGCCTATTTTGCGATTTTTAAGTGCATATTTGCCTGCCTATTTTCGGCATTGACGCGCGCGGCTGTGAGCTTGCACCCGGGAGATAGTAGGTTCGAATCCCACTATCGGCAGCCCTGAAGATGGTTTTCCGTGGTTTCCCATTTTCATACCAGGCAAATGCTGGGGCTGTACCTTAATTAAGGCCACGGCCGCTTCCTTCCAACTCCTAGGCCTTTCCTATCCCATCGTCGCCATAAGACCTATCTGTGTCGGTGCGACGTAAAGCCCCTAGCAAAAAAAAAAAATTCGGCATTTTAGTGCCTATAAAACCTCGCCCTTGTTATGACAGTCATCCGATTTTCGTAGGATATGCTTTTTACGAAAGAGAGAAGAAATAATTACCGTAGCAAGCGAAAGTTGCGCAGAATAAATTAATATAATAATGCGTTCACTCCTGGATGGTACAACCTGCGTAGTCCTGAGCAAATCCAATCAAATAAGGTTTTACTGGTTTTCTGATAAATATCCATCCAGCGATCCAAAAATGATCATGATATCCTGGCACACAATTTAAATGCTGGATGTTCGCCATTTCATCATATCCGAGACATTTTTAATGAGTAACACACATCATGGTTTTCTATGGGGTCACAGTAGAAATGAATGTCGTACTTCTCGGAATGCAAACTCAGCATTTGTCATTGTTCAATGTCTGTAAGTTTCCATCCATGTGAAACGTTCTTCTTCAGACCATTCAATGCATATTCTCTGCACAATTGAAACACTGTGCTCCCACGGACCGTGCAATTCTGCGGAACGATGCTCTGACACACGCATGCCAACAACGCGAACTCATAACGTTGGACCTACGACAGTCTTCCACGTTGACGTGGCTTCAACAGACCACCGGCGAACATCGATAGTTTGACTCAAACTCAAAAATTACTTAAGAAGAAAATGAAGCGGTTACTCAAAGAAAGGCCCAAGTTGATAGTGTATAATTCTACAGGCGAGACAAACACAGAATATATAAGTACCAAACACTGATACAAAAGTTAATTAACTATAGGTAGAACTAAAGTATTTTCATATTTTAAAAATGTCTTTAAAGTGGATAAATCACATTTTGAAAATTGGGCCCTTTTTCTACAATCCTACTTTTCAAATAAGTCAGGGCCTTGGATTAAATCTATTCAGAATATATTTTCCCGGTCTAGAAAGCCAAAAATAACGGCTGAAAGGATACATCGTGCTGACCGCACGACAACTCACAATCTGCAGGCCTTCGGGCTGAGCAGCGGTCGCTTGGTAGGCCAAGGCCCTTCAGGGGCTGTAGTGCAATGGTGTTAGAATATATTTTGAATGTAAATCGAATCGTGATAATTCTGGAACATCATGTTAAGAAAACAGAAATACTAGGCCTAAACAACAAATTTAGCTTCTAAAGTAATATAAACATAGAATATTTTTCCCGCAATAATGCTCAAAATAATCTTTTACGTTCTATGATCTTCATTAACATTGCTTTTTAAACATGACGAACAGATTCGTTTCTTCTATATTGGAAAGCCACATTATTTCAAGTCGTACTTTTCATTATCCTTAGCAGGGTGCGAAATCGCAAAAAAATGATGGGGGGGGGGGGGAGGGAGGAGAAGGATCGTAGGACAGTATATAGGGGTATATAATTCCTTTCTAAGTAAATTGCCCCTTCCCCTTAAAAATGTAAATTTAAATTGTTTTTGTTTGAATTCTCTTGTTAGGGTGAAACATGAAAAATAGGCTGCATGTGCGGAGTTGCCACCGCGGTGTTGTTTTATTGCTCAAGGTCTGGCAGTCCTCGCATTATTTCTAACTTATGTGTATTATTGTTGATGTTTTTATGAAAATATGCACAGTAAAAGACATTGATGTCAATAATATATGTGTTATATTTTCCTCATTGTATAATGAAAGAATCCCCCCTGGGCAATTTTAGTGGCTGGGTGACCTTTGAGATAAAAGCATCGGTGGGGGGAAACCCCTTCCATCCCCCCACCCCCGGCGATTTCGTACCCTGATCCTGATGCTGCAGACCATTACCTTCAAAAGATGTCAGCTTCTGATGGCAGTTCAAAGCCTGCTTATTTGTGACATATTTTGAGAGCTTAATGACCTCTCTCAGCTTTGCTGCTATTACGTATACAGGCTCAGAAAGTAGAGGCACATGATCTACCTCGGATTTCAAAATTTCAAACTGATCTCAAATAACTGAAAGAAACACTGGCTAAAAGTGGCCTCTGGTACTGATTAAAAACAAAATGTTTGTATTTTGTGATCGTGACTGGACACAAACTCCTGGGCCCTTTTAACAACCATGTACTTTAATGTGTAATTTCTCCGGCAAGTACACGTAAGGCTGGACCCTTGTTCTAGTCACCAGATGCACCTCCTGAAGAGGTGCAAGATAAAGGATAAAAGTAAATTTTGAAAAAAAAAATGCGACTTGGGAATTCTGTGAGTAACCGCATTAATTATTAGTCACTGTACATAAAGTTATATTGCACAGCGTAACAAGGTATGAGACGGTACACTTGAGGCAATGAGAAATAATGATGATCAATTCACTAGTATAGCATGCAATGTCGTCTTGTGAAACACATGGCTGCTTCACGCTGATCGGATATTTATGAAGAGCGGTGGTAACTTCTAATTTCATTAACATGATAACGTGACTGAATTCCTTTCGCGTTGTGGTTCTAATGTAACACTCGATATCTAATTTTGAACAGGTACTTACATTACTTGTAAATGAGAGACTGTGCTATGTCGAAGTGTGTATGAGGTCAGCCAACCAATCACTTACCTGGAACAAATAAAACAGAAATGCAATTCCCATATAAAGATCATTACCATTTTATGCAACAGAAGAAAAAGTCTACATTATCATGATGAGGGCGGGTTTAGGTTCACACAAGAAGGTTCCTGACATCACTGAAGGAAAGTGACCGAGATGCTATGAAAGGATCGCATTATTATGCAATTATTTCCCCTTTCTGAACTTTGGATGCTGCTACTTATGAGCTAACAATTACTAGACACGCGGATTTCTCCTTAGAAGGCCAAGATGCACTTATCGTACATCATTATCATAAGGTTCACCTTATTCAACGAGGAGGCACATTACACTGAGAGTTACCACGTATGTGCAGAATACAATCTCGCGAAACTAGCCCGTATATGAATGGACCTAAGTTCAAGATATTATGCAACGACTATGATCTGTGTAGGTGATGGTCTCGTTTTAAGAAGTTATTCAACGAGATCCTCAGTCCACCTTAACAGGAAGATTACAGGTCCAATCCACCGAAGGATACGGTAGTGGGCCCATATTTCGTCCCCTTAGCAGATTTGGACTTGCAGAAATTCAGGAATCCGCCTCTGTGGTGTAGTGGTTAGTGTGATTAGCTGCCACCCCCGGAGGACCGGGTTCGATTGCCGGCTCTGCCACGAAATTTGAAAAGTT
Organism: Anabrus simplex; assembly: GCF_040414725.1. Taxonomy (NCBI): domain Eukaryota; kingdom Metazoa; phylum Arthropoda; class Insecta; order Orthoptera; family Tettigoniidae; genus Anabrus; species Anabrus simplex. Next base: position 329,934,679 of record NC_090270.1, read on the forward strand.
GTACAAGGGATGGAACGGGGTCCACTCAGCCTAGGGAGGTCAATTGAGTAGAGGTCGGTTTGATTCCCACCTCAGCCACCCTCGAAGTGGTTTTCCGTGGTTTCCCACTTCCCCTCCAGGCAAATGCCGGGATGGTACGTACCTTAAGGCCACGGCCGCTTCCTTTGCTCTTCCTTGTCAATCCCTTCCAAACTTCCCATCCCCCCACAAGTCCCCTGTTCAGCATAGCAGGTGAGGCCACCTGGGCGAGGTACTGGTCATCCTCCCCAGTTGTATCCCCAGACCCAGAGTCTGAAGCTCCAGGACACTGCCCTTGAGACGGTAGAGGTGGGATCCCTCGCTGAGTCCCAGGGAAAAACCGACTCTGGAGGGTAAGCAGATTAAGAAGAAGAAGAAATTAAGGAACATTATGGGCAAGGCTAGAAATTGGTATGTATTACTAAACATATTCTGCACTTATGAGAAAATTACAATGGAAGTGTTATAACGTAAGGTAGTCAATATTTGACATAAACATTAATACTATAAAAACTAAACTACCAGAAATGTGTTCGTAATTTCGTTCCCCACCAAATACATGAAACGTCCAATTAAATTTAATATATTTTTCCTTTCTAACCTTACCAAACACTTTCCCTTCAAGGCCATTCAGAAAAATGATTTCTTAGGTTTCCTTTTAACACAGTCTTTCAGCGTTGCTGGTGCTTTACTTGCTCGTTTGTAACCTACTATTTTTTCCTTTTTACAATTAGTTTTACGTCACTTCCAACTCCTAGGCCTTTCTTATCCCATCGTCGCCGTAAGACCTATCTGTGTCGGTGAGACGTAAACCAATTAGCAAAAAAAAAAAACCATGATAACAAGCTTTTCGCCTTTTGACCTGTCAGAAAACTAGATTAAATTATGTAAGTTTCTCAGGAAACTTATAAGAAAAGACTTCCTCGCGAACAGATATTTTCTTCTCAAGATGCAGAACAAAGTTCACTGCGAAACGTCAAGAATTTCACCTTGCTTTCTTGACAAGGCAAAGGCCCAAAAGATTTTTACATGTCTGAAACTACGGGCGTGAAAGCATCCTTTACATCATGTAAAGCAGAGGGCATATAAGTCTCTGGTAACATCCCAACTAGAGTATGGTTCCAGTGTGTGGGACCCTCACCAGGATTATTTGATTCGACAACTGAAAAAAATCCAAATGAAAGCAGCTCGACGTGTCCTGAGTGATTTCCGATAAAAGAGTAGAGCTACGAAAATGTTGTAAAGTTTGGGCTGGGAAGACTTGGGAGAAAGGAGACGAGCTGCTCGATTAAGTGGTATATTTCAAGCGGTCAGTGGAGGCATGGCGTTCATTGACGTAGAAGAATAATCTGAGTGGTGTTTTTAAAAGTAGGAAAGATCACAAAAGAAGATAAAGTTGGAATTCAAAAGGAAATATTCGTTTATAGAAAGTGGAGTTAGAGATTGGAATAATTTATCAAGGGAGATGTTCAATAAATTTGCAAGTTCTATGTAATTATTTAAGAAAAGACTGGGTAAACATCAGATGGGGAATCTGCCCCCTGGGCGACTGTCCTATATGCAGATCAGTGGTTACTGATGGTCACAATAGTACAAAACCAAGAAACGCACATCACTGATGGCATAGTAAAGAACAGCAACTCCTCTGACTTTAATGTGCATCTCTGTGTTTTATAATTGTCCAAGCAAAGGTGGCAAAATAGTTACACTAGCCAAACCCTGGAAGAAAAATTTGTGCGGGATAACAGTACGTTAAGTTTTGATCACTTAATTCATCAATGATAGTATTTTAGTTATATAATCTAATCTCGTATTAAAATATAAAAAACGAAGTTCCAGTCTCTATGCTTTGTATTGTTAGTGAGATGTAGCACTGATATCGAGTTTTTATATACATAATAATGTTGTCGTGACATATCTGAAACACAAAACAGTTGCGATAAAAATGAACAGATTTATCTGGGAAGTGCCTATAAAATAAAATGTACCACCGAAAACATGGGCATATAATCCGCAATAAATTGTACGGGAAGCAGTTAAATTATACTACCTGGGTTAGGCCTATATATTAAATCCTGAAATTCAATAGTAATATAAATTTGTTTGATTGTGAGCCAATTTGAGCAGTTGACCTCGTATCGAAATTGACTCTAATAACGGATCTCGACTGTCCCAAATCAAGTGTGGGCAGGTGAGCTGGCCAAATACAGCAACTGATATCATCGGAGGTGTTTTATAAGAAAATATATTATCATTACTTAATATCTCAATATAAACGGTCCGCTGGGGGGCATGAAAACAGGTCAACATGGCAGTATTTCCTTACCTATCATATCGCCGCCAACACTTCAAACTAACGTCATTTAGGCCAGTAATATCGCCTGTTTAGAAATTCACCGTCGTAAATCTTAAAAGGGATTCATGAATTTTGATGGATTATTATTGCTATTATTCCCTTTTATTCTTATTCTTGGTATTATCACTCGTATTGCCTTACTGATTTGTGACCTGGTCCTAGAGTATCTGTCTGTAGTATTATTTCCTTGCAGAATTACTATGTCCTACTTTTATGTTTATATTTTTAAATTGTCTTCTTCTTGCGTTCCGGCCTTCTAAGGACCACGTTAAAATATCAATTCTTCCTCCTTAGTTGTTCTTTCCTTTTCTTCCAGTATTCTTTCATTGTTTCACCGGACTTCTAAGGACCACGTTAAAATTTCAATTCTTCCTCCTTAATTGTTGTTTCCTTTTCTTCTAGTATTCTTTCATTGTTTCACTACGCTTCTTTTTCCTGTGTTCAGTCCACTTTGTGCCTGTTTTCTTTTCCTTCCTCCCTTGGAATCCTTCCATTTGTAAGACTTTCTTCCTAAAAATCTTTCTTTCCAATAATTCTTCTTCTCGTATGTTGTTCCTTTCCAGGTCTTTCTTTACTTCTTGAATCCAGGTGGTGGTTGATTTCTTTTCCCAAAGGTACTTGAAGATTCATTTAGTCTATTGTCATCCATTCTATACATGTGTCCAAGAAATAGCAATCTCCTTTTTCTTATTGTTTCTGGTATGTTTTCTATGTTCTGGTAGATTTCATTGTTACTTCTTAATTTTCAAAACTCTGCAATTATTAGAGGACCTAATATTTTCCTTATAATTCTTCTTTCTAATACTTCTAATTTATCAAGCTTGTAGTTCAGTACTAGACATTCGCTGGCGTACAGGCATTCTTGCTTCACTACTGTGTTGTAGTGCTTTATTTTAAGTTTTGTTGATAAGCACATTTGTGTAAGTATTCTTAGTTATACCGTAAGCTCTTTCCATCTTTTGTATCCTCTCCTCTGTAGCACATTTTTCTAAACCATTTTCTTGAACTGTTTCACCCAAACATTTGAATTTCTTTACCTGTTCTATTTGACCAATATCCGTTACTAAAACTTCGGGGCACTTTTTATATTCGTCAAAAATTTTGTTTTCTCGGCAGAGATTCTCAAGCCTGTCATGTTGACAGTCTTTTTAAGGAGATTGACTTGCATTGCTGCATCTGTAAGGCTTTCTGAATGTATGGCAAAATCATCTGTAAATGTTAGGTAATTTATTGCAACACCTTTGTTCTTCTTCCCCAGCATGAGTGGCAATATTTTGGATTCTTTCAGTTTTTCACTCCAAATTCTTACAATTTTGACCATGACACAATTGAAAAGGAGTGGAGATAGACCATCGCCCTGCCTGACACCTGTATTTATTTTGAAAGGTCGAGATATTTCACCCATAAACTTTACTGTCGAGATAGTGTCTGTAAGGGTTTCACGAATTAGGTTTGCCAACTTAGTTTTAACTCCAAATTCACGGATTACTCTATCTAGAGTTTCCCTATCAACAGAGTCAAAAGCTTTTTTAAAGTCGATAAATGTTACAGCTATGTCTTTGGAGTTTATTAATCTGTGTCGAATTATAGATTTCAGGTTGAAAATCTGTTCGGAGCAAGATCTTCCCTCTCTAAATCCACCTCGATATTCTCCCAATTGACTGTCTAGTGTAGATTTTACTCTGTTAAGTAGTATTGTTGAGAATATCTTGTAAGCAACTAGCAAGAGAGATACACCTCTGTAGTTGTTGAAATCTTGCTTGTTACCCCTCTTCTGAAATGGGTGTATTAGAGCCACTTTCCAATCCTCTGGGATCTTTTCTGTTTCCCAAATTTCTTCAAAGATTATTTGTAGATCTTCTATAATTTTTGGTTCAGCCCATTTTAAAGTTCAGCTGTTATGGAGTATTCCCCACTAGCTTTGTTATTTTTAAAGATTTTTTAATGCTTCCTTAATTTCTTCCGCTGTTGGAGGTGAATCAGCTTCTAGATTTTCGAGAATTTTTGAAAATTTTAATTTATAATTTGGCTCAGGGCAGTTCAACAGGTGAAAGTCGTTAAGTGTAAGAGCTGGCTAAGAGCGCTAACTTCACCACAATTGTAAGTCAAACCGGGCGAGTTGGCCGTGCGGTTAGGGGCGCGCGGCTGTGAGCTTGCATCTGGGAGATAGTGGGTTCGAATCCCACTGTAGGCAGCCCTGAAGATGATTTTCCGTGGTTTCCTATTTTCACACCAGGCAAATGCTGGGGCTGTACCTTAATGAAGGCCACGGCCGCTTCCTTCCAACTCTTAGGCCTTTCCTATCCCATAGTCGCCATAAGAAATATCTGTGTCGATGCGACGTAGAGCCACTAGTAAAAAAATGTAAATCAAGAATAAATAAATAAATAAATAAATTAATTAATTAATTAACATTCTGTGTTCTCTACAAATTCTTTCGTGAGGTTGGAATTAGAATATGCTTCTGCCGTCTGTATGTCATATTATAAATCATATATAAATAAAACAAACATTTCAAACAAATTCTTAAGATGTATATACAACAAAACACACCGTCAGTCACCATATACGCTGAGAATTTCTTATTGTCAATTATTAGAATAATTTAAGTGTATATCATCAGACTCTCGCCGAAAAATATATCAACAATATTGTTTCTTTACAAGAAAACATAAATGGCAGTATAGACTATGGTGATTTGCTTACTAGAATTCATGGTAACGTAAATAAATCAAACTTACATAGCCGAAAATACTTTTTAAATCCCTTATCTAATGTATCATTTCACGAAAATTCACCGTTGGTAAGAATGTGTGCTCTGCTTTTAATAAGCGTTAAGAACCACAGCTTAGATTTCTTAATGTCCCTATCAGAGTTCAAAATTTGCCTAGTAAATAACATCAGCAAATATAAATAAAATGTTATTTACAAAAGCAACATAGACAAAATTAACTATGAAAACTCACTCAGGGGCATCACAATAAATTTCAGCAATATGCAATCACTGGTATATTATTTAATGTAGTCAATTATGCACCTTATCGTTTAAATCCCCGCGCTTGCACATATATACATATTTGTAGATATAAATTTTATAACTTATAGAAGTAATAGTGAATAAGTGCAAATCTAAAGTAAAATCTTATCCCGATCTGTGAATACCAATTTCTTTTCATCTATTCTTTATTTTGTGTTATTTTTCCAAATTATAATAATGTAATAATATCAACTACGTAATGCTTGTTTTAACTGGAGTACAACTCTGTTATAGGGATATATATTAAATAAATAAATAAATAAATAAATAAATAAATAAATAAATAAATAAATAAATAAATAAATACATGAATAAATAAATAAATAAATAAAATTTTATGTTCAATTATACGTTCTATTGATATATGTTTTTAAAGATGCTGAGCTGTTCGAATTATGTCCCACAGGAGTTCATGAACATGCTGGAAACCTACGACACGGAGTTATCGAATTTAAACATCGTCAGATCCCACCAAAATCATTCGGGGATCGAAGCTACTATACTGTCAACAAAAAAAAAATCTTCATCATCATATTCATATTTAAACAAATCTATTATCAACATACACGCATGTAGTAGCTAAATCGTGAAGACGGGTGAATTATGTTCACTGGGTTGTTACAAAGACTCCTTAGAGCCTTGTTTACGTTATACCCGTAGAGTAGGCCTACTTCTGAAGATGAATACTGATACCTGGGAGGCGGGAAGCATTGACCTGATTTTTGAGGTCACTCATCACTTCCTAAATTTCACTATCAATGTTTTGGGGCTCAACCGATGTTCTGCGGCGACATTTGAATGTGTTAGCCGGAAGGAAAGAATGAAATGGTGCAGAGGAATCGTAATGTCCGGTGCATCGTGTTTGCAACATTCATTAAAATCCCATTAGCCACGCGGAAAGCAAGTCACGTTAGCAATTACCTTCACTTCACCAGCTTTTTACCGTCAACGACAGCGTAGTTCATTGGGATTTTGCATAGTATTCAGAAGAGATGAACTCGGAAAAACAGCAAAGTAGATACTGAACAGTTCACTTTTCACTTCACTGGTTTCTGAAGAACTTGAATTATTTTTAAAAGAACAACAACAATGGAATTCAGAGGGGGGGGGGGAGTCAATAAAAGGCTTGGTCGTGACCTACCGAGGATAAAACTAATGGCCAAGACGTCATAAACAGCCAGCACCCTAGCCATGGGAATTAACATTACGCACTGGAAAAAGGCGAGCATTCTATCCATTTAGACACAAAGCCGGAACTTTAATTTGCTAAGGCCTTTAATTTGCTAAACCCTAGGCTACCATTTCTATTGATCAGGTGTTGAATATTGACAGTGACAGAGGCGAGGGTAGTAGCTTGTGGGACAGCACTGACAACACAGCAGGCTACTCCGGTGGCTTAAAACACTAGACTTGACGTTCGCTAAACCAGCTATCGAAATGGGGTAACCTAAAGTATTGTGGTAGTCCCCATCTTGATCCCAGCATACGCCGCTGATGGACAGGATGATCCATTATCTCACCGTAGCAACTCATTCAAGCAGTTGCCAGAGAGTGGCCTAGTGTTGTCGTGCAACAATACAATGCCTATTTGCAAAAAAGCAAATCATTTTCTACGATGTTTGGAGCTGCAAATATGCCATATGAATGGGTGGTAGCATTACACAATTTATTTCAATGTTCGACTTAATTTCCTTCAGCCCCATCATTTAGCAACGGATATTAAACAGTATATGTGATGTTATATGCGGTGTTACGTTCGAGAGAGGGGACACTGATCTGTGCTCCTTTTTTGGGGTGAAACTTGATGATGATGCTTGTTGTTTTAAGGGGCCTAACATCGAAGGTCATCGGCCCCGGGGGTGAAACTGGAATGCAATAGAAAGTAACTCACTTGTGAGGGTCCGTTACCTTTCCGTATTGAATCTCGTATGTTTTATTTTGGCCTTCAAAACTGCGCTTATAAAAGGCCGGTTTGAGTGGCTCGGGGGGTTTCTGATCCGAAAGTGACAGGATCGATTCTAGCTTAGTTCCGTGATATCTGAAGGTGCACAATACGGCAGCCGCGTGTCGGTAGATTTATTGGAAAGAACTCCTGCGGGACTAAATTCTGGCACATCGGAGCGTCATAAATATTAATTAATGAAGTGTTACGGAGTTTGTATTTAAGTCTATTAAGAAATAGGACAACGGGACCTAGTATCCCGTACCACTTCTACGTAGTAACGACTTTAAAATCATTTTCTTGAAAGAAAAACATCTGACTGCATTAGAGTTTTTCCTTTCTCCGAGAGCTACGGGGGGAGGGCGTCCCCCCTTTCCCCCGGCTATGGGCACCCATGCCTTTTCGCCCACAAAATCCTAAGTGGTTAGTGGGACGTAAAATCATCATTATTATTATTATTATTATTATTATTACTATTATTATTATTATTATTATTATTATTATTATTATTATTATTATTAATCTCCAGCATTAGTCCCGCTGACACGCGGGGTCACTGCTGCTTCATTTTTATTGAACACTAGGTAATTATTTTACAAAATACTGTATACCTGAAAAGTTTAAGCTTTCTATTGAGTAGAATTTACAAGCAATCACATGCGAATTCACAGAAAATTAAGAGAAAATAAAATTTGAAAGAAAGAATAGAAAAGGTCGTCTTAGAAAGTACACGGTAATCAGAACGAGGTTGCTTGCCGTATTATATTTTAAACTGAAATGGTCCACATCTGTGCCGGAGGCCCGGGTTCGATTCCCGGCTCTGCAACGAAATTTGAAAAGTGGTACGAGGGCTGGAACGGGGTCCACTCAGCCTCGGGAGGTCAACTGAGTAGGGGCAGGTTCGATTCCCACCTCAGCCATCCTGGAAGTGGTTTTCAGTGGGTTCCCACTTCTCCTCCAGGCAAATGCCGGGATGGTACCTAACTTAAGGCCACGGCCGCTTTCTTTCCTCTTCCTTGTCTATCTCTTCCAATCTTCAGGTCCCCCACCAAGGCCTCTGTTCAGCATAGCAGCTTAGGCATACTGGGAGAGGTACTGGACATCCTCCCCAGTTGTATTCCCCCACGCAATATCTCGCGCTACAAGACACTGCTCTTAAGGCGCTAGAGGTGGGATCCCTCGCTGAGTCCGAGGAAAAAACCAACCCTGGAGGGTAAACAGATTAAGAAAGAAAGAAACTGAAATGACTGGCAGTACTCGTTGTACAAATGCTATAATAACAAGCGCACTGTTAATTATGTTGAAAGGAAGTTCCAGTATTGGCCGTCGGAACATTACAATTACGCAATTACGGAATTCTGTGGGAACAATGGTTTTCCGTACAATTAGTGTGCGGTTTCCGTGCTAATTGCTGCAGTCTTATGGCCTACCACGTGTCGAACCTGCTCTGCTCAACCAATTACCTGCATTCCGTCACGCCATTTCGCTCCCCTTTCTTCCTTCCGATTTCTGTGGAGCAAGTACTGTAGCTCTGTTCTGTCAAAGTCGACCAAAGATGGAGATCACTTACTCGATACTGTATATTTTTAGAATAATTTTCTCCACTCAACGGAAAATCAGATTTACTGTGTTTGATAATATGTTTTATTAGCGAACTCACTTTGATCTAGTTACTTTGTTGAAAGACCAGCCTCATGGGCTTCGGCTCGGAGGTTCTGGGTTCGATTCAAGGCCGGGCCAGGTATTTGAGCCGCGTCGTCTGATTAATTTCTCTGGCTCGGGGCTACGCGTTCTTGCGAATCTCTATTATTATTATTATTATTATTATTATTATTATTATTATTATTATTATTATTATTATTATTATTATTATTATTATTATTATTAATATTAATATTATTATTATTATTATTATTATTATTATTATTATTATTATTATTATTATTATTATTATTATTATTATTATTATTATTATTATTATTACACTTTGCTCTACATCGCACCGACACAGATAGGGCGTTAAGGCGTAAAGTGTCTTATGATCTGATACCGAGCTTAGCTGATTCGCGTCCCGTTGGTGGGAAAACTGTTCACCATCAGAATTTGGACGACAGGTTAGGAGAGGTGGTAGTATACAACTTCTAATCACTAGATTGCGTACCAAAAGCCGAGGTTAATTTCCAAAATTCTGAGCGGTGTTTATATTGGAGTGAGGGCATATGATGCTGCTAGTGCTGATTCGTCCGTCGGATGGCGACGTTAAGATTTGGTCTTATTCGACAGGAGTAGGCTATGTGCCAACACCGGGTTTCACTACCTCTCATCATCACAACCACCACCGGACCAGACCCGCATATCGCTCAAGGGCGTAAACTAAAATGACCTCTCCAGGGCCTAAACGACATCATTGAGTGTACTTTCAGCGACACTAGTTTTTATCAAAATCGGAGCGTACAATTTGCCTAGTGTCCCTTTACGATACGTTCAATAGTACATAATATATTAGCGAACTGGTTTTCTGGCTCTTAAGGTTCTCTTGTGGTTGAACAAAATAAAAATAATATGAGAGATGTATCAAGCCAGAACATATGACCAGATTTTGAACATCTGTTAGACGAGAATTGACGCCAGACTTCCAGAACAAGATGTGAACATTTTAAAAATATAAACATGTTAAATTAATAAATTATTACTTACACTGCAGCATCCGAACAATGGCAAATATGTTCAGATAAAGAGGTTCCAAAGAAGAACAGAATGTGAACGCAAAAATATACCGGTAACAACATATGGTCTGTTGCCCACTAGGCAAGCAGAATGACAAGTGAGCCAACGAAACACATAAATCATCGTTTCAGTGAGAGCTAACAAGTACACAGACACGGTGTTTTGAAGCATACTGATATATGATGGAAGTAATCGTTGTATATGAATGGTAGATAACCTCTCAAGCGAACTCCTCTCATTAAAAGTGGAAAACAACGTTAGTAAAGCAACGATCCACAGTTTATATGGTCTTAAAAGTTTCCTGAAAGTCCAAACTAAAATGAATACTAAACCCCGATGAAGTGCTGATTGTTTCTATGTACTGTATCTAAATATACCTTCACTCTGTCTTCATGGTTTTTGACGAGAAGTTTCACAGAAATTTAATTCGTATTTTCTGTATTGAAAATTCGTTATATTTCGGCAATGGCCAAGTCTCAATCACGCACGTCATTGTGGGCATATAGTGTGCCTCGTACTGTGGCCTACACAGAATTTCGTCAAGTGGGTGGGGGCACATCATTTTTGTTGACGGCCGCCATCAAGGGTAGGTGCATTCTTTGATAGCAGTCACTTAGCAGCTAGTCTAAGCCAGATGGCATGTTTATTGTTTAACATCTGTAAAGCAGATACACATTAATTGAACATTTACAAGAATTTCTATTGATAACTCAATGATACCGCCTGTTGCCATTTCTTGATGGATGCAGTACTCTTGTATCCGTCTCTTGGCACAGGCCAGAGTAAAGTGTAGCTTCCACTGAAGTCCTAGTCTCATCCATGGCTGTAACAATGTAGAAATTGCTGGGGTATGGGTGGTGCTGAATAATGACATTCGGAGCACACATAGTGACTGAGTGTTATGAAGGATGTTGCTCATAGGGTCAGTCGTGCTGCAATGGCATATTCTGGCTCAGTGAGGAAAGCATTGGCAAACTACCTCACTCCTCATCTTGTCTAGTACGCCTCATTTGGGCTCTGCAATTGGTTTTTGCTTAAATGAAATGAAATGGTGTATGGCTTTTAGTGCCGGGAGTGTCCAAGGGCAAGTTCGGCTCGCCAGATGCAGGTCTTTTGATTTGGCTCTCGTAGGCGACCTGCGCTTCGTGATGAGAATGAAATGATGATAAAGACACATACACCCAGCCCCCGTGCCAGCGAAATTAACCAATTATGGTTAAAATTCCTGACGCTGCCGGGAATCGAATCCGGGATCCCTGTGACTAAAGGCCAGCACGTTAACCATTTAGCGATGGAGCCGGACATTGGCTTTTGTTTCCCTATAACTGCTTGGCTTTTGGTGGTGCTATCTGAAGATCCAACCAGCCTCTGGGCTGATGACCTAACAGACGCAGCTCAAAGATGTCTGTTTGGAATTCTGAAGTTTGTTATTAAAATTCCTCCGATAATTATTAGGGTGTTATTATTTCTGGTCGTACGTGCAGCTATGATATTAATTTAATAATAATATTTATCATACAGTGTTTTAAGTTGAAATTAAACGGAGGAGGAGTAGTAGTTCATTCATTCAACGAGGGGGCTAAACCCGGTAAATTTCCCCATCTCTTCCCGGCTTTCCTTGCGTACGCCAAAGGTCTCCTACATTATTTCTTTAGCATTCACTGGTACATATTTCTTTTCTGGTAGAGGTGTTGGTGATTATATGTGTTAAGGGCAAAACATTGTTCTATAATAGATTTCGTACTCTAAGAATACATTTCTTCCTTTCCTTATTTCTTTCCTTTTTCTGTTATTATTTGGTTTGCGTCGCACCGACACGGGCAGGTCTAACGAAGACGATGGGACCCGAAAGGGCTAGGAATGGGAAGGAAGCGACTGTAGCCTTCATTATGGTACAGCTCCAGCATTTGCCTGGTGTGAAAATGGGAAACCATCCTCAGGGCTGCCAACAGCCAACCCACTATTTCCCGAATGCAACCTCAGAGCTTCTATACCGCGAACAAACTCGCTTGATACAAAACATTCCCCTTTCCGTTGACAATATCCAGTAGTTTATAAATGTTAAGTTGTTGGATAAAATTTTGTATTTCAAAATTAACTTAAGGTCAAGGAAAAAAAAGACACCTTTGGAGCTTTAGATACTGGCCCAATATAAGAAAATTGTTGACGTAACAAAGGAGAAGAAAATCAGCAAACTTGTACTTTAACAAGGGATTTAAAAAAACCACGGACGTCTTGGTGAAAAGTCTGCGAGACTAAGCTACTCCCCCTACCACCACCGTGGAATAACAACTGATCAAGGAAGTTGCGTATCGATAGTGATGTACGTAGGAAATACTCAGTGTTAAAATATCAGACATAATTAGAGTAAATTGGGCAATAGAACCCTACATAATAATATTAATATTAAGCTTTGAAAAGCTGACTTTGTGTATACTTCACACTGTTATGTTATGATCACAATCATTCCGTTAACCAACCAGCCAACTCTATGCCACAACAGCCCCGAAGGGGCTTGGCCTACTGAGCGACTTCTGCTCAGCTCGAAGTCCTGTAGATTACGAGGTGTAGTGTGGTCAACACGACGAATCCTCTCGGCCTTTATTCTTGGCTTTCTACACCGGGCCCGCTATCTCACCGTCAGATAGCCCCTCAGTTGGACCTCGAACCGCCCCTCAGATTCAGGTAAAAATCCCGGACCTGGGCGGAAATCGAACCCAGCCCCTCCTAGCTCCTGGCAGGCACACTACCCTTACACCACATGCCCAGCACCATTCTATTAATTTAATCAGTCCGGGCTGAGTGGCTCGGACGGCCTTCTGACCCCAACTTGGCAGGTTCGATCCTGGCTCAGTCCGGTGGTATTTTAAGGTGCTCAAATACGTCAGCCACGTATCAGTAGATTTACTGGCACATAAAAGAACTCCTGCGGGACCTAATTCCGGCACCTTGGCGTCTCCGAAAGCCGTAAATGTAGTTAGTGGGACGTAAAACAAATAACATTATTGTTAAAATTTAATCAAGGAAACCGTATTTTTATACAATCAAAGCCTAAATGATTTATCAGCCTAGAACACGCCACCAAGCTAAAAGAAGAGAATTGAAAGATATGACCGGCCACCTGGTGTTGATATAAGAATAAATTAAAAATAAGAAACTGATAGGACGATAAATGAATCGAAATGCAGCGACACGGATTGATGTTCCTACAAGAACCTTAATTCAGTGATCCATTGTGTGCACATGTGCATTATGCACTGCTCAGGAAACACACTGTTTGTAAATAAGAGAGTAAAATTTAATTGAAAGACTATGAAAGTGTTCTGAGTGCTGACCACGTAATACGAGACTCATTAACCAAACATCAAAGACTACTTTTCTGAAGTCCAAGTGTGAAGAATAAATAATACCCGCAAAACCCACCTGTCCTTATAAACACAACCTTGATTACTCAAGAGATTTATTTCACAGTAGGCAACACAACCATTGTTTTCAATGATGTTTATTCTAAATTCCTTTTTACACTATTCGATGATAATTCTAGCTGTAATGAAGTGTATGTACTTTCGAGAATCTCATTTCACAGAACAACCCGCACTTTGGATGATTTTTTATTATTTGTCGTCAAATTTGTAACATTCATGTAACCTGATCTAAAGAGAAACAATTGTATTGACATATTCAAGAGATTCAATCACCGAGCAGAATGGCCGCGCGTGTTAACGCACTACGGCTTAGCTGTGCATTCGGGATACGATTGAGTTCGAATCCCACCGTCGGCTGTCCTGAGAATGGTTTTCACTTCCAGGCAGGACAGTTCCTATTCATAGGGCACAGCCGACTCCTTACAACTCCTCACTCAGTTTAATTCCCCATCATTCATTTCATCTTCATTAGATCTTCTACTGAGTTTGGCGCCACAAAGGGCATCCGGTCGTAAAAATATTCCTTCTAAATTCATCTCATCCCCGACCCCTTATGATGAAATGAGGCTAAGGATTTGACATGCATATATTAAAGAGATTCCATTTAAGGATACACATCTAAAAATAAGTACCCAGTTAATGACTAGGGAGGGGGCGGAGGAGGGAAAAAGCGACCGTGCATAAGACTTAACACATTCCATCCATCCATTACCTAAAGGCTGCAGCCACATTTATATCGTGACATAGGAAGCAAAACCCAGCTGAGTGATTATGTTCCTAAGGTGTGAGAGACGTGGTTGTCCTCTCGACTTCTTCCCTAGGATCTTGCCTTCGAAGACATTCTGGAGAAAGGTATTATGCCGTAGACGTGTCCAAGAAATGTAGCTTTCCTCTGCTCTTTTGAATAAACTAAGGTCTGTTTCTCATCAACATAATTCAAGATTTGGATATTTGTCTTTTTTTTCTGTCCAACTCGTCCCTATCACTCTTCTCCAGAACCACATTTCCGCAGCTTCTAGTCTTGATTGTGCTTGTTTTCCCAAAATCCAGGTCGCACAACTGTAAGTTTGCACACTCCAAACAAATATTTTAACAAATTTCTTCCTGGTTTCAATTCCTATGTGCTTATTTAACAATAGATTTTTCCTGCTTTGAAACACTTGTTTTGCCATGACAATTCTTCTTTTTACTTCTGTCAGGCACTAATTATCATTGGTAATAACACTACCAAGGTAACATAATTCTTTAAACTGGTCTACTTTTTCACAGCCTAATTTAATATTTGTTTTTAATTCAGTCTTCTTCTTCTAAACGACCATCATTTTCGTTTTCTTTGTGTTTATTTTTAGCCTGAACTTCTCTAACGTGTTATTTAGTATACCGAGCATCCTAGTCATTTTGTGCTCTGAATCAGCTATCAATGCAATATCATCTGCAAAGCGAATGCTGTGAATTTCTTTACCATTAAAATTTACCCCTTTGTTTTTTCTTTTACTGTTCTAATAGCGAATTCTATGAAGATATTAAACAGATAAGGTGATAAGGGACAGCCTTGCCCACTTTTTTACCGACCTTACATAATAAGGAGGCCTCTTATATTCCACACCTCCGAGGGCCTTCATGACCTATTCGGAAATTGCTTTTCTTTTGCTCTCAGTCAATACATTTATTAATGAATCGTACACATGTTTTGTAAACGGAATGGTACGGAGTGGTACAATTCTCCTATGCCATACGTGTCGCTCGACGATCAGCGAGATAGCTAGTTTGCCAAGTCTTACTGTAGACATCATAGTCTACTTGTGAACAAAATTTTACTGAATTGACTACCTAACGAGTTTTTCATTTCAGTCTGTCCGGCTCCATGGGTAAATCGTTAGCGTGCTGGCCTTTCATCACAGAGGTCCCGGGTTCGATTCCCGACAGGCTCGGGAATTTTAACCATAATTGGTTAATTCCAGTGGCATGGGGGCTTGGTGTATGTGTCGTCTTCATCAACATCATCATCCGCATCACAACGCGCAGGTCGCCTACGGGATGCAAATAAAAAACCTGCATCTGGCAAGGCGAACTTGTCCTCGGATACTCCCGGCACTAAAAGCCACATGCTATTTCATTTTCTTTTTATTTTTTTCATTTCAGTCTAAGTCAGATTTTCGTTGCGCTACGTTGTCACGAAAACTCAGCGGGACAGCTCCTCACCTGATCCCACCCGTATTTTTAAACTGAAAGTTTAATTTCCAGGTGCCCAACATAATTTATTGTGTACAGTCAAGAAGGAAGGATGAAATAAATCAGTTACACCCACCCCATGGCCAATAAGATCTGGGTTGAAATCCAGAAAAAGTTTCCTAGGTTCAACTTCAGCGCTAACAATATTTCCGCAAAGGGCCAGAGAACAACAACTGTGGGCTGCTAGACGTGATCACCTTCAAACGAAGATGAAATGTGCTGAATGTTTACCTCCTCGACGTACTTTAGACTGATTAACCTGGAAATCATTGAACACACTACGATCAGATGTTGGTAAATCCAGGGACAACCTTGTCAAATGGGGATGTTCCAAGGAACCTACAAAATGTGACTGGAGAAGAACAATGAGTCACCTATACAAATGCCCGCTCTGTCCTGAGTCATGCAGGGATGATGGAGTGTTAAGGAAGGTTGAAGAAAATGTAGTTGTTGTTGCCCGATTCCCGGAGATCATTATTTAAAACATCTTCCCTTGGAGATTGAATTACTTAATTGTTCATTTGCAATACTTCCATGTCCGTCTCTCTCGTGTAGTGGTTAGTGTGATTAGCTGCCACCCCTGGAGGCCCCGGTTCGATTCCCGGCTCTGCCACGAAATTTGAAGTCTGCTACGAGGGCTGGAACGGGGTCCACTCAGCCTTGGGACGTTAACTGAGTAGAGAGGGGTTCGATTCCCCCCTCAACCATCCTCGTGGATTCCCGCTTCTCCTTTAGGCAAATACCGGGATGGTACCTACCTTAAGGCCACGGCCGCTTCCTTCCCTTTTCCCTCTCTATCCCTTCCAATATTCCCATCTTCGTAGAAGGCCTCTGTTCAGCATAGCTGGTGAGGCCACCTGGGCGAAGTACTGGTCCTCCTCCCCAGCTGTATCCCCCGACCCGAAGTCTCATGCTCCAGGACACTGCCCTTTAGGCGGTTGAAGTAGGATCCCTCGCTGAGTCGGAGGGAAAAACCAACCCTTGGAAGGTAAACAGCTTGAGAAAAGAAAATAATAGTTCCATTACTTTTCTCATTTATGTAATATTAAAAATCTGTATAACTTCAGACTCGAGTAAATAAATATGAAAGACATTCGGAAATACTAATGCTTATGTAATACTGTATATTGTACAGAGTCACTGCAAGTCGCCGTAGATCGAGATTGATCCACTCGTGTTGTATAGCATTCTGGCGCTCTGAAGGCACGTGTCTTACATGGCCAGTGAGACAGAAGTTGTTTCCGGTGACGTGCTCTCATCTATGAATGATGAATGCAATCGTTCTCACAAAATGTAGGAGCCAAGGTTATATCTTGCCTGTAGATACGACAATCACAAACAAATAATTCAGTGAGATGTGTAGTTCCATGATACATGAGGCACTTAACGTTGTGACGCTGAAGGCAAGACGACTCGCGCGAGATGGCATCAAACCACTACTTTCAGGGCGGCCTCCAGTCATGAAGTACGTGGAAAGAAAAAAATGCGTTCATAAATGTAGGAAGTCGAGATGGTCATAAACAACACATAGGTATCCACCCAGACAACACTACTGGTATCTTAGTGGACCTAACGAGAGTGACCATGTGCGGTAGTTAGCTCATAGTATCATATCCTAAATCACGGTCTATTTTTGTTGGCTGTTACAAAACCGTCACGTCTGAGCAGCCCCCCCCCCACTCTCTCTCTCTCTCTCTCTCTCTCCCTCTCCCCTCTTTTTGTCAATAATGTATGTATGTATGTATGTATGTATGTATGTATGTATGTATGTATGTATGTATGTATGTATGTTGAGTGCTAGCTCGGAGACTGGTTTGGACCTCAACATCTCCCCCATCAGCCGTCATAAGTGGCCCACGTGTCACTGAAGAGGCGTATTAGGGAAATGAGGAGTGAGGTAGTTTTCCGTTGCTTTCCTCACTGAGCCAGAAGTTGCTATTACATCTCAGTCTGTCAAGTCCAGTGAAATGCCCAGAACAACCGACACTAAGAGTGACATTCGTGACAGGGACTGGCTGCATAAGGAATGGCATTACTAGTTTCACTCATGTACAGAGTGATCCAAAAGTCCAGTAACATTTGACGAGGCAATACTTCACGGAATATTGGAGGTAGAGAGGTAATAACTGACACAAATGATTGGCATGACATGGGGTTTTATTGACACCAAAGTAAAGTACACAAAATGACAATCAGATGGCGATGGACAGCAACACGTCAGGTACAAATTGCCACACATGCTTGACATCGACACCAAAATGACTGCACAAACAGGTCAACAGATGGCGCTGGACAGCAACACGTCAGTGATGCTGCATGAGAGCCATGCACGGTATAAAAGGAGCCATCGTGAGAGAGGACGTCAGAGGCGCCTGCAATCGCGACATGTTGACGTTACCAGAGAAGGCACTGTTAGTGTAGCTTTATTTTGTTTTTGCCAATCATGTGTTTTAATTAATACCTCTCTACCTCCATTATTCCGTGATATATTGCCTCGTCAAATGCTAACGGACTTTCGGGTCACCGTGTACATCAGGCACTTTCATGTTGTCAAAACCAAGAATGAAACTGAGACAGATCAATGAAATTAACAATGTTTTTCTAGCCCATATTATTGCTCTGTAAACACTAGGTCTAGCCAGAAAAGACATTATTCAGCGAAAATATGCAAAATTAGAGAAGGAAATAGACGATGATCTAATGAAGATTATTTTTGAGTAGTGAACCTAGACTGCGAGAAGCCAACTCAAGGCGACATGGGCTTAAACATGTCTATCACCATTGTGTCCGCCTCCGTAGCACTGTTAGCTGCCATCCTCGGTGGCTGGTGTTCGATTCCTTGTACTGCCAGAAATTTAAGAATGGCAGGAGGGCTGGCATGTGGTTAAAATGGCACGTGAAGCTCACCTCAGGATGAAGGCAAAGGTTACCTCACGATTACTGCCACCAAGGGAGTTGGCTAAGTGGTATGGGCCACGTTGCTGTGAACTTGCATTGGGGAGATAGTTGGTCGAACTCCACTGAAGATGGTTTCCCAATTTCACACCAAGCAAATGCTGGGACTTTGTCCTCATTAAGGCTAGAGTCGCTTCTTCTCCAATCCTAGTCCTTTCCTATCCCATAGACGCCATAAAACTTGTGTGACGCAAGCCACATGGCAAAACAAACCAAATCGCATGGGGCAACAGCCCAGAGGGCTACCAGAACGGCATGAGATCACGAGTCGAAGAACAATACTTCGCCAGGGGAGGGGTCTGAATACAGATAGGGCGAAGTGATAGGATCGCGCCCTAGCAAGTGCGCTACCGTGACACTGCTGTGTTTGATGTTGATTTCTTGGCATGGATCTCAAGTCGTTGTGAAGTCACGTGCAGATTTAGCTACATCCCCCCGCGAAGCGATCTGATTGGCTAACTTCAGCAGCTAATAAAATGACAACGATGCGAGATATCGAGGTATATTTTTCAGATTATTTATCAGTATGACTATCCCTCTATCGCTCAAATACATTGTTCACGATGTCTCTGATCACATTTAGTAATAGGCTTGACTCCCTATCAGTAGGTTCAAATCCCACTCTCGGCAGCCCCGAAGATTGTTTTCCGTGGTTTCCCATTTTTACACCAGGCAAATGCCGGGTTTGTACCTTAATTAAGGTCACGGTCGCTTCCTTCCAACTCCTAGGCCTTTCCTATCCTATCGTCGCCATAAGACCTATCTGTGTCGGTGCGACGTAAAGCCACTAGTAAAAAAAATTCCTATCACGTGAGATAAAAATGGTGATGGAGAATTTTAAGTCAATCCTTAATAATGTTTAAGGCGATGTCATTGAGACAATTTGAAGACAATCCGAGACTTCGCCGGTTATTTGCAGGTCAACAGCTGCACAGCCTAACAGTAGTCCTATAACACACCAGCTGTGCAATGGAATGTGATAGCGATCAGAGCGATACGTTGGACAGGGTTCGCAGATGTGCCAATTAATATTATTTTAGATCTATTAATCAATTAATCAATCAATACTCACTGTTCTACATGTAGTGCTGTTTCCAGATGGCAGATTCCCTATCAATTGCTTACCTAGTTCTTTTCTTAAGCGATTTCAAAGATGTTGCAAATTTATCAAACATCTCCCTACCGGGCGCGTTGGCCGTGCGGTTAGGAGTGCGCATCTGTGAGCTCGCATCTGGGAGATAGTGGGTTCGAGCCCCACTGTCGGCAGCCCTGAAGATGGTTTTCCGTGGTTTCCCATTTTCGCACCAGGCATATGCTGGGGCTTTACCTTAATTAAGGCCACGGCCGCTTCCTTCCCATTCCTAGGCCTTCCCCGTCCCATCGTCGCCATAAGATCTATCTGTGTCGGTGCGACTTAAAGCAACTGGACAACATCTCCCTTGGCAAATTATTCCAATCCCTAGTTCCTCTTCCCATGAAGGAATACTTTCTCCAATTGCCTTAATGCCTCTACTTGAAGGATACAACTACAATAACTTTCACTGACGATAACTGTCAAGATACATCAAGGCGATGATAAGGCAAAAGATAAAATTATCGGCAGCAAGTATGACGACATTAAATAAATAATATCATTGCGTTGCCGAGTATAATAAAACTCTGAGCAGTAATTACTCCGCCTGGCTGTGTAAGCCTCTTAAAAGACTCGGGGAAGGATTTATGTGTGAAGAGTGCACGGTGTCGATATGGGCGCGGGCGAGTTATCGGCCCGGTGCCATGCGCACAGCCAACACTCTATCTTCGTAAAACTGTACCACCATTCTAACAAACAGGGCCCAGATTTTGACGACATGCATCATAGACATTAATAACGTACACCTAAAATCTGATCATACCGCCTCATTACAGAAATGCGCAGACAGGTTGTGTCAGAACTATGCCGACAAAATAAAATCAGGGATGTTCTTCGTGTTATCTTAAGAACGATGTTGCAATCTGATTGGCGGAGAACATTCTTCTTTTCGAGAAAATGAGGTTAGTTTGTTACTTCCGAGCGCGCGAAGAGAAGGGAAGGGAGGGGAAGTGGGGTGTATGATGGAGACGGAGATAATGCTCCGCGCGTAAGCACAAGTTTCCTCGTTCGACTCGCACAGAATTGTCCTTGTAACTTACAGACAATATGCACAATTCTTTTATTAAACAACCGCAACTGCACACACAGTTCAACAACACAATGTAATTAAGACACACTTGACAGTCAAGGAATGCACCAGATCGTTTCTCCTCTCGTCTGTTGGTCACAGCAACGTTCTTTATTATTTAACATGCTCGGTGATTCAACACTGCCGCCCTACGATTGTGTATTCCTTCACTCACAGCATTGTAAATGGAATGAAATACTGAACGAAGGAAACAGTACACCCAATGGTCTGATTACAGTAGATGTTCAATACGCCCCCTCCTACTCGATGCACAGTTCACAACGGCGTAGTAGAGAACTGTGGATTCTATTCAGCATGTGTGGTTTGTTGTTGATGATGATGATGATGATGGTTGTTGTTTAAAGGGCCCTAACATCTAGGTCAACGGCCCCTAATGGTACGATATGAGACGAAATGGAATGACAAATTAAAAGTCCAAAATCGTCCACCGACCAGAATTCAAAACATGAGGACGAGGAATGGATGAATGAATATGAATATGGATCCGATCCGCAATGCCCCACATTCACAGAAACTGACGTAAATCAATAGCATTACTGACCAAGGGACTGCGTCTATGGCATAATACTGAATCGATGATCCTTGTGTTCATCATACACGTGTACTAACCACAGAGACTCGCACTATCTCGTGGTGTTGCTCATATAGTGGGTACTAATCATAGGCAAGCCAGAGCCATGGTGTCACTCACCCATGGTGTCACTCATATAGTGGTACTAATCACAGGTACGCCGGCCCCGTGGTGTAGGGGTAGCGTGCCTGCCTCTTACCCGGAGGCCCCGGGTTCGATTCCCGGCCAGGTCAGGGATTTTTACCTGGACCTGAGGGCTGGTTCGAGGTCCAATCAGCCTACGTGATTAGAATTGAGGAGCTATCTGACGGTGAGATGGCGGCCCCGATCTAGAAAGCCAAGAATAACGGCCGAGAGGATTCGTCGTGTTGACCACACGACACCTCGTAATCTGCAGGCCTTCGGGCTGAGCAGCGGTCGCTTGGTAGGCCAAGGTCCTTCAAGGGCTGTAGTGCCATGGGGTTTGGTTAGGTTTTTTAATCACAGGTACTCTAAAAACGCCCGCGGTGCTCCTGCGTGCTACTAACCACAAACCTATTTGGTACCTAACATAGTGGTACTACACGCAAGTAAAAGCAACCCATAGTGTTCCCCGCGTGGTGGTAAAAATCACAAGTAGTTCCATGGTTCTAATACAATCATCCCTTGGTCGCCCCTTTTACTCGCCTCTTACACAGGCAGGGGATACAGTGGGTGTATTCTTCTTCTGCGTCCCCCACCCACAGGGGGTATGTGGTTTGTTGCGAACGACCTGGAAAACTGCCTGTATTAAATCAATCAATCAATCAATCAATCAATCAATCAATCAATCAATCAATCAATCAATCAATCAATCAATCAATCAATCAATCAATCAATCAATCAATCAATCAATCAATCAATCAATCAATCAATCACTACTGATCTCTTTTTCTTAGCCTTTTCTTAAATGATTGCCAAGAAGTTGGAATTTTTTTTTAACATCTCCTTTGGTAAGTTATTCCAATCCCTAACTCCCTTTCCTATAAACGAATATTTTTCCCAATTTGTCCACTTGAATTCCAACTTTATGTTCATATTGTGATCATTCCTACTTTTAAAGACACAACTCAAACTTGGTACACGTTCATCCCCTCCTTCTAAGGGCTTCGCATACTAGTCAGTTTATGCGGAACAAACTGTACACTGCCTATTGGGGCTCGGAACAGACTATGCGAAACGAACGAGAAACGTGTGTATTCGCACTGACCATTACCTCTGTCTCCCACTTCCCACTTCCCCTCCCTTCCCTCCTCTGACGCACAGCAAATAGTTCGTCAATTTGAATCGCGCGCCCGAAAGTAATAAAGTAACCTCATTTTCTCGAATAGAACAATTCTCTCCGCCAATCCGGTTGCACCATCGTTCTTTACGTAACAGATGAGCAAAGCTGATTTTTTTTTATCGGTATAGTTCTGATATACCCTCTATATTCAGTTGAGAAATAACAGATACCACAGCGTCAGAAGCAGTATTACAGAACTTCTCAAAAAATCTGGCATATTTAAAGTCTTTGGAGAAGTGCACTGTATCTCTGCCGATGGATCCGGTAAACGAACAAACATCGGCGTTGTTATTGATCCACCAACAAGGTTTGAGAGTAACCGTTCACAGGCCAAAGAAGTTATTCTGAAAAGAAGGGACACTACGAACCCTGCTCTAATTGCTTTGAAGAAAAGTATAACATACCCACGAATTGGCGCTTGTGAGGTTAGGCTCGCTCTCTTATGCAAAATCGGAGTCGGGAAGGGCGCGAGGACAGGTCACAAAATTTCCAATTAATATCTTCCTTCGTTTTCGTATTCGTTTTTAAAAGATATTTGTTTAGGTGTTTTACGAAATTCAATGCCAGCAGTAAATCACCATTTATAAGGTAATTTAAAGGAAAAGTAGCATTCGCCGTCGGGGTGGGATAGCTGTACAACAAGCGAATTTCAAAATTTAAAAACATATGTAAGCTCATTTTATCCTAAGATAAATAGTGCGAAAACTGGAATGGCGGTGAGTAGACTACTATCACTTTGATTCCGTTACCGTATAGTACCCTTTGTTCTAGAGCAGCTATCCCTTGCGGATTCTCTCTCTCGTCGTCATTTTCTTTTCTGTTTTTAATTTTTATGCTATTTTCAATTTTGCACCATCATTCTGTCATTTTTTCTGCAATTCGTCATATTAATTTCTTGTTTTTCAATTTTGTTTGTTCTCCGTTACTTTTACGTTAATAATCAACATATCCGAGTATCAGTCGAGCAGCTCTGATTAAACGATGGTAAACATCGAAACGTTCAGAACTCAGTTAGAAAGCTGAAATGTCAGGGTCGAAGCCTTAGGTTCAGGGTTCCCTGGGTTCGGTTCCAGGTCAGATTGAATATTTCAGCCGCGTCTGAATAATTCCTCTGGCTCGGGGACTAGGGTTTTGCGTTTGTCTTATGACACACCACAGGAGCACGCAGCAGTGAATACAACCCTCAACATAGGACTGGAGTCTAATACACATTATCTGTGTCTCCATCATACACCCCACTTCATTGATACGTGACTGTTGATGTGATCATATCCACAGGACCTCCAGTTCTATGTGGAATCAGAACCACTGAGGCGTGAGCTTTCGCTTCAAGAATACCAAATGAATTAACCTGGATTCGAAACGGCCGTCTTGATGAGAAACCAGTGATGTTACCACTGCCCCGTGGCCAGGAATGGCATACACTCGTAAAACACGTGCAACACAGTTTAGACTCACGATCCCTGCAGTCTGAGAGGGAAAGAAGGCAGAAGACGGTTGAAAAACCTTTGAAATATAGTACTGTACCGTTTGCGTGTATATTTCAAATTGTTCACGAGCGTTAACTGCCGTTTGAGACTGTCATAGAGAATATTCATGCTTGAGTTCATATCCTGCGTCTAGAAAGTGATTGATACATCGTCGCTGCGCCGGCCGGCGAAAACTGCTATGTGACATATTTCAGCTTAAATCTTCGGCCGGTAAGAATCTATCACCAACGTTCAATGATGCTCAAAGAATTCCCGTTGTTAAAATGAGAAACGTGTTGCGGGTTAGTATTTCTCGAATATCTACGTCAGATAGCGGTTTTCACAGGCGCAACAGGGATATGCATTATTTCATTATATTCTATATAATATTTGAATGCCCGCCTGGTGGCCATGATCGTTAAGGCGCTGAAGTCTAAACGGTCTGACACCGAGGTTAGCCGGTTCGAGTCCCGTTGGTTGAAAAATTTTCACCATCAGAATGTTGGCCGGCAGGATAGGGGAGGTGGTGGTATACAATTTCTAATCACTAGATTGCGTGCCAAAACCATGGATTAAATTCCAGACCTCTCCGCATTGCTTATATGGAGTCAGGGCATATGACGCTGTTGATGGCGATTCGTCCGTCGGATGGGGACGTTAAGCCTTGAGCAGACCCCTTGGTGCTATTCGACAGGAGTAGGCTATGTACCGGCACCGAGTTGCCTCCTCCCCCTACTATCATATATCACGTCAATCATTTCATCTCATTAACTCCTCTGATGAGGTTGACGTCAGGAAGGGCATCCGGTCATAAAAACCCGCCATGACAGATTCATCTCGCCTCATACCCAACCCCGTAGGAAAACGGGACAAGGGTTGAACAAACATTCTATATTATATTTGAGTGCTCTGACGTAGAATATTATGGAATACTCCCATCTCCTAGTTCCGGAAAGGAGTGCCCCAGAGAAATTTCTTTTCGCTATCATTTTATGTTGATACAATCTGTGGACGCCATATGAGGTGAATTTTCTTCGTTGGAAGTCAGCATTCGAATATACCATTTTTTTAATGTTCAGAGCTTTGCTTCCGTGCTCTGTGGTAGTTTTGGGGCAAGCAGAATCCCATCTTGCAGTTTACGTTAGTTTATTGTTCTTCTAAGTATTTTGATATTTGCAGAACTGTCATTGTTTCTTCGACAAGGAACATTAATACATTTTTTATTCCTCGGAAAGGTCTTTCCGCTGTAGTCCTAGTAAAACAGTGTCTGATCATGAGACATCTGCCTTCGTCTGCATCTACCCCTAGGTTCTTGAGATCTCTCTGCAGGCTAGACAGTTGAGAGCCAGGTAGGTGGAGTCTGTCTGGTCTTCTTTTATAGGCATTTCCGGACCACACAGTCTTCATGTCGTCCTGATGTATGACCATACGACCTCAATCCTGTTGACTTGAGCTTGAAACATCATCTCGCATACCCGTTATATACAGTTCGTGAGAAACTACTAGACCCTAATAATAATAATAATAATAATAATAATAATAATAATAATAATAATAATAATAATAATAATAATAATAATAATAATAATTTGGGGCGGTGCTGATGACCTAAAAATCACTGAAAATGACCAATGAAATGCCCTTATCTTTACGGAAAATGGTGACTGTAATATATCCCTGTTCTATTCACTGCACAGCTCTTCTTTTTACAGACATAAGTATTTCCTAATTTATCTGAAAGTGTATATAAAAATGTACATAATGATTTGGTAGGAAGTTATACAATTGTTGTTTCGAATCTCTCCTCGTTTCCACTTGTTCCTGGCCTACAGGCGCACAGGTTGTTAATGACTGGCTGTAACGGCGGGTGCATTCCATTTTGTGCCTGAGACACCTTAGGATATAGGCTACTTTCTGCTAATTATGAGACTGTTTTTATACATATCATGGAAACACGAGACTAACAGGTATAAACTTTTCTTACCCAACTGCAGTTTTATCACTCTTACAATGGGGAATACATCCGTAAATTAAAAAGAAAAAAAACTTTTAAATGTTTGAAACATCCTTCAAAATGCTATATATTACTGACCTAAAACCTTTCTGAAAGTTGAAACGATAATTTCAAATCAGCAAAAAAATGCAAAAGAATGCAAATAAGAAACGTATTATTCCCGTTTGTTATATCACAGAACGAAGTTATATACTTCTGAACAACGTTCTACTGCAAAGGGAAGAAGATGACATTTCAACAACATCCTCCCCCTAGTAATAATAATTATTAAAAATTAATTAATTAATTAGTCCGCCTCTGTGGTGTAGTGGTTAGCGTGATTAGCTACCACCCCCGGAGGTCCGGGTTCGATTCCCGGCTCTGCCACGAAATTTGAAAAGTGGTACGAGGGCTGGAACGGGGTCCACTCAGCCTCGGGAGGTCAACTGAGTAGAGGTGGTTTCGATTCCCACCTCAGCCATCCTGGAAGTGGTTTTCCGTGGTTTCCCACTTCTCCTCCAGGCAAATACCGGGATGGTACCTAACTTAAGGCCACGGCCGCTTCCTTCCCTCTTCCTTGCCTATCCCTTCCAATCTTCCCATCCCTTCAAAAGGGCCCTGTTCAGCATAGCAGGTGAGGCCGCCTGGGCGAGGTACTGGTCATCCTCCCCAGTTGTATCCCCGACCAAGAGTCTGGAGCTGCAGGACACTGCCTTTGAGGCAGTAGAGGTGGGATCCCTCGCTGAGTCCGAGGGAAAAGCCGAACCTGGAGGGTAAACAGATGATGATGATGATGATAAATTAATTAATTAAAAATGTATAACTTCTATGATACTTGACGTAACTCAATGAAATCTGGTGACGTATATTATATTAGATGCGAGAGCTCAGGAAAAAAAGTACAGAGGTCTAGTAGCATAAATTTAGGCTTTAGATGGCATTTCATGATTTTTATGTGGTCCTAAACTTTCGACCGGCACTGTAGGCCTACTCCAAGACAGGGCTAAATAATCACTGAAAAATTCGCCGCCATCCTCAGTTATGACTACCTGGCTATACACGTGGACAATGTCACGGTTTTTTATGTGGATAGCTGTTATTCATTTGTACCCCGTCGTGGTCCGACTCGTTGGCTGAACGGTCAGTGTACTGGCCTTCGGTTCAGAGAGTCCCGGGTTCGATTCCCGGCCGGGTCGGGGATTTTAACCTTAATTGGTTAATTCCAATGGGACGGGGGCTGGGTGTATTTGTTGTCTTCATCATCATGTCGTCCTCATCACGAAGCGCAGGTCGCCTACGGGGGTCAAATAGAAAGACCTGCACCTGGCGAGCCGAACCCGTCCTGGGATATCCCGGCACTAAAATCCACACATTTCATTTACCTCGTCGTGCTTCTTCGTCATTTTCTTATTATTATTTTTCTCATTCTGATTCTTGGCATTTCTCAGCTATCGAAAGTGACATTTAACGTAAATTTGGCCCAGTTTTTCGAATGGATGCCCTCCCTGACGCAACCTCAAATGGACGAATGTATTCTGTGGTGTTACCATGGTTGTTCAGCCGTATTTCTTATCCGACTCCTCTTGGTGGACTCTTGTTCTGTTCCGTCCTCACTGTATTAAGTCTGCGAGGCCTAGGGAGTCTCATTTCCACTCCATCAACAAATATGTTAATTATTCTAAATCATCGTGCGCAGAGCAGTCAAAACATTAGTGGCTACACACAGCAAGTAGTAGAGACAGTGTGAAGGACGGCCACTAGCCAGGTCACCGTCCGTTAGACGTTACTTCCAAGTGTTTGTTTGTCAATTAACAGTGATTAACAGGGCACTCTCATAACTTTTTTGTTCGTCTTCGCCGTCATATAACGGAATACACTTCTCATTAGTAAACAGTGCACTCACTGCTGACTTTCAAGTGATTCGAAACCTTGATATTCCCACCGTAGGTTCATCTGTGTACCTAGAAAGGACAATGTAGTATTTACTCAGAAATACAGTATTGCTTTTCCTTTCTTAGTCCGTATACCGTCCAGGGTTGGCTTTTCCCTCGGATTCAGCGAGGGATCTCACCTCTACCGCCTCAATGGCAGTGTCCTGTAGCGCGAGACATTGGGTCGGGGGATACAACTAGGCTGGGGGACCAGCACCTCGCCCAGGCGCCCTCACCTGCTACGCTGAACAGGGCCCTTGTGGGGGATGGGAAGTTCGGAAGGGATAGACAAGGAAGAGGGAACGAAGCGGTCGTGGCCTTAAGTTAGATATCATCCCTGTCTTTGCCCGGTGGGGAAATGGGAAACCACGGAAAATCACTGCGAATTGTGAATCAAAACCCCCTCTACTTAGCTGACCTCTCGAGGCTGAGTGGATCCCGTTCCAGCGCCCGTATCACTTTTCAAATTTCGTGGCAGAGCCGGGAATCGAACCTGGGCCTCAGGGGATGGCAGCTAACCACACTAACCACTACACCACAGAGGCGGACCGCTCAGTAATATGTCTGACAAAACTTCAAATGTGATTTTGTGTGATATTTAGGGCACAAGCTCTTTTTCTGATTACATTCTGAAGAGAAAAGGAGTATCTTAATTACAATAGATAAAATTAGATAAGCTACACTCCAACTAGATTGTACAGTACTTAATCACATTAATAAATTTAGCACACAGAAGTAAAATCGCATTAATTTTCTACTGAATATTTAAAAAATGAAACCGTTTTTCTTACAAATGAGAGATATATGCGGGATTTCCACTAAATAATTACAGGTCTAAAAAGTGAATGAAACATTCAAAAAGGATACCTTCATAAAACAGATTTTTAAAATATTCACAACGGAAGCCTGTCTTCAACAAAATTGAAGTAATATGATCCTAAACATACTATCATATACAAAAGAAGGAAAAATTTATATGAACCTTGAGAAAAGTATTGGCTGTCTCATTTTTGGAATCCCTCTAGTCCAGTTTTACTTGTCTGTAGATATTTTGAGCAACATGTTTTACAAGCCTAAATAGCCAGCGTACTGGGTTTTGTTACACAGAGTTTCGGGTTCGACTCCAGTCGGTGCGGGGATTTTGAGCCCATCGGGTTAATTTCTATCGGGGATTGAGTATTTGCTTTTGTCGTAATACACACTGCTTCATTTACGCACGAAACATCATGTTGATGTGGTGTCGGGAAGGGGATCTGGTCATAAAACTGAGCCAGGTACACCCGTACGACAGAGATCGTATCTATGACACCACCAAGGAGTGAGAAAATATTTAAGAAGAAATGAGCCAGGCTGAGTGGATCAGGTTTGATCCTGCCTCAGTTTGGTGGTATTTGAAGGTGCTCAAATACGTCAGCCCCGTGTCAGCAGATTTACTGGCACGTAAAGGAACTCCTACGGGAATAAATTCCGGTACCTCGGCGTCTCCGAAAACCGTAAAAGTAGTTAGTGGGACGTAAAGAAATGACGCATTTGTTGTAGTTACATATCATTGATTTTCCATTCTCTTACAACACATGAACTACTGTTAGTGGACGGCTAGCGAAAGCACAACGGCACTACTGTGTGTGTTACTGCAGTGGTTACGCAGGGAACACAAAAAGTGGCCTCCAATATGGCTGTTAGTATAAATATGCAACATCTGGATGTAATCACTGATGGAAATATGTATCTGTAAATATTTCTAGTCATAGCAGTGCCATCACCAAATTGCATACCAAAAGCCCGAATTCAATTCCAGACTTCTCTGCAGTGTTCATACAGAATGACGGCGTATCATGGTGATTCGTCCGTCGGATGGAGATGCTAAACCTTGAGCAGATCCTTTCGTATTATTCGACAGACGTAGGCTATGGGCTGACACTGGGTTTCTCCCTCTCCGCATTATCATAATTTCCTCGCACCCAGAAGGGCAGGTCACCCATGACCGTCAAATAAAAGACCTACACCAGGTGAACAGAACATGACACTCACGGTACTAAAACTCCTTGTTGTTGTTTGAGTCATCAGTCCATAGACTGGTTTGATGCAACTCTCCATCTCAACCTATCCTGAGGTAATATTTTCATTTATACCTAACTACCACGTCCTACGTGTACTCTAATCTGCTGCCATATTCATACCTTGACCTACTCCTACCGTTCTTACTCCCTACACTTCCCTAAAAACAAAATGAACTAGCAATAGCCTATTAGCTAATTAAGCTGTTAGAAATTTATCGAGCGGATAATATAATTTCTGGAACAAAAGAGGGTAATTTACATTATCCATATTATACAAAGGGAAAGTAATAGATTTAACAAGATAATTCGATAATGTGCATCATATGTTAATACCTTTGCGATCAATATTTCGCAAATTAAAAGAAGTAGAATCTTAATATAATTTCTGGCACAAAAGAGGGTTAATTAGTATTGTTCTATCTAAAGAAGCCTAAGATATGTAATATACATTTTTTTAAATGGACTGTAAGTAGACATGTTAATGTGACGAAGTTAATAATATTTTAAAAACGACAGGGGAGTGGCTGTAAGGTTCACTCAGCCTACTCCAAAAATTAGTACCAGGTCAATTACTGGGGGGCGATGGTAGCCAGACATTGAGCTCCACATTCTCTGGGTTAAGAAAACTGAAAACCCTCCCTCCAAGGCCTTCATTTTTTGTACGAAGATGACTTCAATTTGACTTTCAACGCGGTATAATAGGCCAGGCCCTTGTTGTAAGAAGAGCATGCCTGCATCTTACTCCGGGTTCGATTCTCGGACACTGAAATGATTTTAATCCTGAACTGAGAGATGGAAAGGGGTCGACTCATTCTTTCTGGTAATCTCGTTCACGTCCAGTCTACATGCAAAAACCGCAGATCGAATGATTTACACCTGTAGTAAGTAAATCCTACTCAAATATTCCATTGGCTGAATGGTGAGCGATGTGGTCTTCGGTTCAGGGGCCCCCGGATTCGATTCAAGGCCGGCCGGGAATTTTAAATGCGTACGGTGAATTCCTCTGGCAGGAGGACTGGCTGTATTCGTCTTAATGCACTACCAATCACCACGGATACATGCGATAGTGAACACATTCCTCCCCAAGGGTTTAGCATCTGGAAGGGCATCCGGCTGTAAAACCGGGTCAAGTCTATAATAAGTGTCGACCGCATTAAACTGGGAGAAAGAAGAAGAATATATTTCATTAGATCTCACTGGTATTCAGTCCCTCTGAGATCGGCTGCGTAGAGTACTTTGTTGAGGCGATCATCCAGATGGAAAGACTGAACCCGGCGATTCATACTTCATCTCTTACTTGAGCAGGCTAGCAGCCATGATTTCTTTTCGGAGGGTTCTAAAATATAGTATTATTCATTGGCTTGTTTGTAGCATACTAAAAATGACCTGGTCGACTTTCCTAGACTCATTAGAGAACCAAATTGACAATTGAAGTTAATTGCTAACCTACCTATTTTAAATACACAAAATAAAACGAACATAGTAAATAATTGAAGTCTCTTATTAAAAGACGTAATATATGGAGTACAAGCACCAAGGTTAGAGGTATATGGAGGTAGAACATAGCAAATTTAAAGGACAGACAAGTTCAAATACCTGGGTGAATGGATCCAACTCGACGGAGTGGATAAAGAGGAAAACAAGGCAAGAGCCAGAAAATTAGATCTGGCCTACAAGCTAATACAAAACAGGTATAAAAAACGGCCAAAATCCCACGTTATTACTCCGTAATAAAACCGGGAGGATTGTGCGCTTCAGTGACTTATTTTAAATTCAAAAAAGGGAGCTGCAAGAACTCGAGAAGAAAGAAAGGACGATTTTGAGGAAAATTCTGGAACCGCAGAAGACTTGGAAGAAAAAGAGAAGTAAGGAGTACTCTGAAACTTCACGCGCACAATGCGGAAACGGAGCTGAAATTCTACAGACACCTACTGTAGTATGAATGGATGACAAAGAGGGCCCTGCACAGATATTCGCGAAGTTAGGTTCTTGGCGGATAAAAACTGAATGGCAATGCGGATAATTGAGCAGATACTTTCTAAATAATTAACTTTAATAATTTTCACTCAGGTATACTCTTACTATTGCTTGTAGTTAGGCGACCCTTGACAGCGGTATGGAAGAATGGTGATGTATAAAGAAAAATGAGTCCATAAAGCTGTAATTCTGAACGTAGCCTAACTGGTTCCTGCCCGCAATTTATGGAAGGAAGGAACAAAGGTTAATACGTCGGTAGTTGTCGCAAGAGAAAATCCCTCATAAACCTGTGATTGTGCGGGTGTTTGGTGCTGGGTATCAGGCCTGTTGTATTACGTGAACTTAACAGATATCCGTTTCAATATCTTGTGTCTAATATATTATAGTTAAATATTTATTATATCCGCGGATAATCATTTGCGAACGCGGATGATATATTTTTATATATCCACGCAGGGCTCCTAATGACAAACGCCTGACCAAAAAGATCTTCAAATACATCATGGAGTTAAAGCTGCAAGAACTGGAGAAGAAAGAAAGGAAGATTTTGAGAAAAATTCTGGAACCGCAGAGGGATGCGGAAGAAGTTGGAATTACACTACAGACGATCCACAATAGAAGAGAGTTCAGGAGAAAAGTCGACAATGTACAATCATTTGAAGAGAAACCACTAAAATGGAGGCCCGGACGGATCTTTTCCGAAGAGGGGAGAAAGATGAGAAGCGAACGAATGAAGAGGTTCTGGGAAGAGGAGAAAACCAAAGAAGTCCACAGATGGAGAAATTCGGAAACGAAAACAATTATATCAACCGTCTCAAATTCAATCGCTTACAGTTACTTTAAAGCTAATAATTTTAAATGCCGATTCTCGAACTGATCGTTTGAGAAAAGTGAAGTTTATTCTTTTAAATTTTTCGAAGAAATTTCGGGAGGGTTCTGGAACCCCTGCCTAAATGGCGAATCTTGAGACATCTTAAACATAAACCGCACGAAAGTGTCCTGCACATTGCAGATCGAACCTCAGATCTCTGAGAAAATATTTTTTCAGTTCTATAGTGGAGAGAATTTGACTGGTCACAAGCATGTCTACTGGCTGGAAATGAACATGAATTCCAGCTTCTAATATGTTTTTGCAAGCGAGTAGGTAGTTATTACAGACTGCTGTATGTCACACAGTATAAATATACAGGTAATGTAATTATGATGGCAGTATATTAACAGACAACTTTTTGTACCGCGAGTTCAGATTAATATCAATAGACTCCTCTGTTCACATTAATTACATTTTTAATAACAGGCCTGGTTGGGCGAACACTGAAGATGAAAGGTTATTACTGTTATACGATGCCGAATGGTCAACACGAAAATTAAAAATGGCTCAAATTAAACAGATGTGAAGGGCAGTGATAAAATTTACGGTGTTCATCATTTCAGGGAGCGTTTAATCAAGTCCACAGAAGAAATGCTCGACTAATGGAATTTCAAAGTCTCGCAGATGTGAAGAAGATCCTGTTTTGTTTTTAATTTAACGTCGGACCGACTCGTACAGGTATTTAAATAACAATTCATACGAAAGGGTTAGGACTGAGAAGGAAAAGACCGTGGCTTCAATTAAGGTGCAGCCCTCAGTAGGGCTCGAACTTCCCAAAATACAAACCGAACTACGCAGCCACCTTGCTCCGCAGAGAAGGTGTAGGTGCAGAATGATAACTCTGGATTCCCTCATTCAAACTGTTCACTAAAAGCTAAAATCACTACTGTTACTCACACATGATTATAGCTGCTTCCGTTTCTGATTTTTGGTGATGCTTCCATCATTGCGTTGCTAACTCATAATTAAGATAGCTAAAGTTAATATTCCCCACTAATGCCCGGGATATTTTGAAAATGAACCATGATATTTCTGCACTACAGAAAGGCATGGAACTGTATACACGTGACTCACGTTTGTGAGCTGGAAACTTACACGTTAATTAATTATCTTCAGTAATTGTCTCATAACTGACAAAAGATAGCCATTAACGTTTAATTTTGCAAATGTTTAAAATCTTGGTCGGAGAAATACAGCATACGCAAATACCATTAACATGTGCCATCAGAAATAAAGACGGGACAACTAAACGGAGCTATGCCACAAAGTCGAACGTATTTATTTAACAGACACACTCTTGCGTGAAAGGAATAGGAACTCTTTCTTCTCGGATTAATATAATTATTGCCCTTGAAGCACTTGTTCATCAAATGGTAACCGCGACATACCTACTTCGTCAAGCTTACTGTTGTAGTTATATCAACTGGGTCTCAAGTGACACAACAGCCCACTGAAGATCTTAGCCTGCCAAGACAACTGCTGCCCAGCCAGTTGGCCTGGAGATACCGGGAAGTCACGTGGTTTGCGTCACTACATCCTGACCCATACTGCTTGGCTTTCCTGACCGGGAGTAGCGTATAATGAACGGAATATTTACCTTGTATTCAGGGATATGCAAAATAAAAACACAATTTTCTTAAGTTCGCAATCACAGCACGAAATCAGGGTGTGGAACCCAATGAGGTGATTTATCTGTCACGTTGTTGCCTCTAAATACACGGAGAGGACATCCAAAGGTAATATAGTTCACCGCTTGCGTTTCTCCTCCGCAGTCACGCTGACAGTGAGGAGAGTCCTTACATCGGAATTGAAATGAGTCGGTACCACATCTGCCATGAGGAGCCCTCACTCTTGTATAATGTCCTCTACTGCCGTCTGAATAGATGGGATCCAACCGGAAAGCCACAGATATTTATTTATTTATTTATTTATTTATTTATTTATTTATTTATTTATTTATTTATTTATTTATTTTAATCATCCACTCGTCGTACACAACCAGGCTTATTATAGGCCCCAATTAATTACAGTATGCCTACCCTATTTTATGTTAATAGTAATAGAAAATACTTCCAATAGACAATCATTACGTAAACTACTTAGTCTATATTAACTATATTAGCAGTTGTGTCCGCTCTTCGCACGGAAATTTGCAATGGATTGCATGTTTCCTTCATGACTTTATGCGAAGTTACATGCCTGTATTCAAACGTTCACTACGGCATTTTAAACTGATATATCTCTACGAAAGCACGTGGCCGCAACGTAAAGTACGACAAAAATGAACAAAGTAGAGACAGAGTGAGGACGATTAGAAAGTTTATTGTATGGTTCAGTTCCAGGTCCGAAGTTTTAGAAATAGATTTCCATTCGGGCTGGTCTTGTATATTTTGAAGGAGTGTAAAATCACTGTAGTCCGCCTCTGTGGTGTAGTGGTTAGCGTGATTAGCTGCCACCCCCGAAGGCCCGGGTTCGATTCCCGGCTCTGCCACGAAATTTGAAAAGTGGTACGGGGGCTGGAACGGGGTCCACTCAGCCTCGGGAGGTCAACTGAGTAGAGGTGGGTTCGATTCCCACCTCAGCCATCCTGGAAGTGGTTTTCCGTGGTTTCCCACTTCTCCTCCAGGCGAATGCCGGGATGGTACCTAACTTAAGGCCACGGCCGCTTCCTTCCCTCTTCCTTGTCTATCCCTTCCAATCTTCCCATCCCTCCACAAGGCCCCTGTTCAGCATAGCAGGTGAGGCCGCCTGGGCGAGGTACTGGTCATAGTCCCCAGTTGTATCCCCCGACCAAGAGTTTGAAACTCCAGGACACTGCCCTTGAGGCGGTAGAGGTGGGATCCCTCGCTATGTCCGAGGGAAAAACCGAACCTGGAGGGTAAACAGATGATGATGATGATGATGATGATGATGATGTAAAATCAGTGTTCCGATCCTCCTGTAAAACCCCAGTCTATTAAGGGACTTAAGCTAAAAGGTATGCAGATTGTCATTATTAGACCTGAAACGGATAAGTGTACGAAACTTTCGCCAAAATATTCAATGTAAAGACACACAATCTTTACGATTTTATTTACGAAATTGATTGGAGTTACTTTACTTTTTCTTTACGTCACGCCGACACAGAGAGGTCTTATGGCAACGATGATATTATAGGAAATGGCTAGGAGTGGGAAGGAAACGGCGGTGGCCTTAATTAAGGTACAGCCCGAGCATTTGCTGGTGTGAAAATGGGAAACCACGGAACACCATCTTCAAGGTTGCCAGCAGTAGGGTTCGAACCCACCATCTCCCGAATGCAACTCACAGCTGCGCGCCGCTAACTGCAATGGTGGCCAAATATACAGCCTCCCATGAAACTACTTTTAAAAATAAAACTAACATATAATCCATTGAAAAACATTCCCAATCCAATTATACAACGCTTCGGAACCCTAAAATCACAACACTAATTTAGGGTTAAGAAAAATTCTTGCCCTTCATATCGTCAAGGAGGTTAGGGTGAGCGACCCGCCTGCTGACCGCACTTGGAATGTTAACACTTCACGGAAAAGGCCCGAGCCGCCACGTTTAGACAATATTTAACTGCCAACTGATCTTGATGAACTCCTCAGACGTGCGAGGCACGCATTTTAATCGTGTATACCACCTAAGTACCATGACTAGCAAATTTACTCCACACATGGCTCCTAAAAGCACGTCATCATCTCCTAATTACGTCGAGATCTTAGCAGCACTCTCCTAACAAGCTCTAGACTCGAGAACAGCAGCAAGGTCGTGCCTAGGTCTACTTTGTTGATGGTGGATGCAACCTGATACAAACTCTAACGGGACTTGAAAACTCACGTCAGCGTAAACATGTAGAAAGATATCTTTATATTTGATCTTCAGATTCCCTATCCTTAGCCTCAGAAACTTATGTTTCCACTTTATTCAAAGTGATCCTCAGACTACAGTACAAGTACATCAGAAAAACATGCTAAGATTTTGTTACGTAAGTACAGACCCAGGTATTTAGTTCTTTGTGATAGCGCCAAACCCTTCACTCAGCAAAAAGTAATATTTGTTAATATTTTAATGTGCCTTAGATTGTAAGGTAATAAATATATTTTCTGTCTACACTTATGTAACCGAAAATTATCATGTTTTCTGTGTTATTTGTAGGGCGAGGATGACTTTGAATGAAGTTCCTGGATTGATTAATTTGTGGTAAAAAAATACCATATTTATTATCCGATATCTGAGGGATATCCTGGAATTTCATGGCCACATATAGTCTCCAACGCTACACTCTGGGAAAGAGCCAATCGGAAGCCTATTTGATAGGAAATACCACTACATCTGGACTACAACAATTAAATCTTAAGGTTACTAGTTTTCAAGTCCCACTAATTACTTGTACGGTTTCCGGAGCATGTCAGTAAACCTACCGACACGAGCCTGACGTATTTGACCACCTTTAAATACCACCGAACTGAGCCAGGTTCGAACCTACAAACCAAAATGGGTTTAGTAGGCCAGTGCTCTATTGTCCGAGCTGATCAGCTACTTCTTTTTCTACCGCTTTTCCCACACCTGCGGGGTCGTGGGTGCGAACTGCGTTGCACACGTGGATTTGGCCCGGTTTTACGGCCGGATGCCCTTCCAGATGCCAACCCTATATGGAGGGATGTAATCACTATTGCGTGTTTCTGTGGTGCTGGTCGTATGTTGTCTGAATATGAAGAGGAAAGTGTTGGGACAAACACAAACACCCAGTCCCCGGGCCAGAAGAATTAATCAGAGGCGATTAAAATACCCGACCCAGCCGGGAATCAAACCCGGAACCCTCTGAACCGAGGCCTCAACGTTTACCATTCCGCCAATGAGTGTCCGAGCTGCTCAGCCCGGCACATTAAATATTCTTTGCCTCTCTTATTTCCTTTAACATCCGACGAGGATTATAGGCTTCGACAAAGGAAAGGCACCTTGTTCTTTCCTTAGCTAGTAGCGCTTTGATTTCACCCCAGATCCTTCCCTGATGAAGTCCTTCCACCGTGATCTTGGGCCTGCCTTTCCTCCTCTTTCCTTGTGAGTTCTAATGAAGCTCCTCCTAAGCTATTTATGGTCGACCGACCGCCGCAACGTACGTCTCACAGTTCGCTATTTTCTCATTATTTCCTAGTCTATAGGCCTCTGATAGAGATTATATGTGGCCACCAAATCCCAGGATGTCCCTTAGTTATCGTATAATATCTGTAGCTTATAGCTCAGAGACACTGTTGCTTTCCAGGTATCGCATCCCTACAGTAGAGCAGACTTCACGTTACTCCCGAATATTCGTAGCTTGGATTTTATCCTCTGTTCCTTTCGTTTGTAGATCGGATATGAAGTTGCTGGTGCTCGTTTGAAACATTCTGGAACAAGATGGATCTCCGAGGCAATACGAAGTACATACCTGCACTCGTCCCGCTTGTCACGCTGCAACTGTTTTAGTTTCTTCACTTGGCCACTAGAGGGCAGATGATGATGTTAAAATTCAACAAAGACGACTTGATATCTCGTTTGCTATTTGTTGCACGTTCCACCGACTCGGACAGGGCTAGGACTGGGAAGGAAGCAATTTTTTTTTCTTTACATCGCAGCGACACAGATAGGTTTTATGGCGACGATGGGACAGCAAAGGCCTAGGAATAGGAAGGAAGCGGCCGTGGCCTTAATTAAGGTACAGCCCAAGCATTTACCTTGTGTGAAAATGGGAAACCACGGAAAACCATCTTCACGGCTGCCGACAGTGGGGTTCGAACCCATTGTCTCCCGCATGCGAGTTCACAGCTGCGCGCCCCTAACCGCACGGCCATCTCGCCCGGTTGGAAAGGAAGCGACCGTGGCCTTAATTATGGTACAGACCCAGCATTAGGCTGGTGTGAAAATGGGAAATCACAGAGAACCATCTTCAGGTCTGCCGACAGTGGGGTTCGAACCCACAGTCTCCCGAATGCGAACTCACAGCTACGCAAACCCAAACCACGCAGGATTCTTCTTCTTCTTCTTCTCCTTAAGTACCACTAAATAAATTTAAGGTTTTCAGAGATGCCGGTGTGTCGGAATTTTGTCCCACGAATGTTTGTAAATCCGATCCACTTGGCCCGTCCATTGCGGAAACAAATCAAATAGGTGCCGATGACCTGGATGTTAGGCCCCTTTAAACGACAAGTATAATAATAATAATAATAATAATAATAATAATAATAATAATAATAATAATCATCATCATCATCATCATCATCATCATCATCATACACCAAAGATTTACTGTTTTATTCCTGTTTCAATTAAGTTTAATAAAACATGAGCAGAAGAACAGCTTGTCCTTCCTTCGTAAAATTGTTATTCCTGAACATCAAATCAAGTTGTTGTAAGTATAGAAAAAGTGGAACAAAAATAATATTTATACGAGTAAAAATAAATACTATTTTTTTCATATTTTTATTTTGCTACGAATTTTTCACCCATCTCAGCTGAACACGTTTACCCAATTTAAGAAGCATAAAATTCACAACTAGAAGTTCGAAGTGTAGGCCTAAACGGTACCGGTATATGAATAGGAGACTGGATTCGAAGAGGTTCATAATTTCTTGCAGTTATCAATTTATATATATGGCTTAGTGTATTCTATTTTAAATTAAATTCTTCCTTTTCAACGAAATTAGTTTTGACAGACTGGAAAACCTAAGTTATTTTTTTAAGAAAAATCTTCGAAATGATACATCATCTTTCCGTGTCGTATTCGATAGCACAGGTAGAGCTTTGATTTCACTGTTCTTAATGAGCCTTGATTTAATAAGCGCAGTAGGTCATATCTATTTAGATTCTAGCACATTCTACTGTAATTTGAAGTGAAGTGAAATTAAAAAAAAAACTAAAGCTGTCTTAAACTTTCTTAATCTGTTAACCCCCCAGGTTCGGTGTTTCCTTCGGACTCAGAGAGGGATCACACCTTTAACGCCTCAAGGGCAGTGTCCTGGAACGTGAGACTTTGGGTCGGGGATACAACTAGGGCGAATGACCAGTACCTCGCCCAGGAGGTCTCACCTGCTATACAGAACAGGGGCCTTTGGTGGGGGATGGGAAGATTGGAAGAGATATACAAGGAAGAGGGAAGGAAGCGGCCGTGGCCATACGTGAGGTACCATCCCGGCATTTGCCTGGAGAAGAAATGGGAAACCACAGAAAACCACTTCGAGGATGGCTGAGGAAGGAACCGAACACCCCTCTACTCAGTTGACCTCCAGAGACTGAGTGGACCCCGTTCCAGCCCTCGTACCACTCTTCAAATTTTGTGGCAGAGCCTGGAATCGAACCCTGGCCTCCGAGGGTGGCAGGTAATCACACTAACCACCACACCACAGAGGCGGACCCTAATGTCAAACCAAAAGTGTTATTGAGATGTAGCAACAAGTTAGCAGAAGGGCGCAAGTTTGGGATGCAGCACGAGCTGTCTGCATCGTGACCTTCCATTGGTTAGTCTCTTCCCACGAACAATGGTGTCAATGGACGATGGTATCTGTGTAAATGATACTCGCCATGATATATTTGCCCTCCAATTTGTGCTCCCCGCGTGTACGTGCTGCCGAACGCTATATATCAACCGACACCCTAATGGGGCTGTGAAGGTTGTCATCAACAAAACATTGCTATATATATTAGTGGCCCACACCTATCATTTTGGTACAGAAATTCTCAAAAACGTCCCAAAGCTATACATGCAGCCCGTCAATTGGTATGTGATCTACTGGAGTCGGTGCTGTTGGAAGATTCACGCAGAATAATGATCCATTCTTTTCTTCCGCATCTATTTTTAACGAGCGATCAAAAGAGCCGCCACTATTATTATGCACAATCCTTCAGCCATAAAGGATAACCATTAATTCGGCATAACTGGAACCAAAAGAAATAGGTAGCAGAATATAAAGTCGAAATTGTAAGTCACCGGGCGAGTTGGTCGTGCGGTTAGAGGCGCGCGGCTGTGAGCTTGCATCCGGGAGATAGTGGGTTAAATCCCACTGTCTGCAGCTTGAAGGTGTTTTTCCGTTGTTTCCTATTTTCACACCAGGTAAATGCTGGGGATGTACCTTAATTAAGGCCACGTCCGCTTCCTTGCAACTCCTAGGCCTTTTCTCTCCCGTCGTCACCATAAGATCTATCTGTGTCGATGCGACGTAAAGCCACTAGCACACAAAAAGAAATGTAAGTCACTTATTTCTTTCAATATGCCATCTTCTCAGAGGAGATAGAAAAATACTGTTTAGTGAATATCGAAAGGAAAAGAACTGATTCAATCACGCATAACGCACAGTTCTCTTTTGCCAATTCCTTGGAAGATAATTTATTTATTTATTTATTTATTTATTTATTTATTTATTTATTTATTTATTTATTTATTTTATGGGGACATAAGGCCTACCTGCCTTACATTCACAACACCACAGATCGAATTGCCAAGGTCCTCCGCAAACACAACATAAAAACCATGTTTGGCCTTTTCACTAATATTGCTCACTGTCTAGGTAAAACCAAAGAAAAATTGTCCCCACTTTTACACCATGGGGTATACAAAATTCCCCGTACTTGCGGCAAGGTATACATTGGCCAAACATGCCGGTTCTTTGGTACTCGTATCAAGGAACATGAACGAAATATTCGTCTCAACCAGCCAGACAAATCAGCAATAGATGAGCACGCCCTATCGTCGGGTCATGATGTGTTCCAAGATGCTCGAGCTCTTACCCACACTAGACATTACAGGTCCAGGATTATACGGGAAGCTGTGGAACTACGTAGAATTCCGAACAATTTCAACAGGAACACTGCCTATCAATTAAGTAATACCTGGTTGCCAGCCATTAGGGATTTACGTAGCTACTAGTTCCATTCCCTGCCCCCTTCTCTATTGCCATTTCGTGTCGGTGTTTTCCAAATTCGTACGTTCCTCATCACCAGATGTTTCATTCCAGGCTTGTGTCAGTGTCATACTTTCATGATGCGTGTGCACGTGTTGTGTGAATCCCTCTGATTTTCGCTTCAAATGCTAGCGCTGTACCTGTACGGTGAACCATCTGGTGACGAATGGACGTATCACTTACACTTCTGTTTTTAACGTCTAAATTCAAACTTCATTCTTGGAGAAGTCTTCCTCGTGAACGGTCGAGATTTTCTTCTGAAGACGCAGAGCAAAGTTCTCTGCGAAACGTAAAGAATTTCACCTTATTTTCTTGACATGGCAGAAGCCCAAAAAGTCTATATAATGTCCTTATTTATTTATTTATTTATTTATTTATTTATTTATTATTTTTAGTGCCGCGAGTGTCCAGGCATAGATTTTTTTCCTAGTGGCTTTACGTCGCACCGACACAGACAGGTCTTATGGCGATGATGGGATAGGAAAGGCACAGGAATTGGAAGGAAGTGGCCGTTGCCTTAATTAAGGTACAGCTCTAGAATTTGCCTGGTATGAAAATGAGAAAACACGGAAAACCATCTTCAGGGCTGCCGACAGTGGAATTCAAACCCACTATCTCGCGGGTGCACAGGCATAAATAATTTCATATATAACTCATCTTTAAAACGGCACACATACTAAGCAAGTCTTATAAAATCACACTAAGACAATGAAGGAGTTCGGCGGCGTTGGGATTGGGAAAGTAGCGCCCGTGGCTTTCTTAGCATTTGCCTCGTGGGTGTGAAGACGGGAAACCACGGAAACCCATCATCAGGGTTGTCCACCGTGGGATTCGAACACACCATCGCCCGATAGCAGGCTGACGACTGCACAACAGTAACCAAATGACCAACTCACTCTGTGACATACATGTTGTGTTATATCTACAAATATTCGAGGACGGTCTGTTGTACTTCGTACTGCTTCTGTATACAGTAAAAATGGAAGT
Source organism: Anabrus simplex (assembly GCF_040414725.1). Taxonomy (NCBI): domain Eukaryota; kingdom Metazoa; phylum Arthropoda; class Insecta; order Orthoptera; family Tettigoniidae; genus Anabrus; species Anabrus simplex. Next base: position 329,977,697 of record NC_090270.1, read on the forward strand.
AGTTGATGCGTTAAATAATAAACAATAAATGGAAAAATTTAACTTGGTCTGAACACGCAAAAAAATCTACCAGTCACTCTACACTCACTTAAAAGATTATGAGATGTCATCTCACTGAAAACTATGAAATTACTAATAATGTTACTGGCTTTACGTCCTACTAACTAGTTTTACGCTCTTCGGAGACGCCATGGTGCCGGAATGTAGTCCCACAGGAGTTCTGTACGTGCAAGAAATCTACCGACACGTAGCTGACGTATTTGAGCACCTTCAAATACCACAGAACTAAGCTCCCAACCGTCTGAGCCACTCTGCCCGACCGAAGAAAAAAATGACTCATACAAACTCTAATTCTACGCATTTTCGACGTCGGAGGCGTTATATACAACAATTTAAACAGCAGACTCAGTATCAAGTTACAGCGCAGATACGACGAATGTATTCGCTTTATCTTGAATAACCCAAGACATTTTCAATCAGCAGAGACGGAATCTGCACTCTGTATCAGCTATTCATAATGTACTTCGGAGTGAAAGCCCGGGTTATTTGAGAGCTGACCTTGACAGTACCTGTCCTCCAGAATAATCACCAAACAAGGTCATTAACCAGCTCATCGAACGGCTAGTTTCAGTGATTCATTCATTCCCCCTATTACCCGCCTGTGGAATTCCCTGCCGTTTGAAATTGGAGACATTCCTAGTGCACAGCTGTTTGAAAGAAGGTGTTGCAATCATTTCCTACGTAAGAACACACAGTAGTCCATAGCACTGTTTTCATGTAAATATTAACCATAGAAGGATTTCCAATCAGTTGAAATAAGTTACCGATGTTCGTATATTTTAGAACAGGGGTTTCCAAAAGTTGGCTCCCGGGCCGCATGTGGCCCGCGAGGGCTTTAAAATTATTTTACGAAATGTGAAGAAAATTTACAAAAAATATATCATAGCTCATTCAAAAATGTATTAATTTGTATGCCCTTTAAAGGCCCAAGTCAGAACCATTTCATTCTTTAATAGTATTTCCTGCTTTGAAGTATTCACTTTGGATTAATAGATTATATTTGATTAAAAATATTAAATCCAAACTTCGGCGGAAAATGAGCCTCCACAAATGCCAGTGCTAGGTCTCAACCATTATAAAAATGGGTGTGGATCCATAGCAATTCTTGAACTCCGTGCCAACCTCACAGTGGACATTTTATGCAACGTAGCATGCAAATAAACTTTAATTGCCATTGGTGTAAGAAGCGGTTTCAGTTCCTCGTCCTTCTCTCATTGGCAGTACTGGCAAGTACACAGTGCTGTACACTCGAAGAGATTTTCAGGGAAGTACTCCTGGAAGTATGTTGCTGGGATTTTAGGCTGATACATCTTGTTCCCTTCACACTACTCCCACTGAATTTTCCTTCATTAAGTTTTGTTTTGACTGTATTATTCATTTCAATTTGTCTTTCGATTGTCCTGGGTGTAATTAGTGTTTATTTTTGATTCCCCACTTTTATGCGTTTGTAAAAATAATTAAACCTTCATTTAAATTGAACTGTGCCTATTGTTCCATACTGGTACCTCTGTTGTCTTTGCGGAATTTTACTAACACTGGCCTATTATTTAAGTGCGGCCGGCGAACGTGTCTAAAGGGGCCCATTCACAGTCGAGCGGGTTGGCGAGCCCGTTCGTGACCTTGGTCGCACTGACCGGCTCGAAGGTGTATGAGGGGTTGTTGAGGGTTGGGCTCGAGGTTGGGTCCGTGTTGGCGGTTCGACTGCTAAACCAGCGAACCCGACCGGTTCGCCAACCCGTCAGTGTGTGTATGGCCACTCCTGACCGGCTCACTGGTTTCGTCTGTAGCTTAATTTGGTTTCTGTGTGAGTTAATTAGGCCTACCTCAAATAACAATGACTTTTGAGAAGAATAAGCAGTTCCGGGAAGAATTTATTGAAATGTACCGGGTGAGTCCTGGAGCTTTCCCATCCTTGCGTCAAGCAATGCCCTCCATGTGTTAGTGCGACATTCAAACACTAATAATAATAATAACAACAATAATAATAGTAATTTGGAGAAGAAGAATCCATGGTCTCCCGATACTCCCGTACAAATATTATTAGCCTATAGACCATCGTGCTATGACATATATGACTCTCGCGCCTGTGCACTTAACTTGTTAATGCTGTAAGTATATATCATACATTACTACAGTAGTGGAATTTTCTGTATTTCATAATTAGTAGTGAAATAACATTTCCCAAACTAATCACTTTCAAAAGAATATTACGTTTGTTTTATAAAAACGATCTTATAATACATCACACTCAAAATTGTGTAGGCCCACTTACGTGCAAATATTCCGACTGCAACGTATCGAAGATTGCCCAGCACGTCTCAGGAATGATTTTTCCAAGTAGCTGAGGAGATATTACATTGCTAAATTTCAGGTCTTCATAACTTTTCCCTGTCGCTAGACATCGCAATGTTACAATTAACCTCTCTTCAGCACAGATGATATCTCTCATGTGTGTCTCCTGTTTCTCTATGTTTGGCCGAATCAACTCCAACAATTTTTCGCAAAAACTGTCGCTATCCATACGCAGAAAGTTCTTATAACCTGCAGGTTCTTGTACGCACAGAGTTCTTAATAGGCTAACGTGTGAAAATCCTAGTTTATCTCTCAACCATTCCTTCATTCACACACGTTTCTTCTTCTTTACTTCATCATTGCACAAATTCTGCAACAGCTACAGCCACTTTGGAATGTTTTCGTTGGGCCATAACAAAAACCTTTTTTTTGCTAGTGGCTTTACGTCGCACCGACACAGATAGGTCTTATGGCGACGATGGGATAGGAAAGGCCTAGGAGTTGGAAGGAAGCGGCCGTGGCCTTAATTAAGGTACAGTCCCAGCATTTGCCTCGTGTGAAAATGGAAAACCATGGGAAAACCATCTTCAGGGCTGCCGACAGTGGGATTCGAACCCACTTTCTCTATAACAAAAACTAGGCAATGCACACACTATTTGCAATACAGACTGGCGGACTGGTCCGCCAACGGGTTCGCCAGTGTATGGTCACCGTCGAGCCAGTCGGGTTCGGGGTGTGGATTTTATACATGGACGGGCTCGCCAACCGGCTCGACTGTGAATGGGCCCCTTAACGTTTCCAATGTGGCCCTCGAGGCCTTACAAATTGGAAACCCCTGTTTTAGAATGTAAGATGAATAAGAAATGTGCATTATGGTTTGGGATAAAAGCAGGCTCTATAGCCTCTGCCACGCCATACAAAACAAGGAATAAATAAATAAATAAATAAATAAATAAATAAATAAATAAATAAATAAATAAATAAATAACCTGGAAACAAAGTATGGGAAAATCAAGAGGTCAGACTAATTTCAATTATTGGTAAATGGATCCAGCCAAATGGGTTTGATAATGAAACAAATAAAGGGTCAGAAAGATGGAGATAGCCTGTGGTTTAGTACATAATAGATACAATAATATAAGGGTTCGACTCGTTGGCTGAATGGCCAGCGTACTGGCCTTCGGTTTAGAGGGTCTCGGGTTCAATTCCCGGGCGGGTGGGAGATTTTAATCGCTTCTGATTAATTCTTCTGGCTCGGGGACTGGGTATATGTGTCCGTCGCAACTCTCCTCATCATATTCTGACAACACACTACATTACCAACCACCACAGAATCACGCAATCGTGATTACATCCCTCCACATAGCAAAAGAAGAAGATACAATGAAACAACGATATCTTACACAGCAAAGATCGGACACCATATCACGGTTAAGAATGTCTGATACTGGATAAGAAAGGAGAAATGGACGAACTAGAGAAGAAAGGAAGAAAATTTTGAGAAAGATCTTAGGACAAGAAAAAAAAAACAAAGGACGGTACATGGAGGAAGAGGAGAATTGATGATCTATACAGGCAGGCAGACAGACAGACAGACAGATAGGCAAAGTAGATCACAGACACCATACGTGAGAGGATACTGAATATGTATCGGCACCTCATAAGAATGAACGAGATTAAACTAACAAAGGACATCTTTTAACTACTTCATTAAATTAAAAGCAACTACTAAATGGGTAGAAGAAACAAGAAAAGACATGGAGGAAGTTGGCATCAATCCAAAAGAAATCTTCAATAGAGATTTGTTTAGAGCTAAAATTGATCAATTCAAGGGGTTTCAAGAAAAGCAAAATGAAAAGTCCAAGAACATGGGTCAGAGGAGCGGAAGAGGAACCACAGCGAAATGATGAATAAATTCTGGGAGGAGAAGAAAGGACTAACCAGCAAGTCAATTGTTTACCGTGGTCCAAAGTAGGCCAAAATCGAAGAAAGTAAGAAAGAAAGAAGAAGAAGATTTTACAAATAAAGTGATGATTGGTGAAATTTGTTCAGGTAACTGAATACAAATTGAACTTTAAATTTACAGAACTTCCTTGGCTGAGTAGTTAGGATTGTGGCCTTCGGTTCAAAGGGCCCTAGGTTCGATTTCCGGCCAGGTATGGTGTATTCCTTCAACTCAGGGCTGGGTGTTTATGTTCATCTAGTACGACCCTTCATTTACATACAACAAATCAAAACACAAGTCACCACAGGAACACACAATAGTGACCTTGTACACATAGGAATGGCGTCACAAAGGGCATCTGACCGTAATAATGGGCTTAATTCACATGTAGAGCTGCCTTATAGTCCATGGGATAATGTAAAGGACAAAGTGCAAAATATTGTTTTTAACAAAATTAAATTAAAGTTTTAGTTTAGAGAAATTGTGATGATGTTTTTATCCATTTAGTTCCATAATTTGAAATAAGTCACAAATGTTGAACAGATTTTCAGTTACAATGGGAGGGGGATTGCAATATGTTCGTTCTAGAGTTTTCTTTCGTAATCATTCCATGCTGTGCTCTACCGTATCTGAATAAATATGCCAGTAAGACACGATAACATACATTTCATATACAGTAATCAATTAAGAAGCATCAAGTAAAAAATTCAGAAGTATCTAACATGCTAAATCCGTACACAGTTCAGCTGAAATGATTTAATTTTGATTCCACATTGGAAAGTCAAGAGATTTATGCACTGATTGGTAGAAACGAATCACGTACCAGGAAATAATTGTCGGTTAGCTACAAACATCGGCATACAGTTACATCTAAGGTAGATACTCAGATGATTAGCGTAGTAACATGAACAGTTGTAAGGTCCTGCCACCACAAACCGTGAATCTGCTCTCCATGGCCTACAAAAGAGCTCGCACAGGCGGATTCAGCGTACAGGTAATCACGGGTGGTCTGTGGTCCAACAGCTCTGCACTCCGACCGACCAACCGAGCAGAGGAGGGGTGGCCAAGGCTCTACCATGGCTCTACGCCTCTGAATTCGGGAGACGGAGAGGGGCTGATCCCCTTCGTCTGCTGTCCTGAGAACGGTTTGCCATTCTGCGGCACTAACGCGAATGCCGGGACAGTTCCTAGTACAGGGCGCGACCGCCAACCCTCTCACCTTCACAGACTTCAAACTCCTTGGCCTGGGAGAAGGCGTCACATTCTACGGGGCCCGCCGTACCCCTTTAGGGTACAGAATGAAAATTATTTTAATAGTGGTATTTCCCGGTTGCGTAAACCTCGTCGAACAGTCGACATGCCTCTACGAGGCAATCGAAGAGAATTTACCCAGTTTACAGACTTCGAGAAGGGACGCATTACTGGAATATACGAGGCTGGACAGCCGTATCAACGAACCACCCACACCGTTCTGACCATACTGTTTGGGCGTGTGGATGCACGAGGCATGCACACACGGAGAGCGAGCTACTGACCACCAGGAGAGATGATTGTTGGATCCTCTGGATGCATGTGCACATCCACTGCTTCGTCACCCGCCATTCAGAGACAGGTAGCACTATCATCATACGCCGCTGTGTCGGCCGGAACCATTTCGAGGCACTTGGCGGAAGGGAATTTGGTATCACGGCGCCCATCACATATTCTGTCAATGGCACCCGTCCAGCGCCACCTCCGTTTGAAGTGGTCTCGGGAACGAGAAAGCTGGAATGCTATAGGCTGGAACCGGGTTGACATTTGCAAACACTGGGCGAGTTGGCCGTGCGCGTAGAGGCGCGCGGCTGTGAGCTTGCATTCGGGAGATAGTAGGTTCGAATCCCACTATCGGCAGCCCTGAAAATGGTTTTCCGTGGTTTCCCATTTTCACACCAGGCAAATGCTGGGGCTGTACCTTAATTAAGGCCACGGCCGCTTCCTTCCAACTCCTAGGCCTTTCCTATCCCATCGTCGCTATAAGACCTATCTGTGTCGATGCGACGTAAAGCCCCTAGCAAAAAGAAAAAAAAAAAACTTTTGCGAAGATTCCAAGTTCTCCTTGTGTTCTTACAACGTCGTGTTCGTGCCTGGAAATCTCCTGGTGCGCGCCTGTGTCCTGGGTTTGCTGAGGTGTGACATACCGCCCCCCACTGTAGGAGTGATGGTCAGGGCAACCATGACATACGACAGACTGGCAAGAGGTTCAATAAGGGGGCAGCGATGTGGGCAGGAAATTCTTTGGCCACTAAAGGAGCCAACAATGTACCAGAGCCTCAATGCAGATGGTCAATGCTCCGTAATAACATTACTATTTTGTTCTAATATTACCGAGCGAGTTGGCCGTGCGGTTAGGGGCGCGCGACTGTGAGCTTGCTTCCTGGAGACAGTGGGTTCGAATCCCACTGTCGGCTGGCCTGAAAATGGTTTTCCGTGGTTTCCCATTTTCACACCTGGCAAATGCTGGGGCTGTACCTTAACTAAAGCCACGGCCGCTTCCTTCCAACTCCTAGGCCTTTCCTCCCCCATCATCGCCATACGACCTACCTGTGTCGGTGCGATGTAAAGCCACTAGCAAAAAAAAAAAAAAAGTTTTAATATTGTAATGTATATCAGCGTTACAATCTTCCATATCAGGTTTTATGCAGTTCCCAGAATACCTACTTGATGCATGATTTATTTGTGGTCAGCCGGTGTAAATAAGTCTACAACTTTTGGAAAGGGACATAGCTCTATGGTTCAGTCAACCACCTACGTTAAATTTACTGCACCTATAAACTGTTTGAAAGAGCGAATTCATTTTGATAGAACAGAGAAAATACTGCAGATCTAATATATATACTCAAATGCAACAGGCATGTGGTCTGGTATTTCCTGTATTTTAAGATGCGAACATTAAAGTCATGTGAAGAAGGTATAAAATGACGAAACAGCTCTAAGTGTTTGCTAAAACTGGAACACACGAATTATCCAGTTCCACACAAAAACTGTCGTACATGTAAGCAACACAACTGATTAATGTTGAGGTACGTAAATCATACTTATCCTCAGCCTTGAAGGATGGAGTTAGCTGCAGAAATCATGAAAACGTACCTGAAAAGAAAGAGAAATTGGCATGAGACGAAGAGCGTTACTGCAAGTATAAATACTCTGATGTTTATAAAAACCAGTACACCTTGAAAGACTAGGGACAGGAAGTGATAGTGATGTGTTAAAAGTGTTAAGCGGGTGTAGGATCCTGACCGACACACCTCTGTTCAAACAGTTAGGCTACTGGTTTTATATCTGTTTTTGGAAACGTTGAGGTGCCGGAATTCTGTCCCGCAGGAGTTATCTTACGTGCCGGTAAATGTAACGACATAAGGCTGGAATATTCCAGTATACTCAGATACCACATAACTGAGGTGGATGCGAACCCATCAGCCTGAGGCTAGAAGACCAACACTCTACCATCTCAGCCACTCATCCTTGCTGTCCAAAGGGAATGCTGCAAAACGACAGTTGATTTATCAGGTTTCTTCCGCAGAAAGTAAAAGCTCACATCCAAACGCGCTGTCCTGTAAACAAGCTGGACATGCACAGTGAACGAAACACTTGCAAGCAGTAAAATCTTTTGAAATTACTGTACAACCATAGAAAATCTCCATAACTGTTACAATATGTAGCTGGTAAAACCGATGATAATAATAATAATAATAATAATAATAATAATAATAATAATAATAATAATAATAATAATAATATTTTTGCGTCTCTCTAACTAGTTTTTTGACGGTTTTCGAGGTGTCGAAATTTACTCCCACAGGAGTTCTTTTACGTGCCAGTATATCTACCGACCTGAGCCTGACGTATTTGAGCATCGTCAAATACCACCGGACTGAGCCAGGATCGAACCTGCCAAGTTGGGGTCAGAAGGCCAGCGCCTCAACCGTCTGAGCCCGGTAGTAAAAATGATTATTCATAGGAGAAAATTGAAACTACTTTTCTCTTCGAGAAAGTCAAATGATCATAAAGATATTTCTCGGTCATGGCCATCCATCAACTGCTGCTAATTTCAGAAGACCTTAGCCATAGGCCCATAGGACACATTCCGCACGGTTGCTAGGTAACACTGTCTGACAACCCATCTATACATCACAGCCTGCACGGTTGCTAGGTAACATTGTCTGACCATCCATCTATACATCACGGCCTGCCCGATTGCTAGGTTACACTGTCTGACTATCCATGAATAAATCACAGCCTGCTCGGTTGCTAGGTAACATTGTCTGACCATCCTTCTATACATCACAGCCTGCACGGTTACTAGGTACCACTGTCTGACCACCCATCTATACATCACAGCCTGCACGGTTGCTAGGTAACACTGTCTATCCGTCCATCTATACATCACAGCCTGCACGGTTACTAGGTAACACTGTCTATCCATCCATCCATACATCACAGCCTGCACGGTTACTAGGTAACACTGTCTGACCACCCATCCATACATCACAGCCTGCACGGTTGCTAGGTAACACTGTCTATCCGTCCATCTATACATCACAGCCTGCACGGTTACTAGGTAACACTGTCTATCCATCCATCCATACATCACAGCCTGCACGGTTACTAGGTAACACTGTCTATCCATCCATCTATACATCACAGCCTGCACGGTTGCTAGGTAACACCGTCTGACAACCCATCTATACATCACAGCCTGCACGGTTACTAGGTACCACTGTCTGACCACCCATCTATACATCACAGCCTGCACGGTTGCTAGGTAACACTGTCTATCCGTCCATCTATACATCACAGCCTGCACGGTTACTAGGTAACACTTCCGTCACACATTTTGTGACGGTAATTTCGTATCGGAAATTTTCAGCAGACCCCCAGCCATAATACATATTTATGTCAAAGAAACAACATAATTATTACATATAACCCAGAAAGATATCCGCCATACACCATAACAAAACTAATAAAAGAACATTTTGTTATATATCCATCTCGATAGCACTGTAAGTCACTTTCTTCGACTCCTTGGCTGAATGGTCATTGTCATGAGTATAACCTTCATTCCTTATCTGGTAGGGGATTTTAGCCACGTCTAGTTAATTACTCGGGCACGGGGACTGGGTATTTTAAGTTCGTTTTAGTATACACACCTTCATCAACATATCACACGATTAACCACCACAGTAACATAGAACAGTGAATACATAGCTCCAAATCTGTATGGCGTCAGTAAGGGCATCCGGTCGTAATACTGAGCTTATTCCATATGTAATACCGACACCAAGTAACTGAGAAAAGGTTAAGCACTGTATACTGCATTGGAACGATAAACGAAAGCAAAGAGAAGAAATGTGTCATACCTTATCACAGCAAATGTTCTTGGTAGCACTTTCACCTCGAGTATCTGACTTCGTAACTCTCAAACTACTTCGTTACACACATTTTCGTACTGCAATGAATAAACGAAGATCAGAAATGAAGACGTCATCTTGTCACGCAGTAGGCAGTAGAAAGCCAAATTCCGAAGAATACTAAACATTCTCATGCGACATCAGTAGTAATGATTTCGTAAGAAACAAAAGGAGCTCTTTCTCATTAATGGACTGACGAAATTGTAGGGCAGGCGAACCAAACAACAGAGCCATTAGACCAACACGTAAATGTAATTCCCATAACTACAGTCGTCATAGGTATTTATTTTAATTTTAAACTTATTTCCTGTTGTTCTATCGAGTGTACGAAATGCCTTGAAAACATATCAGTTTGAAACTTGAAAACTAACACAGCGAGCATGACGTAAAAATTAGCTTTGTCAAGACTCAAGTGACGATGGATTTGGCAAAATGTGTCATAAACGTTGATAACTTAGTAACTTGATCAAAATAGTGAATCGTCAAAATCCTCATACTCTTTCCTCACGTTCAGTGGTGTGAAAACAGAGTACTTCAACAAGAATTCATCAACTCTTATGAAGGAATTGATTACATAAAAAAAGGATACATGAAACGTTAACATATTAGAGCAAGTCCTCGAAGTGTTCTTAATTGACCAGTATGGACGTCATATGATACGCATTATAACAGGTCTATAGGCTACACGATAGAAAACCGGCCAATAAAAGAAGCTCCATTAAAGTATTTGTTTAGCGCGTAGTACTCACTGCATTTATTTTGAAGTTCGAAGATATTATACTGCAGGCTTTCAGTACAGTCTGCCATTAAAACCAAATCATCGGCATAGGCCAAACTGATTACTACATTTAAACCTAACTGAATCCCTCCCAGCCTTTTATATACATTGTTGCCAACTTAGCGGATTTAGCGGACAGCGGATTGTTTGGCGGAATTCTAGATTTATTATAGCGGAATGTAGCGTTTTATCCATTTTACTTTAAAAAATGTACTCCAGTCTGTTTCTTGAGCTATTCCGTATTTCTTGTCAGGAGCTAGCTGTCACACGAGGAAAACATGTTATTCGGATTTGATGTTATGAGATCGTGGTACAGTATCTTAAATTTGTAATGCGTGAGGAGTGGGTACTTATCTCTTAGTTGACGAATGACGACAGATAATGAAACTGTGAGAGAGTAGCATTTATATTTATGCTATAAAGGAAGACCGTTTAATGAACTGGCCTGTTCTGTGTGTGGCCCTTGAGGTAGGGGATTCACCTAGTTTGCACCCGGCAGTAAAACGCCTACAGGTTTTAGTTCGCCGGCTCGCAGGCAGGGGTTAATCCCAGTGGAACTCATAGGTCAGGTGAGTACAGACATTTACACTACTACTACTACTACTACTACTACTACTACTACTACTACTACTACTACTACTACTACTACTACTACTACTACTACTACTACTACTACTACTACTACTACTACTACTACTACTACTACTACTACTACTACTACTACTACTACTACTACTACTACTACTACTACTACTACTACTACTACTACTACTACTACTACTACTACTACTACTACTACTACTACTACTACTACTACTACTACTACTACTACTACTACTACTACTACTACTACTACTACTACTACTACTACTACTACTACTACTACTACTACTACTACTACTACTACTACTACTACTACTACTACTACTACTACTACTACTACTACTACTACTACTACTACTACTACTACTACTACTACTACTACTACTACTACTACTACTACTACTACTACTACTACTACTACTACTACTACTACTACTACTACTACTACTACTACTACTACTACTACTACTACTACTACTACTACTACTACTACTACTACTACTACTACTACTACTACTACTACTACTACTACTACTACTACTACTACTACTACTACTACTACTACTACTACTACTACTACTACTACTACTACTACTACTACTACTACTACTACTACTACTACTACTACTACTACTACTACTACTACTACTACTACTACTACTACTACTACTACTACTACTACTACTACTACTACTACTACTACTACTACTACTACTACTACTACTACTACTACTACTACTACTACTACTACTACTACTACTACTACTACTACTACTACTACTACTACTACTACTACTACTACTACTACTACTACTACTACTACTACTACTACTACTACTACTACTACTACTACTACTACTACTACTACTACTACTACTACTACTACTACTACTACTACTACTACTACTACTATTATTATATGCGTATGGACACAATGGATCACGCAAAGCTCTAACGATTCTGTTTTCTGAGTTGCCAAACAGCTCTCATCTTTTTTCGTTCTTCTGTCCACTTTGCTCCAGTCTTCTTTTTCACTTCGTTCTCTGGTTGCTCTTTCCATCCATTAATTTTTTTCCTATAGAGGTTTCTGTCCGCGGTGTCATTTGAGTTCATCTTAGCTTTTTCCAGATCCTTCTTCACTTCTAATACCTATGGAATATTTTTAGATGTTCTATGTAGGTGAGAATCGTGTGTGTCAGTCTACTTGCCGGCAGTCTGCGGACGTGCCCATAAAATTGCAGACGTCTTTTGCGGATGTCTACTGCAATGTTGGAAAGCTCTTCTGTCACTTTGCGTGACCTCAGTCTATATCCATCTTCTGTTTTTCGGGGGCCGATAATTTTCCTCAGATTATTATTATTATTATTATTATTATTATTATTATTATTATTATTATTATTATTATTATTATTATTATTGCCTATTATTTGAGATCGGATTTCTTGGCGGAGTTTTAGCGGATTTTAGTAGTATTTAGCGGATCTTGAAAATATAAGTTGGCAACACTGTTTATACAGCCTTGTTTAACTCCTGGAAGTACCTTGAACCAAGAACTCATTATACCACCAATAGGCCTACTCATTGCAGCCCAATTGTCAAAATAAATGCCTTCGATTGTTTTTAATAATTTACCCTTAATCTCATAATCCCTCAGTATGGCTAACAAATTTTCCTTCGGTACTCTTCCAAATGCCTTCTCTAGATCTAAGAAACAACTGCCTATTCGTCTCGTAGCACTTTTCAATTACCTGCCGCATACTGAAATTCTTATCTTGACAGCCCTTCTGTGATCTGAAACCACACTAGTTTTTATCCAACTTCTCTCAACCATTAATGGTTACTGGTTTTACCTCCCAATAATTAATATTGCAATTTTCAGAGACGCCGAGGTGCCAGAATTTAGTCCCGCAGGAGTTCTTTTACGTTCTAGTAAAGCTACCGACACGAGACTGAGGTATACGAACACCCCCAAATACCACCGAACTGAGCCAGGATCGAACCTGCCAAGTTGGGGACAGAAGGCCAGCGCCTTAACCTTCTGAGCAACTCAACTTAGCTCTCGCTCAACGAATGATCGCCCCTAAAATGTCAGAGAACACCTTGCCCGGTATACTGATCAACGAAATACTTCCATAGTGTTGTAATCCTTCCTGTTCCCTTGTTTGTAGACAGGTGCAATTATTGATTTTCCACATGAAATAATAAAAAGGAAAGGAAGACAGGGATTCAGGAAATGATGGCGATGGAGGAACCTGTGTTAGCGGTCCGGTAGAAATGAAAATGTAAGACATTTACCGGCAATCACTAACATCACCACTGTTGGTAATTAGTTATTGCGATTAATGTCTGCATAATTATGTCTAATTAAATTACACAACACCTTGCTAGGCTGTCTCTGCAAAAAGTGTGATTTAATATAGATTTCCATGTCCTCTAAGAACAAGAATTCTACTTTATTCTGCAGCATGTATCGTCCAAAATCATCAAATAAAGCATTTCCTGGAAAAGAAAGAAACGAATCTCGTGACACCACTTAAAACGGCCGACAAGTTTAATGCTGTTTGGATTTCCCCATTATTTACAACATGTGAGCATTTTAATAGCTATCTTGACGGATCAGGGGCAGAATGTCCGATCACGAGTTAGAACCTGGCCGAGGTAATCAATTCTCGAGTGCTGAGAAACATTTTTTGTTATTCCACGCCATATTGCTGCAAGATAAAGAGTCTCTGGTAGCGCAATCAACGACCATCCTACAAGATCAAATCAGCCTCATAAAACCTCTATTTTCGCAGACAATTGGTAGAACAATACTGAAATGTCTTAATCGAAACGCAGAACGCTTCAAATGGCACCCGTTCAAAAGATCTTCAACCTTTAACAGATGCCGTTCGATATTATTATTATTATTATTGTCCGCCCCTCTGGTGTAGTGGTTAGTGTGATTAGCTGACATCCCCGGAGGCGCACGTTCCATTCCCACCTCAGCCAACCTGGAAGTCTTTTTCCGTGGTTTCCCACTTCTCTTCCGGGCAAATGTCGGGAAGGTACATAACTTAAGGCCATGGCCGCTTCCTTCCCTCTTCCTTTTGCTATTTGCTTTACGTCGCACCGACACAGATAGGTCGTATGGCGACGATGGGATAGGAAAGGCCTAGGAATGGAAAAGAAGCGGCCGTGGCCTTAATAAAGGTTCAGCCCCAGCATTTGCCTGGTGTGAAAATGGGAAACCACGGAAAATCCCACTTCCTTGTCTATCCCTTCCAATCTTTCCATCCCCCCACAAGGCCCCTGTTCACCATAGCAGGTGAGGCCGCCTGGGCGAGGTAGTTGTCCTCCTCCCTTGCTGTATCCCCAGACCCAAAGTCTCACGCTCCAGGACACTACCCGTGAGGCGGTAGAGGTGGGATCCCTGACTGAGTCAGAGGTAAAAACCAACCCTGGAGGGTAAACGGATTAAGAAAGTATAATTATTATTTGGTTTTGATAAATTCTTATGTCCTTTAAGATAGATTCAAGTACGCCATGAATTAAAGGCAAATTACCAAAGTACGCTCCCGCAAGTCTTGAACAAGCCACAGCAATTACGAACTGCAATAAGTTATATGCTAGTCCTTCTTAAATACATCCTTTTGCGTGATCGTAAGATGGGTGCTCTACTTCTGCTCCTTTGACAGCTGATGATTCTCAGTCTTCTTCTCCTTCTTCTTTTCTAGCCTATTTCAATCCACTGCTGGATCTAGGCCTCTTCCATATGTTTCCATCGTCTCAGTACACATGATTTATTCCTGTGCTGTAAGGTCCTGTCTATCCAAGAAATAACTGGAGGAGGGAAGATATCAAGAGATTATCCACAACTCACTTCACCATGCATCAAGTCATTATACCTCTTTTAGGCCGGCCGCAAAATGAGACGCAGGTCCGTGACGTGACGCAGGGTGCCTCCGTGACTCAGGCGGCAGCGCTTCGGCCTCTCACCGCTTGGTTCCGTGGTTCAAATCCCGGTCACTCCATGTGAGATTTGAGCTGGACAAAGCGGAGACGGGACAAGTTTTTCTCCGGGTACTCCGGTTCTCTGTCGTCTTCCATTTCAGCAACACTCTCCACTATCATTTCATTTCATTTGTCAGTCATTAATCATTGCCCCAGAGGAGTGCGAACAGTGCACAGTTCCTATCCTCGCCACTAGAGGGTGGGCCATCATTGATTCCATTCCTCACCTGGTTGAAACTAGAAACGGGCTGTGGATTTTCATGCATAGCTTCTTCGTAGAGCGTACTTGACCAAAAATTCCAAGGGATGTTAGTAGCTCTTTTGCAACATATAGCTGTAATATCTTACGGCAGGTATCTATCTAGCAATCAAAAGTTTCCATTCACCTCCCTGAAGGGGAGGGGCTGGCCACCAAGTAGGTTACGCCTGCTCTCTGGCCAGGAGAGTTGACTGCAGGTATTCGGAATCTACAGGCTAGAATCTCGGCTACTGCTGGGGACATGCGCGAGTTCAGTCTCACGTCAACCAAGGGCGTAGAATTTATGAAGTAAGCCAGACCGAGGGACTGGTAGAGAGCACTTGAGCGATGAAAACAGATCTATTGGTAGGAGTGGTGTTTGAAAAACTGAATTTGTGAATGATCTTATTTGGTGATGAGCTAAAGCTTCCGTTGACCCTTCGCGAAAGACAGGTTAGAGATCGAAGATGGCGCGGCCCGCATGACGTCACAGAGTGCTGCACAACACTACCAACTTCAATCAATCAATCAATCAATCAATCAATCAATCAATCAATCAATCAATCAATCAATCAATCAATCAATCAATCAATCAATCAATCAATCAATCAATCAATCAATCCTGATCTGCATTTAGGGCAGTCGCCCAGGTGGCAGATTCCCTATCTGTTGTTTTCCCTAGTCTTTTCTTAAATGATCGCAAAGAAATTGGAAATTTATTGAACATCTCCCTAAGTAAGTTATTCCAATCTCTAACTCCCCTACCTATAAACGAATATTTGCCCAATTTGTCCTCTTCAATTACAACATTATCTTTATATTGTGATCGTTCCTACTTTTAGAAACACCACGCAAATGTATTCGTCTTCTAATATCATTCCACGCCGTCTCTCCGCTGACAGCCCGGAACATACCGCTTAGTCGAGCAGCTCGTCTCCTTTCTCCCAGCTCAAACTTTGCAACATTTATGTAACGCTACTCTTTTGTCGGAAATCACCCATAACAAATCGAGCTGCTTTCCTTTGGATTTTTTTTTTCCAGTTCTTGAATCAAGTAATCCTAGTGAGGGTCCCATCCATTGGAACCATACTCTAGTTGGGGTCTTACCAGATAGGTATATGCCCTCTCCTTTACATCCGTACTAAAAGCCCTGAATACCCTCATAACCATGTGCAGAGAACTGTACGCTTTATTAACAATCATATTTATGTGATTACCCCAATGAAGATCTTTCCTTATACTAACACCTAGGTACTTACAATAATCCCCAAAGGGAACTTTCACCCGATCAACGCAGTAATTAAAACTGAGAGGACTTTTCCTATTTATGAAACTCACAACCTGACTTTTAACCCCGTTTATCATCATACCATTGCCTGCAGTCCATCTCACAACATTATCGAGGTTATTTTGCAGTTGCTCACAATCTTGTGACTTATTTATTACTCTGTACAGAATAACATCATCTGCAAACAGCCTTATATTTGATTCCACTTCTTTACACATATCATTGATATATATATATATATATATATATATATATATATATATATATATATATATATATATATATATAAGAAAACATAAAGGTCCAATAATACTGCCTTGAGGAATTCCCCTCTTAATTATTACAGGGTCAGATAAAGCTTCGCCCACTCTAATTATCTGAGATCTATTTTCTAGAAATATTGCCACGCATTCAGTCACTCTTTTGTCTAGTCCAATTGCACTCATTTTTGCCAGTCGTCTCCCATGATATACCCTATCAAATGGCTTAGATAGGCTAATGACAAGACCACTGGGTTGGAGGCGTCCTGCTAAAATGCGACTAAAAGTAAGCTGTAAGGTTACGGGAGCGCGCTATGTCGTTTGAAAGTGCGCGGTTTTCTCATTTTTCAACGAAGGTGGCAGCTCTTTGGGCACTACTGGATGTAACAGACAGCTGACCCAAGGCGGCCAAGAGCAACAAAGAAAATGGTGACAAATTTCACACTTACACAGTCTCCAGTTTTAATCTTGAAAATACGTAAGAATGCGTTTGTGGGCTGTTTGGAGGGTCCTTGATAAGGAAAAGGAGGATCCCCCCTTTTCGTTTCTCGAGGTTTCTTTTCCCGTCACTTTCGTATGCCCCCCCCCGGCGAAGGCTCAGCGGAAGTAATACCGACGGGAATGGCAGCTCAGTGTTAGTTTCTCTTAAAAACGTCACCATCACCAATTTTATTTCACTACATCCTTATTTACTTGCGTAAACGTTTTGCTCTCCTACTTTCAAGACATGTGGTAAATGATATCCAGAAAACTGATTAACTAACCAGGGCTAATTGAAAATTATCTGGTCACTTTGGATTTTTCATTATAATTTACGTAGCAACAACACAGATAGCTCTTATGGTGACGATCGGATAGGAAAGGGCTAGGAGAAAGAAGGCAGTGGCCGCGGCCTCAAATAAGCCCCAGCATTTACCTGGTATGAAAATGAGAAACCACGTAAAAGCATCTCCAGGGATGCTTGCAACAGTCCGAATGCAATCCCACAGCTGCACGACTGCCAACTCGATCAGTACTTTAGTTTTACTTAGACATCAAAGAGGGGCTTGAATAGCTGGCAAAAGCATAGATGAGAGGACTAGCATACATCTGAATATTTATATATTAAAAAATGCTGTTCAAGCTGTTTACCGTCGCTCTAACATTCTCACGTCTTCGACAACGAGGGAATGATAATGGCCTAAGACTGAGGAGGAAGCTGTTGTGTAGTTACGGTATAAGCGCAGATCTATCTATCTATCTATCTATCTATCTATCTATCTATCTATCTATATATCTATCTATCTATCTGTGAAGTGTGCTGTTGTACGTATAAAAGGCCTGGACCTCTGAAAATTTGTGAAATATATCATTAATGCGTTCCCCAAGCTGAGTTCTAATGATATTTAAAAAGGCAAAGTCATCACTGCTCAGACCAAGGACATATGTGGATCAGTAATAAGTAAAGGCTTCCCTTGCTCAGAAGCCTTTGTCCACCATGTCTGCTGCAGACTGAGTGAACCTGAGATCCATGTGCCTCTCTGAAAATGGGGGCCCTGTTTCCAGGTTTATCTATTTCCTGATACAAAACTGAACCCTCGTTATTGCAGATAAAATGAGGAAGCCTTTATCTCCTCCACCAGTTACCATCACTCCACCCCCACCTCACGTCAGTGTTGATATATAGGGTTATTCACCTAAGATGTTACACGGAAATAACGTCGAAACCATTAACGATATCGGTATTCTGTTTTCATATTCGTAAATGGTACACAGGGTCTTGTAAAATAATGTGATACTTATTCTCATGGGGTGATTAATAACCGAGATATTGATACTAACTCAATATTTTTAACTGGATCGGTACAAATTCATACAGCTGGCCTAAAAGTTCAACTGCGTACAAATTCAAATATGTAAGTATTTTCAAAATCAGACAGTTATTTTTTGAGATATCAATACGAAAAGAATGTGCGGTTTTGCATGCCGCATCAGACGGCGTGCAGTTGGGCAAGGACATATTGACGCGCAAGCAGTTTTCTGGGTGTGATTCTAGCCACAGAATGGATACGAGGCATGTAAGCATATAATACACATGTGATGGGTTTGCAAAGTGTGTATGACAGGCGAACTCATGACAGGACAAGGAGAGTTGATGTTTTTAAAAGGAATAAAATAATTACTTTGACTTCAAAGAAACATAACGAAAGCTATAAATGTCAGTCTCTTGAGTGTACAGTACATACTACTGTATTAATTGAGAAACAAACATAACACAGGACACTTGAAGAGTTCCTTCTGGAAAGAAATGAATAATGTTCGAGGTAGACTTCACTGGAAATGATCCTAAGGGCGTGGGCACGGGAACATAAAGACATGCATTCGGGAGAGCGCAGGTTCAAATCCTGCCTTGCCCGACCTGAAAGTGATTTTCATGGTGTCCCATGTCAACACCAGGTAAATGCCAGATTGGTGCCTTTGAGATAGGCCACGGCCGACGTCATGTCCAAATCCTTCCCATTCCCATCCGCGGGGAAAATGCCAAATTGAGTGCAACCTGTTACAAATGGATTTCAAATCAATCAAACAAAAAAAAAAAAAAAAAAGATAACCTTAATCTCCCTTTCCCGTTGTGACATACAATAACGTGGCACACTGAGGGTATGTTACGGTACATCGCATTATGTGTACGATATGCTTACATGCCTGGTATCTGCTCTGTGGCTGGAATCAATGCCAGGAAACAGCTTGCGAGCCAATACATCCTTGGCCGAACGCACGCTGTCGGATGCGGCACGCAAAAACCCAAATGCGGTTTTCATTGCTACCTCAAAAAGTAACTGTCCGATTTTGAAGATACTTACATATTTGAACTTGTACGCAGTTGAACTTTAAGGTCAAGTGTATGAATTTGTACCGTTCTAATCAAAAATATGGAGTTAGTATCAATATCTCGGTTATTAATCACCCCATGTGAATAACTAGCACATTACTTTACAAGCCGCTGGGTATCATTTACGAATATGAAAACAGAATACCGATATCTTTAATGGTTTAGACGTTATTTCTGTGTGACATCTTAGGTGAATAACCCTGTAGTAACTCATTTGTAGTAGGCTACTCATTAAGCCCGTCATCAGTGTGGAATGTTAGAAAATCTGATGCTTAGTTCTCCGAAGAAAGAGACAAAAAGTAGCTTGTAACTCCAGTGAGTACCATCGATCTATTTGAACACACGTTAGTTTCTGTTAATCGAATGTTTCCCGTCGCTAAGCACCATCGAAGTAGTTAGTTCTCTGGAAATACTTCATAGAGACCCGAGAGCTTTTCGCATATTTCGACAAAAAGCAACTGTAATATTTGCATACTTCCATTACTTTTGCTGACGACAAAGTCGTTATACCAATAACACCCAGCAACTACAAGATATACACTCATGTTCATAAAAAAAATGGAACACCTTGAAAGACTAGAGATAGGAAGTTCATATTCACAGGGCATGTTCATTGGTATGTTCTGCAGAAACGATTAGCATTCCAGTCACCTAGGTTCAGCATGTGTCCTGTCCGACTCGTTGGCTGAATGGTCAGCGTACTGGCCTTCGGTTCAGAGGGTCCCGGGTTCGATTCCCGGCCGGGTCGGGGATTTTAACCTTCACTGGTTAATTCCAATGGCCCGGGGGCTGGGTGTTTGTGCTGTCCCCAACATTCCTGCAACTCACACACCACACATAACACTATCCTCCACCACAGTAACACGCAGTTACCTACACATGGCAGATGCCGCCCACCCTCATCGGAGGGTCTGTCTGACAAGGGCTGCACTCGGCTAGAAATAGCCACACGAAATTATTATTATTAGCATGTGTCCTGTTGCCTAGTAGGCACTGGGTCCTCCATGGGCACTGATAACTTGTCCTATGCGTGATCGCATCGATGAGCATTAAAAGGCGCAAATGGGGTCGTGGGGTATAGCCATCCATGCTGCATACACCTGGTTTCACAGTTGGTGGTTGGTATTGGGTCACAGCGACGCACCCGTCGTTTCACCATATCCCACACATTTTCGATTGGCGACAAGTCCTGTGATAGGGCGGGTCAGGGCAAAAGTCTGACATCCTGTGAGAGCAAGAAGGCACGTGTTCGTGCAGCAACATGTGGTCGCGGATTGTCCTTCTGGGGTGTCGTGCAGAAAGGGTATGGGTACGGGTCTCAGGATGTCATTCACGTAGGTCAAACTGGTCACAGTTCCCTGGACAGGCACCAAGTGTGATTTGTGGTTGTACCCAATAGCACCCCACACCATAAATCCTTGGGTTGGCGCTGGATGCCTTGTGTGAATGTAGTCAATGTGATGCCTCTCCTCCTGTCCGCGGCGAACCAAAATGCAGCCATCATTTTCAAACAAACAGAACCTGGATTCGTCCGAAAACACTATCTGCTGGCATTCCTGTCCCCAGTGACGTCGTACCATACACCATTGCAGTCGAGCATGTTTATGCACATTAGTCAAAGGTAGGCGGAGAAATGGACGACGCGCCGGTAAACCAGACCGTAATAAACGGCGACGGTGTACGATGTGTTACACTGTTCCACTGTTGCGCCAGAACGGAGGAGGATGCAGATGCCATTCGGATGAGGTGTCGATCTTCTCGACGGGTGGTCTGAGTGTTGCGACCAGACCCATCTCGTTGTGCTCTACGGCCTTCTGTGAACCATTCTGTACACACCCGTTGCACTGCCCACTTCATCCCAAACGAGCAGCAATTATTCAGATGGATGCATCACGTTCTCTCATGCCAATAATGCGCCCACCTTCAAAGTCACTGATTTGACGGTACGGTTCTCACATAGGCCTACGTCTACGAGGCATCCTTCACGTCTGCTCAAGCTACATTGATCCATTACCTCCAGTTTATAGCGAAAACGAGAGCCGCAGGCACATTTTACCACTCGGTGTTGATGCGCCGAGGAATAGATATGGACCTCGAACCTGAGGGCCAACATGGTTCAAATGCTAATCATTTCTTCAGAACATAATAATGCAGATGTCCTGTGAATATGAACTTCCTATCTCTAGTTTTTCAAGGTGTTCTGGTTTTTATGTACATGAGTGTACGTTCCACAAGTTAGTATATAGGCCTATGAGGTTACTCTGGGCTAACGATCAATGGAAAGAAGACAAAAGTTATGAAAATGGGCGATGAAGATAGAATGGAAGTGCACTCAAAAAATCAAAGGATAGAACATGTGAGGGAATAGAGACATTTTGTCATTC